>NC_034604.1:7860010-7900382 GCF_900095145.1 Mus pahari | reverse complement strand
CATAGCATGTTACACTATACCACAGACTGTTCTGGAACTCACTAAACTCCAGGCTGGCCTCTTGCCTCGTCTCCCAGTGCAGGGACAACAGGTGTGAGCTCCACCAGGTCTGCTCCTCACCACCTTCTTTGCCTCCACTTTGCTCTAGGTTACCAGTAGCCCCATTAGTCTCCACTAGTGTTTGGTGTCAGATATTATTTAATCCCTTCTTCCAGAGAAGGACAGTTGTTTAAAATCATATCCTACCACCCTAGATCTGAAAAGTTCCAAACACCTTCCCACATAGTCAGGACAAGTCACCTACACACAAGTCTATCAATATTATCTCCTAAATAGGATTTGCTTAGTGCTTTCTTTCATTGCTACTTTTTTTCCCCCTTCTTTGAACCATTTCTTACCTCTTCTGTCTTGTCCACTATAATGGAGTCTGTATACTTGCTTAAGATCTAAAACCAGTATTTCTGACTTTATCACTGCTTTAAAACTCTGCATTGGCTGCTCCACTACCTGGAGGTAAGAATGAGATCCTCTACACAGTGTCACAGAACTTTCGTCCTCTCCACACCACCTTACACCTTCATCTCCTTTATGGGCAGGACAGAACTCTTCTTCCTTTTGACTTCATTTATCCAGTCATGTTCTCTTCTTTCTACTTTTTTGTTAAGACTCAGTGTAGGTATTGCTGCTTCCATTCAACTGACCTCTTCTCTTCTCTTCTCTTCTCTTCTCTTCTCTTCTCTTCTCTTCTCTTCTCTTCTCTTCTCTTCTCTTCTCTCCTCTCCTCTCCTCTCCTCTCCTCTCCTCTCCTCTTCCACAGAGGCCCTCCTCATTCATCCATGTCTCAACACTGATCATTATCAGTGCACTAATGCTACTATATTTTAATTATTTTCCTAAAGCTATTATCTTTTCCAGCAATGTTGTGGGCTTCTAAATACTAGAAGATTCTTTCTTCAAATTGTCTATTCCCCTAGATCTTGTCAGAGAGTCTTATATTGTGCTATCTCATAACACCACATATATAAAATAAATTTTTCTAGTAGCCACATTGAAAAAAATAACAAAATGTGGTTGGGCGTGTTGAGTCACACTTGTAATTTCATTTTTTTTTTTCTTTTTTATGGTTTTTCGAGACAGGGTTTCTCTGTGTAGCCTTGGCTGTCCTGGAACTCACTCTGTAGACCAGGCTGGCCTCGAACTCAGAAATCCACCTGCCTCTGCCTCCTGAGTGCTGGGCGCCACCACGCCTGGCTCACGCTTGTAATTTCAGCATTAAGTAGGTAGAGGCAAATGGATCTCTGAGTCTGAGGCTAGCCTACTCTATAGCAAGTTCCAGACTAGCCAGAGCTACATAGCCAGACCCTGTCTAGAAACAAAACAAAACATAAAAACAAACAAAAAGATAGGATTAGCAACATTTTTTTATTTAACCCAATGTGCCTAAATTAATTAACTTGTAATCAGTTAAAAAGTAATAAGAAGGCAAGGATATGGTTCATGGGTAAAAATAATTGTCTTGCAAGTTTGATGACCTAGTTTTGATCCCCAGAACCCACATAAAATCTGGATGTGGTAGCATGTATCTGTAATCCCAGAATTTAAGAGAATGAGAGGCAGAAACAAGCTCAAGAACCGGCTATCCTGGTGAACACAGCAGCTAAACAAGACAGGAAGGCAAGGACCAACTCCTGAAAGTTAATTTTCACTCCATACCAGTGCTTGCACTCACACATCTTACACACACACACAGAAATATACACATATATATGTGCCATACCAACCCCCCCCCCCAAAAAAAAACACCTGAGGTTTTTATATTCCTTTTCTTTATACTAAGAACTAACCTTCCTTCTTTCCTTTCTAGCTTTCTTTCTTTTTAAGGCAGCATCTCATACTAACTCAGGACAGCCTTAAACTCCTAGAAATCTCCTGCCTCTGTCTCCCACATTCTGGGATTATAGGACAGCACACCCTGCTTTCATACTAAGTTTTTGAAGACTAATGTGTCTCTTATCTAAATGGCTCATCTCAGTTCAACCGAGCCACATCATTTCATGTGCTCAAAGCCATGTGTTTAGTGATTACTGTTTTGGATATAGGCCTATTGTATATAATGGACAAGTTAGTGTTAAAGGAACAGATGAGATTTTCTAATTCATATAAAGAACCAAGATGGAGCTAGGAGTAGGGTACAGTATCTGAATATCATTGTCCCCTATTTGCATCTGGAATTCCCCATTTTTCTTCAATCTCCTCCCTTTCATATTGTCCTCCTCTTCCATACTATTAAGTGAGAACCTGTATCTCCTGGCTCAAAAATCCATTATGGGAACTTACAAAAAACCATTACCTCCAACATAAACACACAATGCTAGAAAATTGGAGGGAGCTGGCATATTTATAGTCAGCATTCTGTGAAAATCAACCCAAAAGTTATTGGAGAGACAAAAGGCAATAGTACTTTTAAGACAGAAGTAAGTATATTAACTAAAAATTTTGGAGCAAGTTAAGTGAGCACTTGATAATAATTTTAAAGAATTGTTTATAGTTATTGGTAAGTGGTATTTGTAGGTGGGCAATGCATCTATTAGTGATTCTGCTCCAAATGAAGTTCAGCCAGGCATAGTGACACACACCTTTAATCCCAGGACTCGGGAGGCTGAGGCAGAAGCATCTCTGTGAGTTCAAGGCCAGCCTGGTCTACACACTGAGTTCCAGGAAAAAAACAAAAGACAAAACAGAGTTAGGTAGTGAGATCCTGTCTCTATAAAAGCAGAGAGAGAGAGGGAGGGAGGGAGAGAGAGAGAGAGAGAGAGAGAGAGAGAGAGAGAGAGAGAGAGAGAGAGAGAAGTGCCAAAGCTCCAGTCAGTTTTAGTGATTTTATAATTATCTCAAACTTCAAAAGATATATTTAGCATCCATGAGTCATGACAGCATCAATGTTTTTATATTGATAGTGCCTTAGATATTCATGTAATTCTGTTGACAGTGCCTTTGGTATTCATGTAAGTACTTATAGCAGGCATTAAAGATTATGAGGGTATGGTAGTTTATACTTGTAAATCTGTATTCTCAGTACTTAGAAGGCTGAGGCATGATTGCTGCAAGTTGGAGATTAGCCTGGCTATGTAGAAAGTTCCAGCTAGCCTCAGCTACATGACAAATCCTTTCTCAAAAAACAAAATGAATCTATAGCTAAGGAATGTAGCTCATTGATAGAGTGTTTGTTTACCTAGCATGCACAAGGTCCTGGGTTTTATCCTTCACACCAGCACTACAGCAAATTTTATTATTTATTTAATGACTTAGACTCCCTATGTAATCCAGGCTATCCTTTAATCCTTCCCCTTCAGCCTGGATTACAGATGTGCACCATCATACCTGGCTAGAAGCTTTGTTAACTTTGGTCGAATGTGTAGCTATAGCTATACTGGAGTAAAAGAAGGAAACTTCATTTCATGGTAGTAATGGGCAAGTTTTACTAGAATATGATTTTCTCAGTTCAGGAGCTAAGATACAGATATGCTTGAAAAAGAAGGTTCTTACACAGTTTATTTCTAGATTTAGATGTGGTAATGGTTTAAGAATGTTATTAATCTATTATTTTCAAAATGATGTGTCATGGACAGGGATAGATAGTTCTTCCTGGACATCTACTTATAATGTAGTAGTCATTTAGGCAATATTTCATCTCTGTGAGTACATTATAGGTTTATGAAGTCTAAGAATTTTAAGTAGTTATCCTTCAGATCTCATTTATAACACTGGTACTTAGGAGAACCTCAGGACTTAACTACCAAAGAGATGCCAGAAAATCATAAATGCAATCACCAAGACTATAAAACTGAAAAGGTTTGTTTATTTTGGGAATCTTGAAAAACAAGTCTTTATACTTTTATTTAGTTAATATACTTTATTGTCGTGTGTGTGTGTGTGTGTGTGTGTGTGTGTGTGTGTGTTGCAACCATGTCAGAAAATGAGAATAATACTTATCTACATTTACAGAAACAGAAGGTATTCTGAAGGGCTAGCTGCAAAAGCAAGTCACCAGCACTTAGAGTCTGTTTATTAAAGCATTCCTCGATAGGCTTATAAAAACAAACACATTTAATATTCATCTCTGTTCTCGTTTGTTTATTTCACTGTGATAAAACTGACGAAATGCATCTTGGGGAGGAAAGGATCTATTTGGTTTATACAACCCAAACACAGTCCATCATTGAAGGAAGCCAAGGGGGGGACCTAAGCAGGAGCAGAGGCAGGAACCACTGAAGAAGCTGCTACTGGCTGGCTTCCTCTGCCTTGCTCAGCCACAGTCTTTATAGAACCAAGGATCCAGCAGTGGAACTGCACATACTGGGCAGGGTACATCAATAAGCAATCAAGAAATGCCCGATTGGCGTGTCCACAGGCTGGTTAGCGACTCTGAGTTTTAGCTAGTGCTTTTAGTTTTTCTTAGTTTTCATCAAGAGTACAAAATTTTGGAGCAAAATCCTGCTTTAACATAGCACACCCTCAGTGACTTTCTCTGTGGGCTATTTAGAACACTGATGCTGTACTGGTCAGAGTTCTGGTGTAAGGTTACCACGTGCCTTGGCTTACAGTCATAGCCCTGGTTAATATCTGTTGTTCTAGTTTAATTATTAATAGGACTCCCTTTTGCTCAAGAATATATTTGGGTCTTAAATCACAGGTCAGAAGTTTTAAAGAATTTGAAATATAAAATAATTAAAAAGAGAAGAGAAGCTGGGCATAGTGGCACACACCTTTAATCCCAGCACTCGGGAGGCAGAGGCAGGCAGATTTCTGAGTTCGAGGCCAGCCTGGTCTACAAAGTGAGTTCTAGGACAGCCAGGGCTACACAGAAAAACAACCAAAAAAAGGGGGGGGGGAGAAATGTTTCCTTATGGTTTTGACTGTTTCCTTCTAATCCACACATAGACCTACGGCTATAACATAAACTATCTGTAGGTTATTTCATATGTAATATAAGCAATGGTACATTGCATTGCTTTGATTTCCTAATGGTACACTGAGTCTGCTGTTGTGGTATATGCCTATGATCTCAGCTCACAGGAGCTGGAAGTTTGAACTTCTGATATATGGAGTTTGAGACCAATCTGAGCTACATGAGACCCTGAATCAAATAAAAACCCAGATTAAAAAAAATATTCTGAGCCGGACGTGGTGGCACATGCCTTTAATCCCAGCACTTGGGAGGCAGAGGCAGGTGGATTTCTGAGTTCAAGGCCAGCCTGGTCTACAAAGTGAGTTCCAGGACAGCCAGGGCTATACAGAGAAACCCTGTCTCGAAAAACCAAAAAAAAAGAAAAAAAATATTCTGAACTGCTATGAGTTGAGAGGTGATTTAATAGTGGTAGGAAATTAATTTAAGAACAATGTTAATATAGAAATGAACTTCTCTTTGGGTGTGTGCACATATGTATATGTGAGTGAGTGTGTCTGTGTGTGTGTGCGCATGTGTGTGTGTGTGTGTGTGTGTGCATGTGTAACTGTTTGGCTTGATTTTCTGTGTGTGTGTGTGTGTGTGTGTGTGTGTGTGTGTGTGTGTGTGCGCATGTGTAATTGTTTGGCTTGATTTTCTGAGCTTTATAGCCCTAGCTGGCCTGATCCTGTTGTACGCCCAGTTTTTCCTCAGACTTGTTTAGTCCTCCTTGTCAGCCTATTGAATGTAGTGTGCGTGTGTGTGTGTGTGTGTGTGTGTGTGTGTGTGTGTGTCCTTTATTGAACCTTTAAGTCACCAAGGTAAAAGAGGTACAAGTTTCATCTTTCCACAGAGGTTGAAGACTAAATAACTATTAGTGTAAACTAACAGGTAAGGAGACTGAAGACTCCCACCTCAGCTCTCCGTCTGTAGGTCTCGTGGGTTTGTCTATAGCTGATGCAGTTTTAATGATAGCATGCACACGAGAGCTTTCAGCTGGCTCTCTTTAAGACTCTTTAATCATCCTGTTAGCTTTCTGTTCTCTCATTTCTTTTGTCGTAGGCTGACCTCAGACTTCTGGTGCCATCTCAGCATCTTGAGTGTTGAAGTACAGGCATTCACCCGCCCAACTCAAGGTTTTAATTTAAAAAATATTTTGAAAAAAAATAATAAAATGTCTCAATTTTAACCAAAACTTCTATGTAATAACATAAAAGTTAATTTAAAACCCCAATATATCAATTTACTTCAGAAAGCTTTAAAATATAAGATATCATAAAAAGGTCTTTTTTAGTCAGTTAGGGTCAAAACAGGGTTCCTAGGTAGTCCAGGCTGAATTTGAACATGCCATCTTCCAGCCTCAGCCTCCTGGGATTCTAGATGTGTGCTACCATGCCTGACCAAAAAGTGCTTATAAATTTGATGTAACTTAGTTAGTTTCACAATTAAGAAGAACATAAATAGGTATTTCAGCCAATGTTGGAGTTAAGAACCTATTATAAACCACCTTCATTCATTATTATTGAAATTTATTTCACAATTTTATAGAAATATGAAATGTACTTTGATAAAATTTTCCCAGTTTATTCTATTTAAACTTTTAAAATATATTTTATTCTATGAGAATTTCATAATTCATACATGTATTTTGATAATATTCATCCTCAGCTTCTCCCCCTAACTCTCCTAGATTCAGAGAGGAGCTCATGTAGCCCAGGGTGGCCTTGAACTTGTACTGTGTAGCCAAAACTGACTGTGAACTCCTGATCCTCCTGCCATCCTCTCCCACCCTGGGACTGCAGGTGGATACTACAATACTGGGTTCTATTTTTTTTTTAGACATGTTTGCATTAATAATTTATTTTTTAGGAATTTTGTTATACATGGATTTTTACTCACCTTTCAAGTATATATAATATATATTTGAAAGATGAATATAAATCAACTTCTGATGGAATTAGCAAAATTATTTGTACGAGCTTTTCTATTCCTGTGTTGTGGAGTCTTTCAAGTACTAAATTTAAAGATTTATTTATTATTTTATTTTTAAGTGTAGGAGTGTTTTTTTCCGAATGTATGTCTGTGCACCATGTGTGTGTCTGGTGCCTGCAAAGGCCAGAGGGGGCACCAGATCCAAGAGCTGGAGTTAAAGAGGGTTATGAACCACCATGTCAGTGCTGGGCACTAAGCCCAACTTCTCTGCAAGAGCACCAAGTGCTCTTAACCACTGAGTTCTCTCTCCAGCTCCTCATGTACTAAATTTAAGTATAATAGATCAAGGCAGGCATAGTGACTTATACCTGTAATCTAGCACTTAGGAACCTGAGGCAGGAGGACTGCTCTGACATCTAGGCCAGTCTGGCTACTGAGTAAGAACCTAGCTCAAAATCCAAAACCAGAACGAAGATTTAATGCATTGTGCTAGACATAGAAACTCACAGTTGTAATCCCAGAATGAATGGTGTTGATGCAGGAGAACTGCAAGTTCAAGGCTAGCTTTGGCTGTGTATGAAGAACTTTGTTTCAAAAAAAAACAAAACAACAACAACAAAACTAAAGCTAAAACAAGATAAGGCCACAACAGTTCAGAACAACAAAGCCATAGATCTAAGGGCCTTATCTGAGAATTTCAGAAAAGATCAGAACAAGAAGTGCTTCAAAACAACCAACCACCACCAACAACAAATCCCTGATCATATCCCATAATCAAAGATGGCCTGTGCCTATTATTCTTAGCAAGAATTCTAAGCTGGAAGATAGAACCAGGCTTTAAGCTCTGGCCCTATCTCTACCTACATGTTTCCTAGACTGCTTTTATTTTCCCAACATAAAGGAGACAAATTAGTATTTGTTAAACCTAAAGAGATTGTTGTAAGAATGACAAAAAAATAAGAAAAACATACGAGACTGCAGAGTGGACAGCCCTAAATGGAATATCTGTCACACCCTCTTTCCGGGGCTCAAGGACCATCAGAATAGGGAGTAGAGAGATTGTGCAAGCCAGAGGTGGTGGGTGGCTACAGTGAAGCAATGTTTTCTGGGTACAACAGGGCATTTGCACATACGACTTCATAGCAGTTCTAACAGCATGCTATAGTCAGAAATCTAAACAGAGAGAAGGGAGGCGAGCACTAAGTACCTCCTACTCCCAGCTGTGGAGCTGCTGAAAGAGGTAGGGTCATCAGTTTTCTTCAAAGGTATGAGCCCAATAGGTTGACCACAATCAAGGGGATAGCTTTATTTCTGAGAATATGTGGGCAGCACAAACTGGACATGATGAGTTGTATAGTAGTAGTAATGATAATAATATGGATGGATAGGGAGGTGGGAATGGATCTGGGAGGAATTGGGAAAGGAGAGCAAATGTAACCAAATACATTATATGCAATTTTCAAAGAATATGAGTATTTAAAAAAATTATCTATCCCAAATTCAAAATTATATAGAAAGGAGAAGCTAATTTATTCATAAATTCAAAAGTTATTGCTTGTTTGAAATTATTTAATAATGGTTGTAAATGACCAGGGAAAGTAATATTTGTCTATTTTTACATTTGCTACTGTGTAATCATAAATACCTGACTGTGTTCTCCCTATGAAAGTGTATCTGTTATTATTGGGTTCTGCTGAGCAGTGTGTATCCTCACTTATTATTTGCTGTACATTAGGATTAATTTTTCTGTAATAAAATAGAATAAACTGATTCAGTTCATTAGCTACCTTTACATCTCAAGTTTCTTTTTAATCTCAAGCATAATTATTCTAATAGAATTCAAACTAAGTGGAAAGATAGACCTTTTCAGATTGCCACATTTCTTTTTTATATGCACCTGTCACTCCTTCACTTTCTGATTTTTACTGCAGTCATTTCTCTTAGGTTGACCTCCACCTTACCTCAGTCCTTCTGCCTCACCTCCCTTGAACTAGGATTACAGGCATGAACTACCACACCAGGCATCTCTTTCAGGTACTCTAACCAAGTTTACTCATTACATAAGTACATGTGGCATCCATATAGCTGGAGCACATGCCTACTATTGGGGAGTTTTTCCATTTTTAGTATGCTTGACTAGAAGATGCATATGTAGTCTTCAGACTCAAGCTCTGGCATCAGGTTATAGGTTATACTTAATTACTTCTGGTAACCAGACCCTCTTGGAAACACTCCCAGACAAACTTGTGCTATTCAAAACCCTGTGTTTCAGCAGAATGAGATGTGTTACTCAAAAATTCGATGTAGTCAATTTGTTTTTATGTGAATTTTACCAGTGACTTTAATGAAGTCTTTGAATTAATCCTAGGAATAGAGTGCATACTAATTGGTCATTTTTCTGCTCTTTGACTCTTTAAAACTGGCAGCCAAATTCAGGAAATGAGTTGTCGTTTATTAGAAAATGCCTTTCTCACGGAAGGTCAAGTTTCAGGGCATCTCAGGTTTTATGTGAATGGATTGAATACATGAAACAAAAATGAAGCTAAAGTTCCTTACTTTCCATTTGAAATTGCTGTATTACTAGCTCAGAAAATTCATATTAGATTTAAAGAGTATTAGAACTCTATTGATAAACTTTTAAAAAAGCAGTTTGATAATGTTTTTCCTCTAATATAATATATTGGACACTTCTTGGGGTTTGCTTGTCCCAGCCATTTAAGTGACAACAAGATCCAGGCAGGTGAAACCTGAAAGCTCCTCCCTGACCTTTTAGCCTGTGGCCTTCTTTGAAACTACTGGAAACTCTACATACACAACTTGAAACTGTAAGAATTAACAGCCTGTGAGGCTCCTTAGCTGGAAGTCAGAGCTGGTACACATGTGCTATTTGCTTCTGTTCTCTGACAGGAAAATCTGGGGTTGTTTCATGGCTCCTAAGAATATGTTGGCCTTTGAGTACTGTTTGTTTGAAGTTGGGAATGAATTTAAAAGTGCAGTCTTGGGACTGGGAAAGATGGTTAAGAGCACTTATTAGTTTTCTTCACTCATATCACATGGTCACAA
The DNA here is from genome assembly GCF_900095145.1 of Mus pahari. Lineage (NCBI taxonomy): Eukaryota > Metazoa > Chordata > Mammalia > Rodentia > Muridae > Mus > Mus pahari. The sequence goes on along the minus strand of NC_034604.1, from coordinate 7,890,442 downwards.
CCACTTAAGACTTAGTTCCTTGCCTCCATTGGCACCTAAATATATGTGGCATATATTCACACAGACACACACGTTTTCTCTTTTAAAAAATAAAAACAAAAGTGTGGTCTATTTGATGGCTATTCTCTGTTTCTTCTTCTTCTCTCCTTGATTGGGAAGACTTTCCAAATAAAGAGTTACACATCGACCAGAAGGGCAGGCCCTACTTCCCATGGAGGACATTGACTGAGGGGTATGAGACACATAAGATCTTCGTTTCGCTATTTCCTTACTAATGAGCAGATATTAAACATTTTAGAAGTTGATGTCGAGCATGGTGGCACACACCTTTAATTCTGCATTTGGGAGATGGGGACAGAGGGTCTCTGTGAATTTGAGATTAGCTTGATCTATATAGCTAGTTCCAGGATAGCCAAGGGTATATAGAAAGATACTGTCTCAAACCTGACTCTATCTGAGAAAACTTTACATGTTTGCACATGTAGATGGAAGTCAGGCTAGTTGTACATAGCTGTTTTTAAAGATGGTAGTGCTTTCTTATTGAAATGTTCGTTTGAACATTTTTTTTCTGATAGTGCTCATGGCTTTGGTTAGATTCATTTATCAGTAATATATAAGGTCTAAAATACATTTTTCTGGTTACTTTTAAAGCCATTTATCTTTAATACAATAAACTGTAAAGTTCTAAATATTCTAGTTTATTTTTTATTCATAACATCTTTGTCAGTCTTCAGCTATCCAAATTAGCTAATTGGGGTAAAATTTCAATTAAATGAAAATTACATAACTTTATTCCAAAATGCAGAATTGGGCTTGAAATTTTAGCCATAGATTTTTGCGTAAAGCATGTATTTGGTTCTTTAATAGCTTTCTTCAAAATCTATTAACATAAAAATCCATGAATTTTAAACAGTGTAGTTTACAGTTTTTAATTACAATATGCAACAAAATAGCAGAAACACCATGATATACTCTGAATGCATATTGTATGTTAAAGACTAACTGAAAGCCAGGCGTGGTGGCGCACGCCTTTAATCCCAGCACTTGGGAGGCAGAGGCAGGTGGATTTCTGAGTTCTAGGCCAGCCTGGTCTACAGAGTGAGTTCCAGGACAGCCAGGGCTATACAGAGAAACCCTGTCTGGAAAAACCAAAAAAAGAAAAAAAAAAAACCAAAAAAAAAAAAAAAAAACTAACCGAAAAGAGAAATTCAGCTAAATAAAAGTTTTGACTCATATTACCTCAAACTTGGAAAATTTACCTTTGTTAAATAAAAGTAATCTTGATTTGCTGAATTAGCACATTCCCATTGCTGCATACTGCATAGCTTTACAGAATTTAACAGAATTACCAGAAAGTTTATGCAGAACTGTCTAGAAGCAGGACTAAGAAGCATCTAAAGGTTTTCTCTATAAAAGTGGAAATCTCATCTAAGCATCCCCCGTCCCAGCTATATTAACATACATACTACAGTATTACAGTCTTTTATGTTTGAACATAACCATAAACTAGGGATACTAAGAACAATGAAAAGGTTCTCTCAGTCCCAGGTAAAGTCCTGTCAAGATAACCTACAGGTCACTCCTGACAGGAAAGTACTCGATATAAATCTGTTAATTTTTAAAAGTTCCTTGATAAATCAAAATGTCAGCTGTTGCAATAAATCCCTCGGACGATGAGTGCACTCAGACTGTCCATGGGTGACTGACAGGATATATGGTGTACCTATGTAAATCTACAGGACTGCTTACCTCTAAACGGTCAACTGTACGGAAGGTAATCGGATTCATGAAAGAGAGGTGAAAGACCCACTTCAGAATGTAAGTGAAAGAAAGATCATGGGTCCTGAAACATAAAAAGGTTTCAGACCTAACAGGCATGACACAACCTGTCTTCATTCCTTTCTGTTCAGCTCAGCAAGTGCTTTTGAGCCCAATCATTAATCAGTTACCAGATTCCACAATCTTTGTTTTTCTCACTCCTCAAATCTTGCTGGGAATTGTTCCTCTCTAGTACTTAGGATCATCAAGTAGTACAAAGCCTTTTCTCTTTTGCCTTAAAGAAACAATAGTTATTTTATTCACAATTAGATTTACCATATGAAATTGTTACCATGTAGCAACGGCCTGTAAAACATAATAGTATATATTATCAAAGAAATAGATGGCTGAAGATGGTTCATTAATAGGTGAGATATATTTAGCAGAGTTATTTGACTTGACTTTAAAATGACAATATTTATAACTAACTTACAAAAAAAGTATAGAAAAATATGTAGTTTATCTCAACAAATCAAATGAACATAGATGCAACTTCATAAAACAATATTCACCCAGCTTTTCGGAAAAGTATAATGCAGGTATTTTATGCTGCTATTTAAAATATATATATATTCTTAAACATCATTTAATCTTTCAAAGATGCATTTAAAAATTGGAAAATATAAAAAAATATGAACTTACCCTTCAATTTATTTAGACAGTGCCTGTCCCTGGTCAGAAGTACCTTGTCAGAGGGTCACCACTGTCTTTATTTGACGCTATGAACTTAGATGTTAGATGAGTGTCTGCTACTTCTGTGGACCACACCAGAGTTTGCTAGACTCTGCTGCGATGTGGCAGAGCTCAGCTGCATCTAAGCTATATACCGTGTGCAATGGATAACCTAATATGCCTTTCATTGAACTCGCCAGGCAGGTTTTCTACCGTCTGTGGAACATGGAATCAAACCAGAATATGTTGGCATAACAGGCCAGTTAAACTGGTTCTTCTGTAGATCCAGAACCTGTCCAACCAGTCTGCATCAAAGGCTAGCCCAACATGCTGCAGCGGCTCAGCTCTGCTAAGTCCCACCTCCCATCAACTCCCAACAAACTACTCAGAATGTTGTAGCCTCCAGCAAAATAATTCAGTTCTAGTGGGAGGAGTAGCTACGTGCCAGGTACAGCAAGAGTCCATTGTTAGAAGCTTCTGCCAGTAGAGACGTGTAAGCAGGTGGTCTGTTATCCTCAGAAGTAGGTAATATGTTTCAAAATGTATTCTAGGGCTCTGTGCCAATTAAAGTCTCTACATAGATTATCTACTATGAAGAAGAATCCCATAATGCCTGACCCTTTCCACTCACCCATCTAGGTTTATTTTCTGGTTTAGCTTTGGGGAATGAATTTACTATTCCCTGCAAGGGTGGTTACCCTGGGAGCTAGAAGGAAACATTACCAGAGGGAGAGAAACAGGTGTAGGTTGACCAAGCAACTGCCTGGGTGTGTTTTCTTCCTTGTTCTCGACTGATCTTCACAGCATTCCAGAGTCTAGAATTAGAAAGCCTGCTGCCACACAAGAGAGAATTTAGAAACGTCTTACTTTAGATATTCAACACTTCAACATCAATTACTGATATCTAGTATGTTCCAGGAACTGTGACAATTTCAGGTAAATGGTGGGAAAAGTCAATTTTAAGGAGAAATAGGAATGATGATAAAGTGTTAGTTAAGAATGTCTAGTGCACGTTTGGAAGGAGGCACTGGGACTACATTTTGAAAGAGATGTTATTTTATATCTTTTTATCAAGTTGAAGTAGGTTCTTATTCACAGCACATGCATATGCAAGTTTTTCCTACTGAGGCAGTGATTGTGTTTCCTATGTAAGCGTCATCCCTCTGAAGCACTATTTAAACACATTGTTAGAGAGCCCATAGGCTCAGCCTCCCCGCTCTGCCCACTCCCCTGCCTCACTCTCTGCTCCTCCCTTGATCCTCCACTCTTCTACTTCTCTTTTAAAAACAGGTCTCATGTAGGCCAGGCTGGCTTTAGTTTTTGTTTTGTGGTGGAGGCTGACTAAGCCCCTGTTCCTCCTGCCTTACTTTCCAAGTGTGGGGATTACAGCTGTGCTCTACTCTCCGAGGCAAAAAATAAAGTGTGTGTACATACATATATGCATGCATGCATACATACATACATACATACATACGTATGTTTCTGGGATTTCACTGAATAATTCAGACTGCCCTGATACTCACTACTTGGACTGCATGGCCTTGAACTCAGGAGTCCTGCTTCAGGCTCCCTAGTGCTGGGATTTCATGAACTGTCATGATCAACTTCAAGGACTTTTCTCATCCTGATTAGTAAAGTCACGAAGTTACTTTTCCGAACTCCGAACTCCAGTGTCTGGAACAATAACTGATATTTTGAAATGCTTAATAAATGTTGTAAGTGACTATCTATTCAGAAACCGCATTGCTAGATGCCAGGAAGACCTCCAAGAGTAAGTATTGTGTGAATCAGACTTTGTAAGGACTATAATCATAACAGGAAGGGGGAATCCTAGGGAGGAGAGCAGGCACAGTGAGAACAGTGAAAATGTCACAGAAAACTGTTCAGAGCAGGGCTCCTTCTGAAATCCCTTAAATTCTCTCTCTTCCCCCCACCCCCTTCATGTGCCTTACGCTGTTTATCATTCTCTGTCTTATTCCATTGAGAGAGGGACCTCTCACTGAACCTGGAGCTAGGCTGGTGGCCAGCAAGCCTAGATGATACTCTTAGCTTCCTGCTCTCCCCTGGACAGTGCTCGGGGCATAGACACATGCACAGCTGTGCCTGGCCTTCTGCACAGTGCTGGGATGTGCACCATAAGCTCCTCATGCTTGCATAGCAAGTGTTCATCCTTACTGAGCTGTCTCCAGCCTCGAGCTGGGGTTCAGAAACTTTGTCTACTCACAACACCCCCCTCCTTTTTTAAATAAAAAAAAAATGTATTTACTTAGAAGCATTCAGAATGCCAACAAAACAGCTGCAGTTTTTGTTTTGTTTTGTTTTATTTTGTTTTGCAATTACAGAGTGGTATTCAGTTAACAGAACAACTATTATCTTCATATAAGCTGCATCAGAGACAACTGAAGATGAAAAAAAAAAACCAAAAATAAAACCAAAAGAAAAAAAAAGAACATCAAACTACTGTCCCCATATATAACTAATTTGTGCTATGCACCAACAAGAACCTACTTTAAATTTCCATGACAATTTACAACCCCAGACTGTACCAGGCAAGGTTAGTGGCTATTGAAAATACCACCAGGACAGGGCTATCTAAACACACATTCAGTAGTGTATTTACTATACAAAAAAAGCCACTGTACAGTTTAAAAACAAATCTTACACAGCCTTACATTTCAGATACTTTTCTTAAAAAGGGGTGAGTTGTGTGTACAGGGGGATTAGATGCTTTATAGACATGAAAAAAAACTGTACTAGAACCAACTTATTCATCATCTTTGTGTTCATCTTCCTCATCCTCTACATCTTCCTCCTCCTCTTCCTTCTTTTTCTTGCTCTTTTCAGCCTTGACCACCCCCTTTTTCGCTGCATCAGGTTTTCCTCTAGCTCTGTAGGCAGCAGTATTCTCGTACTTCTCCTTCAGCTTGGCAGCCTTCTTCTCATAGGGCTGTTCATCATCCTCTGCAGTTCCACATTACTCCTCGTTTCTTTGCAACATCACCAATGGATAAGTCAGGATGCTCACCTTTGATTTTGGAGCGGCACTCAGAACAAGAAGAAGGCTAAAGGAGGCCTCTTGGGTGCATTGGGGTCCTTGAACTTTTTTTTGGTCTCCCCTTTGGTTTTCATTACTCTTTCATAACGAGCCTTGTCAGCCATATCTTCAAATTTCCCCTTTTCTTTCACAGACATGGTCTTACCCCTCTCTGAGCACTTTTGGAGAACTCTGAGAAGTTGACAGAAGCATCCGGGTCCTGCTTCTTGTGCTCCTCCCGGCAGGTTTGCACAACGAATGCATATGAGAACATTTTGCCTCTCGGCTTCTTAGGTTCCCCTATGCCTATGTTTAGTTGATTTTCCTCCGAGAGGCACAGAGTCGCCCAGTGCCCGTCCGGCTCTCGCTTGCCCCAGCGCTGTCTTTATGGAGCTCAATGTACAGCAATGGCTGTCCACAACACCCTTTTAACTGAGAAATATTTACACCAGTTTGAGTACCTAGAAATATACAGTAGGTATGCCAACCAAACATTTACTGACAATAAATCATAAACATTCACTTTAAAACAATTTTTGCTATATGTACAATTTTATTATTATATACTATATATATATAATTTTATTAAAGAAGAATCTAATTTAATGAAGGTTTATTTTGTTTATTTTTACATAAAGAGTTAATCTTGGCTATTCAAACAGTAATTTTTAAAACCAAACATCCTAATATAGTACAATCCAAAGCTATACTAAGAAATGATGTAGGAAAATATTAAAAGTCTTTGTGTCCTTTAACTGAAATAAATCTCTATAAGAAGAAAACTTTGTATGTACAGTAAAAAGTACTAGAGTTCATTAGAGTTCTCTAATCTGAGCCCACGAAGCATTCATTAGTTGTTGTGTGTTTGGAGACAAGGCCACAGTGACTGCATGGCAAGCCCTTGCCAGAGACACCTCAGATCACTACTCAACTCAGATCATGTGATCATGGCTTCCTTTTCACTCATTGCAACTTCAGAAATCTTTTACTGTTACCAGAATTTTTGTGACATGGTGTATTTTGTTAACAACCCTTTCTAGGACCAGGAATCAACAATCTAAGAAGTTGGAGTTAAGAGATTCTCTCTCTCTCTCTCTCTCTCTCTCTCTCTCTCTCTCTCTCTCTATCTATCTATCTATCTATCTCTCTCTCTCTCTCCTTCCATCTATCTATGACTGCATATGGCTATCTGCCTGGCAACATAGAGGTAGAGGTATAAAGAAAATTCTTTTGGCTTGGTACCATGAAAAAGTGTTATGTTTCTGATGATACCATTACTCAAAACTTGGTAATAAGGTCTTTCTAGAGGAAGAGTCAGAGGCTGTTTTAGAGTTTGTAGGCTAAATTGTTTTTGTTCCAGCTATTGAAAGCAGATTTAGACAGGCCTGAGTAGAATCCCAGCCACCAGGAGTCCCTGGCATGAGGTTGCCAAATTCAAGCCTGGCCTGTAATAACATAGAATGACCCTTCCTCAAAAATAAACAACAGAAAGGAAACAAACAAAAACCCAAACCAAAATGAAAACCACATAGTAAGTGGGGGTGGGGGATCTTTTCACGTTAATTAACCTGATGGCGGTAATCCTTGATAGATGTGCTCAGAGGCTTGTATCCTAGGTAACTCTAGACTCTCCACCACAGACTATCTCAATAAGCATATGCATCCTCCTGAGTCCAAAGGATTAGTCTTTATTTCCGAGTGTCCACCCACCCACTTACGAGAAGGGGTGGCGTCTCTCAACATCTGCAGTACAGATGGCTGTTGTTTGGACATCGTTGAGTGTCTCCTAACTGTCCCTATGTTGTAAGCCTGGTCCCCAGTATGGCACAGGTCAGGGAGGATGTGACCGATGAAAGGTAGGAACTGGTGGGACATAGTTAGGTCACTGGAGGTCTACCATCAGAAGGATAAACTAGGTATTATGGAACTCCTGTCATTCTCTGGCTTCTGGGTTGCCACATGATGACACTCTATCCCATGCTGTCTTGTCATCACAGTGACATGCACAATGATGCTTTTACCAGAGCCCCATTTAACATTGGAGCTATGCTGCTGGACCTCCAGAATTATAAGCTAAATAAACACTTCTGCTTTAAAATGTACCCAGCTTTGGGTATTTTATTGTAATATATATATGTGTGTGTGTGTATATACATATATATGTATATATGAATAAATACATATGAAAATGAGAAATTAAATAAGTATAGAGACCAAGATCTGCTTTTATCCTGTTTTACTTTCTCCAAGGAAATCCTCACGGAGATTGCTGTTGTTCAGGTGCCATTTTCATATTGTTTGATTGATGAGTGGATTTATTATCCTATGGTGGCACTACAATTCAATGAGTTGTTTGCTACTCAGTTAATCATAACAAGTAGAACATGGAACATAAAGATTTTTTTGCTTCATTTCCTTTCCTATTTTTCACCTAGAAATGCCATCTATATTTACACGCAGACATATAATATATATTTTTTCTTCTCTATACATCTGAGTACCCATCAAAGCTCAGTTTTCAGAAGTCATTGTCAGAAGTACGAGTATAGTTTGGTATATCAATAACTTTTTAAATTGCTGAAATATCTCTTATACCAAAATTTGATTTATTAAATTCACAGAATAATTAAGTAATATCACATTTCATTTTGGAAGTTTCTTTTTAAACCGGGTGTTTACTTCTTATTTTAACCTGGATATCCCTAAGGAAAGTTCTCTGTCATGCTATAGTATTGTTTGCCATAATAACAAAATATAATCAAATTATATTTCTTTGGGGGGGAGGCAGGGTTCGAGACAGGATTTCTCTGTATAGCCCTGGCTGTCCTGGAACTCACTTTGTAGACCAGGCTGGCCTGGAATCAAATTATATTTCTATCTTACAGCAAAACAAAACAACTAGCTTAATTATTTTGTAGTAAAGCTAAGCTACTACATATATCTGGGAATCTTTTTAAACTGATTTAAAGTTAATAGAAAATGGGGCTAATGTTCCTGGATCATAAAATGAGGAAGGCAATCAAACAAAACAAGTCTTAACTTGCACAAACCTGCCAAGTTTTTCAAGCAGACATTTGCAACACACTATTCAATTCTTAGTTAAACCTGATCAGAGCGTCTGAAAAGCTCCAATCAAGAGCTTGTCTTAACTACTCTTAGGTTATAAATATGGCTTAGTTGGTTATTCATCAGCATATGGTGAATTTGACAGATAATATTTTGATGTCTGTTCAACACAAGATGCTCATTGTAAGAGTCTTCAGGATCAGTGAATAATTAAAACATGAGAGAATAAAAGCATATGAAGCTATAAGGAAACATTTTATAGAGAATATTTTTTAAACCGTGAGTTGAGTTGGTATCCAGTTCTCCAGAAACTGTAGCTGAGATGAGACATGGGTGCAGGTACAAGCAAGAAGTGTGTTTTGTTCTGAAACAGTAGAGTCCTGGGGAGGCAAGCCGGGAAAGGAAAACAAAGGCAGCTAGTGGTGTTAGCATTAGAATTAGAATTCAGGAGACTTCACAGTGTACATTACAGTGAGCTTATTCTACCCGGAGGCAAAGAAACAGGAATTTCATACTCTATAACCAGTCTTGGTTAATTGAAACAGAAGAAAACTTCTAGGCATTTGCAATATTCATGCCTGAAGTGGCTCTAGCAGCCCAAGGGGAATTTTTTGAAGCAGGTTACAGGTCCAGCAACATTAAGAGTAATGAATGCCAAGATGAGGTTCTAAGAACTAGATTTATCCTACCACCTGAAGCAATGGCACATAAAAAATATATGAAACAATGGCTTCCAAGTCATTGTACACTGGTCAATAAAGAACAGAGGTAACAATATAGTCCAACAATTACCCAGTTAACTGGCTGAAGAGCATCAAGCTGCATCAAGGAGTGGAGATCAAGTCTAGTGCTCTTCAGAGAATGATCTCTTGGATAAAAATATGCCCCAAAGTTCATTTTAAATATATAAAGCTAAATGAATTAAAGATAAGGGGGGGGGGGAAACACTCCTGTTCTAACACTAACATGAAGGAACCTACTGTCAAGCAAAGTAGGCTTTTTATCTGCTAGTTTACTGAGTTGACCTGATAATCCAATAGATTTATCTTTAATATAAATGATCTATATGAAGCAAAAGTTGATAGGATTGAAAGGAAAGTTCAAGTCTATAACTATTCTAGAACCCATCTCAATGACTGATAGAAGAACTACTCAGGAAATGAGAAAGAGTTTAGAAAGCCTATCATTGTTGTGGTGGTTTGAATATGCTTGGCCCATGGGAAGAGGCACTATTAAGGGATGTAGCCTTGTTAGAAGAAGTGTGTCACTGTGGGTGTAGGCTTTGAGGTCCTATGCTCAAACTCTGCCCAATACAGAAGAGCATTTCAATCTAGGAATTTGGGGAGGGACACCATTCAGCAGGTAGTGCTGTATTTTTGTTAATATTTTACCTTTTAATGCTTTCGTTTCTTAGAGTTTATGGAGGGAAGTCCTCCTTTTAGCAACTTAATTTAGACAAACAGTCTTAGCTGAGTAGAGTTGAGTCCTGATTTCAGATTCCTGGGAACACACTAGAAATTTCTATGCTGTGGGGGTCATGTTCAATGTCATCTATGCCAAAGGAATCCTTGTTGGGTAGAAACAAGTGGTGATTACATTTTCTAAGTAGCAGCGTGCCATTACTTCTGACTTAGAAGGCACTGGCATTATTGATATGGCTGTTGGAGTTTCAAACTTAGGCCTGCGTACTCATAGTATGCAGTTTAAGTGTGTAGTAATTACTTGGCAAGTGCAGGGCTTTTGAGTTTTTTCATTTGTAAAGAGAGATAATAAGATTACAAAGATTAAATGAGATATTTATACTGTGCTTAGGAAGATCTGACATATAATCAATGTGTTAAAGTAGTTCATGCCTGAGTGTTGTGTGTAAATTTAAAAGACGCTCTACCTCCTTGCCCAGATCTCACCTTGTGCTCTGACCTCTCCAAGCCTCCATCAACCGCCCCGGCTGCTCTCTTTCTCCTCCTGCACACCTTAGCTCTGCGGAAGAAAAACACTAGACCGATTTTTATTTTAAAACTTGCCAAATAACACAAATGCTGAGCTCAGAATCCCCTGCCCTAACCTAATCAGTTAGCCTATTCCAGCCATCCACTAGTGGCAGAGACCGCCAGTTCTGGCAGCCCTAAGACCTTACATGGCTGTTTTGTCATTCCAAAGCCTGGGACCCAGAAGTCCCACTTTTTTCCTTTTGCCCAGCAATCGGCTTCTGCCTCCTTTATTGACACAGTCAAGAACCAATTAGGGAATCAACATGTTCCTCTACACCTGAGGAATATACAGTTGTGTATATTAAAGAAACTCAGAGCATAGGACTCAAAGGGGGTTGGGGACACTGTCTCCTTTATGGAGACAGAATTTCAGCTAAATAAGAGGAATACATTCAAGAGATATATTGCTGAGTATACTTTTTTTTTTAAAGATTTATTTATTTATTATATGTAAGTACACTGTAGCTGTCTTCAGACACTCCAGACGAGGGAGTCAGATCTTGTTACGGATGGTTATGAGCCACCATGTGGTTGCTGGGATTTGAACTCTGGACCTTCGGAAGAGCAGTCGGGTGCTCTTACCCACTGAGCCATCTCACCAGCCCTTGCTGAGTATACTTAATGACAAAATATTGTGTACCTAAAAATTGTGAAGACTAAATTTTAAGCTTTTTACACCACAATGCAAAGCTGTGAGAAAGTTATGTATATGTTAAATTATTTATTTCAGTCATTCCATCATGTATACTCATATCCAGACATCCCATTGTCTAACCAAAATACATAATTTTTTTTCTAGTTACAATGTATTCCTCTGGCACATAAGGCTCAGGGAGCATTTTTTAAGGGTTGGTGGAAAGATTGTAAGAGCCAGAAGATCAGTGACTTTCCCTTGAAATTAGGTCTCTAGTGACATCAGAAGCCAGACCCATAAAGTCTCACCAAGATGGCTGCTCAAACATGAGCTGAGCCAGGACAACACTAATGAACTTACCAACCTGGGCAGGGAGAGACCCATGAGGCCTCTGTTAGGTCTCAAACCTGGAGTAAAGGCTTCAGGTACCTATTTAACCTGTCAAAGCAGACTTGCCTGCCAGGTTCTCCAAGTCCCTCAGTAAAAGACCTGTGCAGGGCCCTCCTGGCCGGCATTTCCCAACCCCTCCCCTGAACTCTGCAGCCAGCAGGCTGGGCTCTTCTTCCCTGTATAACACAACCACTTTGCTTTGGACCTAAACAGTTTCCATGCTCTCCCTCCCCCTGCCTCTGGCTACAGTCTCCAAAATACTCATAATAAACTGTCTCCTATACCATACCTAGGAGCAATTGTGTTACCTTTCTCCTCTCTCCCTCCTTCCCTCCCTCCCGCCCTCCTGCCCTCCCTTGCTCCTTTTTTTGCCTCAGGTGCTAAAACTCAGGACCAATCATGTTCTTTTTCCTTTGTCTTTTGTTCTCATTCATCTAATGAAAAAGAAAGAAAGAAGAAAGGAAAGAAGGAAAGAAGAAAAGAAAGAGAAAGAAAAAGAAAGAAAGAAAAAAGAAAAAGAAAGAAAGAAAGAAAGAAAGAAAGAAAGAAAGAAAGAAAGAAAGAAAGAAAGAAAGAAAGAAAGAAAGAGGAAATGACTGGTCCAGATTTTGGCACTATATGAATAAAAGAAAAATCAATAAAGAGGAGAGGAAAGGACATGGTTGCTCCCGGGTGTGCGGAGGGCCCTGTAACTGGGAGAGGCTGAGGGATGCAGGGGGAACTTGGTGCCTAGCATCTGCTTTGATATGAGAGGTAGGCATCTCAGGCATTTGTCCCAAGTTTGAAACCAAACAACGTCTAACTTAATTCCATTGTTCAGAGTTTTAAACCTTTGAAATGTGTTGCTTTTTATATGTGCTAAATTTCCTGAATTTGCATGTGGTTTTGAGTAGAATGAACATTGTATAGATGTTGATCAGAATGACCAATTATCTACTGTCTTGCTATTTGCTTTCATATATGGGTTTTATTAGTTACTGTTAAATGATCTTATTGTGCATTTCCCTATTTCTTCTGTCAAGTTTTTTGCCTAGTGAATTTAAAAATTCTTTTTAGCCGGGCGTGGTGACACACGCCTTTAATCCTAGCACTCGGGAGGCAGAGGCAGGCAGATTTCTGAGTTCAAGGCCAGCCTGGTCTACAGAGTGAGTTCCAGGACAGCCAGGGCTATACAGAGAAACCCTGTCTTGAAAAACCAAAAAAAAAAAAAAATTCTTTTTAGGAACATGTGTGCTTAGATTGTTAGGTTTTCCTGATTAATTCTCCTCTTTTATCATACAGAATTTATACTTTATCCTTTGTAATTTTCCTTCTTATTATGGCCTGTACTTCTCATGGTGATGGCCTCACAGCATCTGTGTACTTCCTGTCTCTATGATGCATATTTTCCCATTTGTTTACTTTATTCCCTTTTTGTCTTATGTTTTTCTCGTTAGTTTTTGTCTTCATATCCACCAGCTCTTTTAGTTGTCTGTTCCTTTCTGTTATTAAGCCCACTTATTGACAATTTAGGTATTTTTGTAGCTTTCATTTAGATTTATGTTTGTTTTCTTTAAAAATGAATTATGAGAAATAGTTCATTTAAGGTATATAATTCAATGATAATATATGTACTGCAAAAACAGTTCTGCAGCCCCCAGTGCATTGTCACTGTGGTGACAATGTGACGTGTGGGTGGTAGTGTCCTAGCATGCCTGAGGCCTGCGTTCTCACTGTCAGCACTGACTACATGTATCATTTAATTACAGCCTAAGTTCCACTCCAAGTCTCCATGCTCACCGTCTACCTTACAGCTGTGTTCTAGACATTGTATACTAATGGAATCATCAGTATATGCTCTTTTATATCTCACCTTCAAGTTTTGCTTAAGAAATATTTTTGTGGTTTAATCTATGTTGCTGAACCAATACAATTACTTTACAGGCTAACTAATATTCAATAATGTACATATACCACATCAACCATTTTCCTGTTGGTAGTCATCAGGATGTCTTGACTCTTACTGTTATGGGTCATGCTGCTGTCAACACTCAGTACAAGCTTTTGTGCAGCCAGACATTTTTATTCCCTGGGCAGGGGGCTTGGAGGGCACTTGTGTAATTTGTGCCTGTACAGGATTACTATGCTGTTTTAGAGAGTCTGTGTGTGTGTGTGTGTGTGTGTGTGTGTGTGTGTGTGTGCCAGCCATGTGTTAGGCCTCTGGTTTTTCTACTTCCTCATCAATACTTGTGATTATCCTTTTGAATTTAAAAAAAACTGGGAGTAGAATCTCATTGTGGTTTTGATTTGTATTCAGAAGCAAAAGTCACAGGTGCTTCTTGAGGGAATATTAAATAATATGCCAGAAGAAAACTGATTGCAGAAACAGAGTAGGATGAGAGGCAGTGTTGACCAAACTCTGGCTGCCTCAACTGCTCAATGTCTGTAAACATGAACTATGAAAAACCATTCTGTGAAATACTCACACTCACCCCCCTCCTTTTTTTAACAGGAGGGGGGGTGGTAGAGAAGCTAGTATCATACAAGGATTACTCTGCTAGGAGAATGTCCTTCTGTTCAGAAATGAGATTAGATTTAAGAAGGCAAACAACAACCTTCATTCCATGAGCTAAGTTTTGACACAGACAACACTTGCGTCTACTGTTGGGTTCAGAGCAGACTCCGTGAAAACTAATCCACTTCAGATATGGAAGCTTAAAATGGAAGCTGTCTTTTCTAAGCACTCAGGGAGACAGCCACTTTAGAATTTGAATCAAGTCCCTGAAGGGAGGTTGTACAACATTTTTATAGATTGGGAACACAAAGCAAGGGGCTTGGGGGAGGGCTGTTGCACTGGCCAGTCATATTTTGTCCCAAGGGATTAAGCAAGGAAGTTAACATTGGTGACTGGGCCTTATCTGGGTCACCTGGTTTCAGGGTCTTTGAGTCAGCTTTTTCAGTTGGGTCTGACGTGGAGTCTAGTGTAATAAAGGAACAGAGGAGCCAGCGAGCAGCTAGTAGTCAATTTAAATCATACAGGCAGCACATTTCTGACTTGTGTGCCTTAATTAGATAACAGGATGACAGCGTCTTCCCGCCTTACATACCTTCCTGGTTAACAGACAAACATGGAACATCTGAAGAAACAGGACGGGAGTTGGGTTCTGGGCCTAGGAACGTGAACTCAGGTTTGTTTTTTGTTTGTTTGTTTGTTTGTTTTGTTTTTGATCTTTAAAATCAATTATAATAGCATGTCACTGATATAATATTTTAATAATGCATTTACATTTCTATACTACTTAATTGACTTATGTCATAGCAGACAAACAAAAAGCACAGATAGTTTATCTAAAACATTTAGAAATACTTTGTTTACTCATGACATACATCTATTACATTGTCTCTGGTATCTGTTACACAATGTTTTTTTAAAAAATAAAAGTCTCTTTTATATAAAAATAGTTATTTTTCTTCATACTAGTGAACTTTCAAATTACCTGGATATTATGTGTATTGCATAGGAGTATCCTGCCAGCAAGGTACTTGAGGTGGCTGAACTCAGGAAATTACCTCCTTGCAACTATGAGTTCTAGAATGTATAAGGAAAAAAAAATCGGGGCTGGTGAGATGGCTCAGTAGGTAAGAGCACCCGACTGCTCTTCCGAAGGTCCAGAGTTCAAATCCCAGCAACCACATGGTGGCTCANAACCATCTGTAACAAGATCTGACGCCCTCTTCCGGAGTGTCTGAAGACAGCTACAGTGTACTTACATATAATAAATAAATAAATTTAAAAAAAAAAAAAGGAAAAAAAATCACTCACTGTCTTCTGTCTCTGGAGAGAACAGGGCATAAGAAGCTCTTCTAGAGACAAGCTGTGACAGATCATCTTGCTAGAAACCTCGCTGAGCACAGTGGCCTGTAGTTATTGGTGTCATATGAATTTGAGTAAATGCTAAGTAGCTTATGTCAGTATGTCTGCACTAAGAAAGCAAAGGCCAAAAGAAAAATGATGTTGAATTAATGAAATTGCTTAGTAAAGAGCAAAATGTTTTCTGTATTTGGGAATAATTCTAAACATGTGATTTTTCTGTGCGTGTGAAAAATCACCTGATGGGTTCCTTAGTTAGGCTTGTAAGCTACGATGTAATCTTTGTAAATTATAGGTAATTACAAAAAGGCACATTAAACCTCAGCTAATCATAGTTGTTTCAAAAATATGTCCCTTCTCTTAACAAAGCAGTAACCCAGCCAAAACTTGAATAAACTGGCATTTCCCTACACCACTTGTTTCGTTCCTAAGCACAATGCCCCCTGTGTTTCTCTCAGGTGACCTTGCTTTTTCTGAAAAATAGAGTGAGCTCTCCTCCCAAAGCTTGGGCATTCTCTCTCTTTGTTGGGGAATCAGTGCCTTATTCATGCAGGGACCAGCGATGCAGATGCAGGTGTTTCACCTCTGCACAGTCTAGGTGATCGCTCGGCCTTTGACATCAGCTCATTCTCTGACATCCACATCTCTTTTCTCTCTCCTTTTGTGGCCTCAGTTTCTGGCCCCAGATGCAACCAGATCATCTTTCATCCCTCTGTGTTGACATTTTTAATTAGTATTTCCTAACATGTCAACATGCTGATTCTTTCTCAAGGTCTTAAAGGGCAAAGTTTGGATCTGGAATTAGCAGCTGGTATTGATTTCCATTTTTTCCTGAACTCACTGCCATGTAAAGCACCCAGACTTACTCCCATCCTTGCAAAGCCCTAGCTGTGAGTTGTGTGAAGTAAAACTCCCTGAAGTCTCAGCAGACTGACTAAAGCCGCAGCGGCAGGCATGGGAGGAAGCTCTCCCCGAGTGGGGCGCGTGGAGCATGCAGAGAAGCACTGGCATCCTCAAGGCACCAGGGCTTAGACTGGGCATCAGAGCCATGTTGTCCTCCGAGTGTAAGGTTTCAGCCTCATTTTTGTTTTCACACAGACACTTTCATGCTGTTCCCCAGAGGACAGAGAGGTGTAAGCTCAGGCTCACTGAGCAAGACAAAGCAGAGATAGGAGAAGAGCTTGGGAAACAAAATTACTTCAAGACTTCATTTTTTTCGTATTGCAAAAGCTTGTAATTGGTAGTATTTACCAAGGTATTTTTCTCCAGCTGTGTGACATGAAGTTTACAAAAGTTTACTATTGTCGGGCACGGTGGCGCACGCCTTTACTCTCAGCACTTGGGAGGCAGAGGCAGGCGGATTTCTGAGTTCGAGGCCAGCCTGGTCTACAAAGTGAGTTCCAGGACAGCCATGCCTCCCTCTCCCTCTTGCACGAATGAAAACGATGAAATAAATGTTCTCTGAGAGGCTCCACCCAGAAGTGGATGGAGACAGATGCAGGGACCCACAGTCAAACATTAGACAGAGCTCAGGGAGGCAAGGTTCAGGGAGACTTGTGGCAAGGTTGGGGAAGGCTTGAGGGACCTGGAGGGGGATAGGGACTCCACAGGAAGACTGAAGAGTCAACCAGCCTGGACTCAGAGACTGAACCACCAAACATGGCCTGGACATAGGCCCTCCGTACATATGTAGCAGATGTGCAGCTTGGTCTTCATGTGGATCCCTGAACAACTAGAGTGGGGACTGTCTTGAATCTGTCGCCTGCCTGTGGATCCCATTCTCCTAACTGAGCCACCTTGTCTGGCCTCAGTGGGAGAGGATGCATCTAGTTCTGCAGTGACTTGATGTGCCAGGGTGGGGTGATCGGGGGGGGGGGTCCTCTTTCACAGAGAAAGGGAGATAGGGTAGAGGGAGGGACTGTGTTGGGGGGGGACCAGAAGAAGGGGGGACTGTGACTGGGATGTAAAGTGAATAAATTAATGAAAAAAAAGTATATATGAAAACAGTGGCTACCCAATAGAGAATAGCTTTTCTAATTTTAATTAATTATACTTAATAAAAATGGGCTCAGTGGTTTGCTGAGTAGAATATAACACATCCATAGTGTATATCTACCAAACAAGAAAGGCTCATGATTGGGAAGCTGTAAGAGCTCTTTACAGGACTCTGGGCGTGCCTCACTGGCAGAGAGTTTGCCTGGGCTACATGAGGCACTCAATTCAGTCTTCAGAACCACAAGGCAACACAAACACAAAAAAAATCAACAAACACACAAGCGCTCTAACATGCTCCCCCTTCATTTTATTTCACACCCCTTCCCTCCCCAGTGTTTACTCCTGGCTGACTGGAACTCTCCTCAGTCTGGATCAGACTGGCCTTGGGCTACGAAGGTCTGCCTCTTTCTCCGGAGTGGTGGGATTAAAAGCACACACCTTTCATCCAGCCCTCAGGAAGCAGGAGAATCTCTGAATTTGGGGCCAGTCTGGTCTAAATAATGAGTTCCAGGACAGCCAGAACTACTTAGTGAGACCCTGTCTCAAAAAAAAAAAAAAAAAAAAAAGCAACAACAACAAATTGTTTGGATTTGTCTCTGGAGAAAAACTGATCCTCCTCTCAGCAGTGGTTGATTGTCTCTAGCTCTTCATCTAGGGGTGAAGCCTCGAATTAGTGTTGTAAGCAATGGTGTTGGGGTTTCACGGATGCACCTTCCCTGTAGTAGCTTGCATTATTGTGGTCCCTCAGTGCATACCCTAAGCACCATGACCATGTCAGCAACACTAAATGGACTTAGTAGAGTGTGTGCATGTATCTGGTGAGTGAAACTAGGAAGAAAAGGTCTTGAGTTTGGGGCTTGAAATGGGAGGAGGGTTAGGTCTCAGATGGCTAAAGTGCCTATTAACATATCAAAGCAGATGCTGGCAGATGCTGGCCAGCTCTCCCAGCATCACTCTGGCTCTCTCCCTCCCAGAAGCCTGACTGCTGCTTCTTGTCCACAGCTTGATCCCATATAACTTATGCATTTTGACTACACCAGTCTCTGGGTCTGTTGGCTCCCTGTCAGTGGGTGTCTCCGCTGCTCTGCCTCCCATCATGCTCTGGTTTAGTCTGCTGGGCGTGCTCAGCCTGGACTAGTTCCTCTGCCTGCTTTCTCCCTTATGTCTACAATAAAATCTCCAGACTTCAGGAGTGGTCATGTCCTCCTTTTATTTCATCGTTTTCATTCGTGCAGGAGGGAGAGGGAGGCATGGAAACAATGAACTATGATGGTTATGTATGAAATTAACAAAAAATAAAAGAATCAAAAGCAAAGCAATAATTCCTTTGTGCTGGACAGATGTCGTAGTAGGTAAAAGGACTTAGTAAGAAACTTGACTGCTTGAGTTGAATCCCTGGTCCTGAAAACCCAATAAAGGTCTGCCAATTACACAGAATTGTCCTCTGACCTCTACATGCCAATCATGACATGCCCGCCCCACCTACCTCCAATAACAAACACAATAATAATAAATAAAATGAATAAAAGCGTTTCCTGTTTTAAAACTATTTTTTAAAAGATTTATTTATTTATTATATGTAAGTACACTGTAGCTGTCTTCAGATACTCCAGAAGAGGGCATCAGATCTTGTTACGGATGGTTATGAGCCACCATGTGGTTGCTTTGAACTCTGGACCTTCGGAAGAGCAGTCGGGTGCTCTTACCCACTGAGCCATCTCACCAGCCCTTAAAACTATTTTATAGGAATTGGCAATTTAAAGTTGATTTCACTTTATATTTTAGGATTGATAATTTTAGAAAAAATAAACTAGAGTTTGATGTTCATATTAGACACTAGTTATTCAGTATAATAGTGTAGTCTCTAACAAGGAGCAAACGGAGGTGAACATAACCAGGCCCCTGACAGCACAGCAGCTTCAGCCGATCATTGTACTTACATATGCATTCCATGGTGACCCAAGGGGCGTCTGTGCTACCAAAACATATGACCTTGGTCATGGGACCCATATTCTTCTCTCACAGGTTCTTCTGTCTAAGCTTCTCACAGATCCTTGCCAAGTTTATTAGGGCCATTGTGGTGGTCTGAATATGCTCGCCACTAGGAGTGGCGTTATCGGGCGGTGTGATCTTGTTGGAGGAAGTGTGTCAGTGTGGGTGTGGGCTTTAAGATCCTCTTCCTAGCTGACTAGAAGTCACTCTTCTCCTGTTTGCCTGCTGAAAAAAATGTGATCACCAATCAGCTGGACAGCAGCAAAATTAGATTTAACACTGTGATTCTTACTTTACTTTAAAGTAAGGGAGACTCGCCGGGCGGTGGTGGCGCACGCCTTTAATCCCAGCACTCAGGAGGCAGAGGCAGGCGGATTTCTGAGTTCGAGGCCAGCCTGGTCTACAAAGTGAGTGCCAGGACAGCCAAGGCTATTCAGAGAAACCCTGTCTCGAAAAACCAAAAACAAACAAACAAGCAAAAAATAAAGTAAGGGAGACTCACCAAGCAGAAATAAAAATTAATAGAAGTGAGACGTACAGATGGATCAGTAGGTAAAGCACTTGCCAGCAAGAATGAGGAGTGGAGTTCAGGTGCTATGATGACTCTGAGGAAGTGGTTGGCGAGGCCAGTTCAAGGACCAGTACAGGCACAGTTAGAGAGACAGTATATGCATCTGGGCCTTGGGGGACTCTGTAAACTCAGATCAAGCAGAAGGACTGACTAAAGCATGGAGCTTTTTGCTCAAGGCACTACTCTCAAGCTAACCAAGTGGTGTCACAAATGACTATGCAGTGACCAGACTGGCATAGGCATTCAGGATTGGGCAGTGGAGAGCCTGGCTTACCTTACCTTTGATACCAAGATGAAAGAAGAATTTGTAGAGGATGAGTTGTGCCAACAGCTATTGATATGGGCTGTATCCCAAGATGGTAGAGCTAGCTATGTACCTGAGCACCTGTAGCCCTTGCCCTTGTAGCGCTCTAAGCATAAATTGAGCTCAGTGATGAAATACCTGCACTAGGTGTGATGTCAGCCATGATTAATTACTTTGCTATTGCTGTGACGAAACATCATGACCAAGAGTCCATTGAGGGCTCATAGTTTCTGAGGGTAGTAGAGTCCATGACCGTCATAGTGAGGAGCAGAGCAGTAGGCAGGCATGACAGTAGAGAATTAGCTGAGAGCTTGAGACAACCACAAGGCAGAGAGAGCTAACTGGGAATGGCTTGAGCTTTTGAAACCACAATGCCTATCCTCAGTGACACACCTCCTCCAACAAGGCCACACTTCCTAATTCTTCCCAAATAGTTCCACCAACTGTATGCCAAGTATGCAAATATATAAGCCTGCCAGAGAGGAATTCTGTTTTGTACAGTTAAAGCAGTGAGTTTGGGGGTACAGGAGTGAGAATGCTTCACAACTCTGCATCTTGGACAAAGAATCCATCTTGGTGTGTTTTTCTTTAGTATAAATATGTTTATTCTTTTCTACTTTGTATACTTTATAACTTTTATTATAACCTTTGAAAAACACAGTGTTAAAGGCTGGAGAGATGGCTCAGCAATTAAGAGCACTGACTGCTCTTCCGGAGAACCTGCATTCAATTCACAACACCCATATGGCAGTTCACAACTGCGACTTCAAGATCTGACAGCCTCTCACAGACATACATGCATATAAACACCAATGCAAGTAAAATAAAAATAAATTATTAAAAGAAAGAAAAACCACCGTCGTAAATCTAATTTCACAGACAATCACTATGAACACTGCAAAGGTTAATAGAATTTGACAGGTCTTCTGGGTAGAATAATTACCTGGTTTGATTCCATAGTTGAGAATTAAAGTGCTAAATTGATCAAGAATGTCCCCATAATGAATAACTAGATGGAGAATTTACAGATACGCATCTGTGGCTTTCCTTTTGCATGGTTCATAGTAGCTAAGCTTCTGGTATAAGGAACTTAAAGCTCATCTGCTTCTGGCATCAGCTTTCCTCCCAGAGAAAGTAGAAAAAAGTATACATCTTTAGAAATTTAAATTACCAAAAACTGTATACATTAAGCAGACAAACAAAAATCAGTGTTAACCACGAGACTGGATAAGTCGATCACTAGAGCTGTTCCTTATGAACTTTTCATTTTCTGAGTAAGTTAGATGTTTAAGCCCTCTGCCAGAAAACGCAGACAACCTTTCCACCATCAAAGCCAGGTTCAACCCTTGACTCCAAGTTTTTCCAAATAGGGCATTCATTAATCTGACATGTTTGGCTTTGTTAAGGTAGGAGACAGAAAAGCTTTAGCTTTTAGATTCACGTTCTGTTTCTGCTCTGTGTGGAAGGGTTCAGTTGTCTTTAACATAATCTCACTATTGGCCTTTAATAAAAACAGAAAAAGAGCAAACTTTCATTATGACCAAGATATTGTCTCATTCGGCTTTATCTTTCAATTACTATAAGTTCTGATTGACGACTTCACCCATTAAACACTTAATTTTTTTATATCCAGGACATTCGTAAGTATTTCTCATAGATTTATACTGAAACTTTCAATTTTCCCCATTTTTTTTTCTGTGAGTAGAACACTGTAGGTAGGCTCCTGAACATGGTGCTGTAAGGAGAAGCCCAGACTCTTCACTGCCGTGCTGGTCAGACCCTCCTTGCAGGCAGCACTCATGGTTGGGGAGAGGTAGACTAGAGTGGACACAGTGTAAGATGTAGGGAATTTTCAGGGGGGCTATTTGTGAGGTTTGGTGAAAAGACTTCAGACTTCTCTCTGCTTTCACTTACCAAGGCAACATAATAAACCTTTTAGCATTTACAGAGGAAGAAAAGCAAAAAGCAAAGCAAAAGGGACAACCTTCAGAGACAGCTGTTTCAGTGATAAATGAGCCCATTGTTCTCATTCTGACTTCTATTGTTGCTATGTTGGACATCTTCCAACTGCACTCCTCACCTTTTCTGCCCAGAGAAACTGAGATATTCATTTTAACGAATGGACTCTGGACTAGCAGCGTCAGCCATAACACGGGCCATGAAAGCTGGCTTTTCAGTTCCTTCCCCAGTCCGTGTGATTCTGAGGTAGTGGGTCCTAACAAACCCTCCAGGGAACCAGTTGATGTCAGCCTTTCATGATGACTGCACTACATAGTTAAACTCCACTGGGACCTCTCCTCAGAGCTGGTCAGCAGAGAGCATCCGGAAACCCAGGAGAGGAGCTGGCTTAGCAGTTAGGAGCACTTGCTCTTCCCGAGGACCTGAGTTCAGTTTCTAGCACCCACATGGTGGCTCGTAGTCATCTATAACTCCAGGTATGCACATGGTACATGTGTACAAAATACTCCAGGTATGCACATGGTACATGTGTACAAAATACTCATAAATAAATGCATCTTTAAAAAAATTAAAAGCCTACGGAAGTGAAGGGAGTGTAGCCCGGGTATTTGTTTCCCATTTTTGCCCCTGTGAGTCACTGTTGGTTGGCTGGATTCTTTTAATGAAAGATAAATCTTTTATCAGGAGGCTTTCTATACACTGCTGTTCTTTGCACCTTACAGTAACCTGTATTTTTACAGCTGTTGCTCTTGCTAGCCTCATAGAGGATCCTGCAATATCCTTTGTTAGCATTTTTAAAATGTCTACAATTTTGCAAATAGTAACTTTGTTAAAGTCATACTTTATTTGAGTATGTTTGAATTATGTCTGATGTAGTCCACAGGTTTTTTGTTTGTTTGATTTTTGAGACAGGGTCTTTCTATGTAGTTCTGGAAATCACTCTGTAGGCCAGGCTGACCTCTAACTCAAAGAAATCCTTCTGCCTCTGCCTACTGAATTCTGGTATTAAAAGTGTGTTCCACCATATCTGATCTCACAGTTCAATTTTTAAATTTTAATTTCTTTAACAAGATACATATACACATCTGTCTGTCTGTCTGTCTGTCTGTCTGTCTGTCTGTCTCTCTCTCTCTCTCTCTCTCTCTCTCGTGTGTGTGTGTGTTTGTGTGTGCGTGTGTGTGTGTGTGTGTGTGTGTGTGTGTGTGTGTATGTGTATGTATGTTTTGGCCATATCCACCCCCAACTTTTTTCTCCTAGCACATGCTTTTCCTAACTTCATGTCCTGATTTTTTTCTGAATGTGTAACCCATGAAGTCCAGTTAAAGTTGTATGTCTGAGTTTGTACATACCTCTGAAGAAAAATGGCTCCCTCTTCCCCTGTTGCCATCACTTGCCAATGACTACTTGACTGGGAGTAGAGACCCATGAGTCCCTCTTCTGTCTATTCTGGAATTACTTATTGACTTGATCTTGTGAAAGTAACTGTAGCTGATACTTCTAGGGTTCAGGAATCACTGAAGGAAGATCCCAGACTCAAATAGTATGCAAGAACAGAAAGTGTTTATTCTGCAGAAATAACCAGCATTTTGGGGTCACCACCACATCAACATGGTGACAACCCCAGACAAAGACATGTAGACCTTCTTGTAGGGAACCAGGGGAACTCTCAAGAAGGATAATGTGATTGGTAAGGGCCAGAGCCCTGACATTACTATAATTTTGATTGGCTACTCTGTTAGGGTTAGGTAATCTAAAACCTCATTGGTGGATGTTGGGATGCCCCACATGGGCTGCATTCTGTATCTTGAATGATTAACCACTGGATAGGCTTCCCAGCACAGATGGGCTATCCTGAGATAAGAATCTCCCATTCATGTGGCTTTGTTTAGGCTGTTCCTCAGGTGGGGGATTTTATTGTCTTTCTCCTGGACTTTAGGGGTATGCTGCTGGAGTAGATGGCTTATGGACTAGTTTCATGGTCTGCTCCTAGCACGGATCACCTATGGCCTAGTTTCTGAGTAGAGACAAAATGGAATGAATAGACCCCTTCAATATAAGTTCAAAGTGCAATCACTGTGTTCTATGGCGAGGTCAGCCTTTCACGGCACTCTGTCATCTGTTCTTATTCTTTCAGGTCTCCTTCTGCAATATTCCTTATATCTTGTGGAGATACAGATGTCCCATTTAGGGCAGAACACTCAACTGTCACTAACTGTCAGCACTTTGACCATGTAGTCGTCTACAATGACTGCTGTCGATGGCAAAAATCTCTGACCTAGTGTGAGAATAGGACTAATCTATGTGTATAAACAAAAAAGTGCCTACGCTCTCCCAGCCATGGGAATTTTGACCAGGTTTACAGTACCAGACATGAATTCTTTCCTGTGGAGCAGGAGCAAGTATAGTCATAATGCAACTGGTTACTGTGTACAGGCAAGACCAAGGTAAGGTTTTTTTGTGTTTGTTCAAGTGACTATGTGTTAGGAATACTATCTCTTCCCCTATTTATGAAAAAGTTATTATGAGGACAAAGCGAGATCATAGTCTCATCACAGTCCTTGGTCGTACCTTTGGCCTCCCAATGTTAACATTGATTTTCATATAGATTTGCTGATTTCAGATAAAGGATTACGTAGTCATAAAAGAATTCTGTTGTTGGAGATCACTAATTGCTATGCATTAAAACCTGCTTTAAATTGTCTGATCCTGAGGATCATTAAGTTATATAATTAAGTGATGATTGTTTTCTAATAAATAATGTTTAGAAAGGTTTGTACTTCCTCATCAATATTTGTTGTTCCTCTTCTTTAATGTACTTTGAGTGAACTATCAACTCTATGAATGTTTCCTCATTGGTAATAAGAAAGAAACGGATACAAACAAGCAGAAGCTTTGAGTAGGTCTCACAAGTCATCTTTGTTGTAATTTGTCTGTTCTGTTCAGGGTCAGCTTCGTGGGAATGTAATAATCTATGCTGTTGTACAGGTTTCTGAATTCAAAAGGGGCTAGGCTTCATTTAGTTATCTAACTTGGAACTTCTGGGAGCTTTTGAAAGGTAGACCTGATAGTTGTTTTCATTTTCACTGGACCCTGTAAATTATGTGGATGGCCCTTGCTTTGCCATATTTATGTTTGTTTAATGACCAAGAAACTATAATTACTATTTTAAAAGGTCAGAGGCACAGCTTGAGATTTGCTTGCTTAGAACCCTAGGGTTCAAGACATTGCTCTTTGTAAAGCAGAGCATTGTGACAATCTTGAGGCAAGAGGATCAAAGTTCATGATCATCCTTGGCTGCATAGTGAGTTTCAGGTCATCCTGTGATACATGAGATCCTGCCTCAAAAACAGAGAAAAACAAGATTAGTCTGATGATATTGTTTTGCCTATTCAAAAAGTTTTATTCACACAGCAAATTGGAGGCTCTAAACACTGCCTTTCTCTATCTCAAACAAGAAACACTCAAAGACTGAAAAGTTGTTTCACTATTTCTAATTATATAACAGATAATGAAATAAAGGAGATCCATTATAGTTTTTGTTGCAAACACTGAGGCTAACATTAGATCCTAGCAAGAACGACTGCGTTAGGCCAGTAGACAGCCAAACATGCCAAGCAACAGATACAAAGACAAAACTTCTTCTTTGAGAAAAACTTCTTTCAGTATAAAATAACATGCCATGGATAACTTATGTTACTCAGTAAGATGTAAATATTATTTATGCAATAACAACAAATTAGAGACTATTTTCTCCTGAATATCCTAAATACTGTTGATGGACTCAGAAATGCCTTGAATTTGAAGAGAGATTTTTCCACAGGGTTAAGACGTGGCTATGAAAAGGGAGTAATTTCTAGCTATTTCCACATGACTCCAGGCATAGTGACATGCACCTGTAATGCTGGCATTTAGGGAGGGGGAGAGGCATGAGGGTCAGAAGTTCAAGGTTGGTCTTTGCTCAGAGCAAGTTGAGGGCCAGTTTAGGCTAGTTGAGACATTTTTTCCACGGGGGTTGGGGAGGGAGGATGAAAGAAAGCAGCAATCCTTATAAACTATTGGTGTGGTGTAGGTTTAGGGCACATGTTATGTAAAACAGTATGGAGGGTTCCTGGTCACCACCCATTCCCTTCAATCCCAGCATTCAGGAGGCAGAGGCAGGTGGATTTCTGTGAGTCCAGAGTGAGCACTAGCAAGCCAGGACCGCACAGAGAAACCTTGATTTGAAAAACAAAAAGCAAACCAATAACAACAACCAAAACCAGCCAACCATCATCATCAACAACAACAAAAACAAAAAACAAAACAACAAAAAAACAAATCCCAGAACTAAAAATAGGCCCACTATGGTGGCACCGATTCAAAATCCTAGCACTTGGAAGTCTGAGGCTGGAAAATCAAGTTTTAGGTTAGCTTTGATACATGGCTAGACCTTGTCTCCAAAACAAAACTAAGGTAATCCAAGGTAAGCTAACAAATGGAATTAGCATATCATCCTTCCTAGATTTTTAACCAAAGAAATTGAACTCATACCAGGACTGTTCACAACAGTAGACTCCTAAACCTACCCAGGTATCTGTCAGCAGATCAGTGAATAAGGATCATGTGATCTATCCACGGACCATCTGTCTATCATGTATCTATTGATTTAATGTCTCTCTATATCTATCTTCTGTCATATATACTTTCTGTCTATCCATCAGTTATCTATCTATCTATCTATCTATCTATCTATCTATCTATCTATCTATCTAATCTACTATCTACTGACTATCATCCAAATATATATATATGTATATATATACATATATATATATATATATATATATATATATATATATATACATATATATATATCCACCCACCCATCCATCTATCCATCCACATGCACAATGGAATAGACACCTATTGAGAAGAATGAAAGCATGTCTTTTGCAGAAAAACTGGTGGAACTTGGACCATAATGTTAAGCAATATAAATCCAACACAGTAAGTATTGCATGCTCTCTTAGTTTAAGAGAACAATCTGAAAGTAGGACTAATAGAAGAGGGAAAGGGGGTGGACATCGGGGAAGAGTAGAAGAGTATAGTACAGCAAAGCCATCCAGTATATGTACATATGGAAGCTATACAGAAAAATGCATTACTTTGTGCAACCAATGGGTATTAATAAAAACACTATAAACAGAAGAGCTTTGGTTTCATATATTTGTTGACAAAAGATTATTACTGAGTGCAATTCAACTGCAGTTTACAAAAGTAATATGATTTTCATTTTAAATCCTTCCTCCCTCCCTCCATCCCTCCCTTCTTCCCTCCTTTCCTTTCCATCCTTCCTTCCTCCCTTCCTCCCTTCCTCCCTTCCTCCCTTTCTTCCTTCCTTCCTTTTTTCTTAAAGAAGAACGTTGACTTTATTATTGTCAACCAGATTAACCTTCCATTGTGGGTCTTTTTTTTTTTTTTAAATCACTTTCTGTCCCCATCACAGCTTCCCTCCCTCCGTTCTTCTCAGTCCTACCTTTACACATCCCTCCTCCCCTATTCCTCAGAGGAAGGGGATCCCCCTGAGTACAACCTCACTCTGTGACATCTAGTCACAAGAGGACTAGGTACATCCTCTTCCACTGAGGCCCACCCAGGGAAGGGGGAAAGAGAATCCAGTGGCAGGGGACAGAGAACAAGATAACCCCTGTTCCACTTATTAGGAGAACCACATGAAGACCACGCTGCACATTTGCTACAAATATGTAGGGGGTCTAGGTCCAGCTCATGCATACTCCATGGTCGGTGTTTCAGGGTCTGTGAGCCCCCATGGTCCTAGGATTGTTGACTCTGTGGGTCTTCCTGTGGCGCCCTTGACACCTCTGACTTGATCACTTCTATCCCCAATTCTTCCAAAGGCTCCCCCAGCTCTGCCTGATGATTGGCTGTGGGTCTCTGCATCTGCCTCTATCCACTGCTGGATGAAGCCTCTCAGGAGAGTTATGCTAGGTTCCTGTCTACAAGCAAAGCAGACTATCATTAATAGTGTCAGGTGTTGGGGTCTCCCACCTCCACTAACCACTCCCCCTCCACAGGCATACCAGAGTGGCTACCCAAATCTCCCAGAATGCAGCGTCGTCAGACCGCCCTACGTCGTTGTCATCACCGCCCACTGTCACCGCCCAATGTCGTCGGGAACAACCTCTGACGTCGTCACCGCCCACTCATTCGGACCCGCCTTGCAGACGCAGCTCCGCTTATGATCGGACCGCGCGCCATAGAGCAATATAGAGACACTCAGAGGGACACGGGAGGGGGCTAAGGGTTCTCCTTGTCTGATTAATAAATATGCTCTGATCGGCACAAACCGCCAGGGCATTCAATTTTTCCTTGCAGCTCATTCTATTCTTAGGATGTTTAGCCCTTCAGTACGAACCCAGTCCAAGGTGTTTTCTGCCCACGCAGATACACACAAGTGGCGTGACGCAGAAATACACAGTCAGGGACTGACTCTCTCATTTTGGATAGGACTCCAAGTTGGGGCAACCATTGGTTGAATTTTCCCTCAATCTCAACTCCATCTTTATCCCTGTACATCTTGTGGGGTTGAAAGCTTTGTGGGTGAATTAATATCCCCCTCCCTCCTCTGGAAGTCCTGCTTGACTACAGGGGGTGGCTATTTCAGTCACTATCTTCTCTGGTAGGAATCTAACGTAGGGTCATCCCCAAGATTCCCTGCATCTTTTCCCATCCCAGGCCTCCAGCTAGAAATGCTACCCATGCCAATTTCCATTCTCATTTGCAGTCCTCTCTCTCTCCCCCCTTCTCCTCACACTTGATCCCCATTCTCCTCCTCACCTCTTCTCCTGCTTAGGTCCCTCTCTCTGTCCACCTCAGATGACTAATTTCCCCATCTGTGTAAGATTAGTGCATCCTCCCTGGAGCCCTCCTTATTACCTAGTTTCTTGGGGTCTGCAGATTGTAGCATGGTTATCCTGTATTTTATGGCTAATGTCCACTCATAGCCAAGTACATACCACACATGTCTTTCTGGCTCTGAGTTACCTCACTCAGGATGATACTCTCAAGTTCCATCCATTTGCTTGCAAAATTCATGATGTCTTTGTTCTTAATAGCTGAATAATATTTCATCGTGTAGATGTACCATATTTTCTTTATCCAGTTTTCAATTAAGGGACATCTAGGTTGTTTCCAGTTTCTGACTATTATGAATAAGGCTGCTATGGACATAGTTGAGTAGGTATCCCTGTGGTATAGTGAGATATCTTTTGGGTACATGCCCAGGAGTGGGATAGCTGGGTCTTGAGGTAGAGCTAGCTATTCCCAGCTTTCTGAGAACCGACCAAATTGATTTTTAAAGTGGTTGTCCAAGTTTGCACTCCCACGAGCAATGGAGGAGCGTTTCCTTTGCTCCACCTCCTCACCAACATGTGCTATTACTTGAATTTTCAATCTTAGCCATTGTGCCTGGTGTAAAATGGATTCTCAGGGTCATTTTGATTTGCATTTTACTGGTGGGTAAGGCCGTTGACCATTTCTTTAACTGCTTCTTGACCATTCAGGATTCTTCTGTTGAGACATCTCAGTATAGCTCTATGCCCCATTTTTTTTTGTAAAGATCTATTTATTTACTTTACATATGTGAGTATACTGTTGCTGTCTTCAGACACACCTGAAGAGGGTGTTGGATTCCATTACATATGGTTGTGAGCCACCATGTGGTTGCTGGGAATTGAACTCAGGACCTCTGGAAGAGCAGTCAGTGCTCTTACCCGCTGAGCCATCTCTCCAGTACCCCCGCCCCCATTTTTTTTTTTAAATTGGATTATTTGGATTATTGGTTTCTAATTTCTTGAGTTCTTTATAAATGTTAGATATTAGCTATAGATTCAGTGCAATTCTCATGAAAAATACAACACAATTCTTTACAGACCTTGAAAGAGCAATTCTCAACTTTATATGGGAAAACAAAAACAAAAACAAAATACAGGATAACAAAAACAATAAAAGAACTTGTGGAAGGCAGCTATGCTCACCACTATACCACCAACGCTGCACAAAATCAAGAATTGACAAATGGGACCTCATAAAATTGCAAAGCTTCTGTAAGGCAAAAGACACTGTCAACAAGACAAAAAGGCCACCAACAGATTGGG
>NC_034604.1:7854891-7858870 GCF_900095145.1 Mus pahari | reverse complement strand
CTCGTGTCTCTAGCTGCATATGTAACAGAAGATGGCCTAATCGGCCATCCTTGGGAAGAGAGGCCCCTTGGTCTTGTAAACTTTATATGACCCAGCACACGGGAAGGCCAGGGCCAAGTAGTGGGAGTGAGTGGGTAGGGGAGCAGGAGCAGGGGGGGTATAGGGAACTTTTGGGATAGCATTTGAAATGTAAATAAAGAAAATAATAAATAAATAAATAAATAAATAAATAAAAGAGAACGGAAAAAAAAAAAAAACTTGTGGAGGTATCCCCATCCCTCACCTCCAGCTGTGCTTCAGAACAATAGTAATAAACACTTCATGGTATTGGTATAGGAACAGACAGGTTGATCAATGAAATCAAATCAAAGACCCTGGAATAAACCCACACACCTAGGGACAATTGATTTTTGGCAAAGAAGGCAAAAGTATACAGTAGAAAGCTCAAGTTCATGTGGATCAAAGACCTTAATGTAAAAGCAGACACACTAAATCTAAAAGAAGAGAAAGTGAGAAATGCCTTGGAACTTATACGGGAGACAATTTCCTGAACTTCTGAACCAACGGCTCAGGATCTAAGACTGACAAATGGGGCCTCCTGAAACTGCCAGGCTTCTGTAAGGCATAAGACACTGTCAAGAGGACAAAGCAGCGCCACAGATTGGGAGAGAATCTTTACAACTCCCCTTCCATTTCATTCGTTTTTAATATTTCCCTTAACACTCCTCCTTTCTCCCTCTTTCTATCTCCTTTTTCTTTTTCCCTCCTTTAGTTTCTTCTCCTCATTCCTGTCTATTTTGAGACAACATCTTACTATGTAGCATAGCGTGGCCTGGAAATCACTATCTAGCCCAGGCTGGCCTCAGATTTATAATCCTGTTTCAGTTTTCAAGGTGAAATGCCAGGCTAGGATTTATTTTGATGCATGTCATTACAGTAAAAATGAAATGAAGTAAACAATTTTGTAAGAGACTGTGCTGAAAATATTTTAAAGTTGTAAAGTTGTGTACACTGACTGGTAGGGGGGAGGCATAGACATAAGAATTGTTAAACTTGGAATTCAAGACCAGCCTGAGTGATATCACCATTTCAAGAAAAGTAATTTTAGGACTGGAGAGATGATTCACTGGGTAAGTGCTTGTTATTCAAGGGTGGGGATCTGAGTTCAGATCTGCAGAGCCCATCTAGAGATGGCCATGGTAGTGCATGTTTGTAGTTCACACATTCCTAGAATGAATTGGGAGGCAGAGACAGGAGCTACGTCTAAAGCTTGCAGACCAACTAGCCTGATGTGCTACAACTGTGAAGAACAGAAAGACCCTGCCACTGACTTCCATGCTGTACTGGATAGCTTTGTGTCAACTTGACACAGCTGGAGTTATCACAGAGAAAGGAGCTTCAGTTGGGGAAGTGCCTCCATGAGATCCAGCTGTAAGGCATTTCCTCAATTAGTGATCAAGGGGGAGAGGCTCCTTGTGGGTGGTGCCATCTCTGGCTGGTAGTTTTGGATTCTAAAAGAAAGCAAGCTGAGCAAGCCAGAGGAAGCAAGCCAGTAAAGAACATCCCTCCCCCTCCATGGCTTCTGCATCAGCTCCTGCTCCCTGACCTGCTTGAGTTCCAGTCCTGCATCCTTTGGTGATCAACAGCAGTATGGAAATGTAAGCCAAATAAACCCTTTCCTCCCCAACTTGCTTCTTGGTCATGATGTTTTGTGCAGGAATAGAAATCCTGACTAAGACACATGCACATAGTGTGCATGTGCCCTCATATGCACAGGCACATACATAATGTATACATATCATATATGCACAAAGATTAGAAAATTAAATTTATTAAGCTGTAAAAATTTATTAAAAAATTTAGAATTTAGTAAATGCTGTGGAGTCCTGATCATTTCCATTCTCAGATGCTTTCTCTCCACCACCACCACCCCCTGTCTTTTTTGGTTTTTCGAGACAGAGTTTCTCTGTATAGCCCTGGCTGTCCTGGAACTCACTTTGCAGACCAGGCTGGCCTTGAACTCAGAAATCCACCTGCCTCTGCCTCCCGAGTGCTGGGATTAAAGGCGTGTGCCACCGCGCCCGGCTGATGCTTTCTCTTTTAAGGGAAAGGAAATTGTGTTTCAGGAAATTGCACTTGCATTGTAAGTCATTCTACCTCTGCCACAACCTGTGGTGAATATCCATACTAACTGACTTTTTTTTTTTAAAAAAAAAAAAGGTTTTTATTATGTTTATTATGTTATTTAATATCAAACTTGTAACAGTGGGATATGTAGTATAATAAATACCCACGAATCCATTTTAAGCTTCCATAGCTATAAAATTGTGAGCAATCATGTTCTATCTAGTGGTCAACTTTTCCCTACCTTACTGTGTATTAAAGCTAATCCAGGAGTTATTTCATTTAAAAATACTATAATACGTATACATCTAAGCTATAACTATTATTGAAATTGAACATTAATATAAGCTCTGTGTTGGTAAGATGTCAGCAGGTAAAAGCTGCCGCTATGCTTGATGACTTGAACCTGAGCTCTGTGACCCATATGATGGAAGGAAGGAACTGACTCTTGAAAGTTGTCTTCTGCCCGACACACATGCAGTGACATATGCATACTCTCTGCCCACACAAATAAATAAAAATAATAAAAAAATACAAACCCCTTAATATAGCCAAATACTTCATCTATGTTTGTTCATTTGGATAGCTTATTAAAAAAAATAGTTTCTTTGTCTTGGATTGGGGATTGAGGTTTAGTGGAGGGACACATGGTCAGCAGTCCCAGCACAAGGGAAGGGGGAGACACAGCTTTAGTAAGGTTTCAAACAAGGCCTGACATTGCTCTCAACCTGCTTCCCTCCTCGGTCTGCGTGGCCCTCTCTTCCTTCGGTTTTGCTTTAGTTTACACCTTTCACAGACTTCTCCTTGAAGGTGGTGAGAAACTTGGAAAGGTATATAATTTTTAACTTTAAAAAATTTAGATTAAAAAATCTCGTAATTTATTTGGTATATGTGCAGGGTGGATGAGCACACATGTTCCATGATGCACATGTGGAAGTTAGAAGAATGACTTAACAACGCAGAGGGATCAGTTTTCCCTTCTGCCACAAGGGCCCCAGGGATCACCCAGGTGTCTTCCCCTTTGGGGTATCCGAGGCTGTGGCAATACTGTGCATTAATTTAATGCACAGAGACTGTACTGCTCAAATCTACTCCAACTCCATCCATTACATTTCACCTTCATTACCATCCTGACGAGGTTTTCTTTGTTGGATGCAAGGAGTTGCTAGGAAAGTACAAAGAACTCTTTCAATGGAAGAAATTGTTCAACCATGAGCTGTCCTTTGTGCAGATCTCAGAAATTCAGTGTAAATGCTGTTTATTCAGTTAATTGGTATTTTCCTTAGAATCCTGGCAAAGTTCCAGTTCTGATAAATACATTCCACTTTCATTAATTTTACTTCAGTTTCAAATGGATTCGGTGTCCTTAATTACTGGCCCCAACTGTCCCTTTATACTGAAGTTCACCCATTCGGCAGCTGCTGATTTGAGTCTCACTGGAAAGCAGTCAACTTTGCCAAAAGACCATAAGTGTGGGTGGGGCAGGGATAATTTTTGAGGGTTCTAGGAGTTATATTTACCCTGTAATATACAGAGAGGGGGTATGGAGGAGAAAAAGTAGAGACATTGAGTGTGAGTGTTAGGACTGTTCCAGAATACAAGGCCTAGGCCCTTTCCTTTACTTAGAACACTTTTATTAAGAATTTATATGCAACACACTCTTCTAGATAATGCAGGGAGAGGAGACAAAAACAAAAAGGAATAAGAGTTCTGCCCTTAAAGAACGTTTATTGTCTTCTGCTAGACACACATGCAGTGACATATGCATACTCTCTGTTTTATATTTTGGGCAGATAAACCAAGCAGCAGACCAGGCCAAGGTGTTCCACGTGGGAGAGGTTTATTATGCGGGAGT
>NC_034604.1:7812307-7854880 GCF_900095145.1 Mus pahari | reverse complement strand
GTTGGCTTCCTCTCTTATACAGAAAATGACGTCACACCAGTGAGGGCGGGAACTGAGCCAAGTGGATTGTGGGATAGAAGGTCATTGTCCTGGCAACACAGGTCAAGGGTCACATGGCTAGGCGGGGCTTGCAGTATCCTGGTGCTAACACTCTGCCCACACAAATAAATAAAAATAGTAAAAGATACAAATCCCTTAATATAGCCAAAAACTTCATCTGTGTTTGTTCATTTGGATAGCTCATTTTTAAAAAGTAGTTGCTTTGTCTTGGATTGGGGATTGAGGTTGAGTGGAGGGACGCATGGTCAGCAGTCCCAGCACAAGGGAAGGGGGGGGGGGGAGACACAGCTTTAGTAAGGTTTCAAACAAGGCCTGACATTGTTCTCAGCCTGCTTCCGAGGATGGCGCTTTTCACAGTGTTGAAGAGCTCACTACTTTCCCAACAATTTTCTTATAATGAATAACAGCATAAGCAAGTTTCTTCTTAAAGTCTTGTCTTTCCTCATCTGTGACATGGAGACAGATGCCCGTCTCAAGCATTTGGGCAACATTTTGTAGTGAGGTTGCCTGGCAAGAAGTCAGTGTTCAGTGACTCTTACTTATTGTCACTTGCATTAGCTGCAAGGTCGATGCCAGGTTGTACTGAGTGGAACATGGAGATTCAGATACCATGACTGTAGATCACAGAATCATAGCTAGGACAAGCTTTATACATTCACAAAATGACAGAATTATAGGAGAGTTATTCACCACTGCCTCAAGGCTCTGGATCCTTCATTTACCAATACTCTGGTAAAGATCATAAAATCAGGAGAAAAATTGTTATGCTATTTTCCTCACCCCAGTATCTAATGTAAAATCCTGAATGGTGTTAGAGACCGTGGTTTGGAAATTCAGCCTTTCAAAGCTGTTACAACAGGAGAAAATAAAAACTTTACTGTTTGACTTTGGCAAGCAGTCCAAAGTCCCTCCCTATTTAACAAGCCTTAAGCTTTCATAGGAGACATAAGACACTTAAGGGAAAAAAGTATTGCCACAAGGCTAATGATGACAACAGCTGCCAGTACACCTTCCATCAAAGCAAGTAAAGACTTGAAACAAACTTGAGCTCCGGTTTGCATTAGAAGCAAGACTGTGACATGCCTGAGCCGGCAGAGGCTCAATGCATTCCTTAACATCACAACTAAAGACATTGCTGGATGCCGGAAGCCTGGAGTCCTGAATCTTTATGCAGAGGCTATTCTTTCCTTGTGGGCATACTGGCTCTGAAGGTTCAGTGCAGGGACTGGGAAGGGTGAAGGGCTCACTCCCTTTCTTTATCAGGGGTTATAGTGTGGCTAAGGCATTCACTCATTCCCTCACTGACTGCCTCCAGTGGTCAAAGCCACTGCAAGTGAATGGAGTATACTCCAGACTGATTACAGTTCATACTTTCACATTCTTTGGGAAAATACTGTGAGATCTTTTAAATAGAATCAAATCAATATATATACATGGTATGAGTACAGAAAACATTCAACTTGTCTCTCTTCTACTGAATATTCTAAGTACTCAGAGGAGCCCTGAAATTAGAGAAGTCAGTTAGATCCCAATAAGCATGTTTGTGCATGTGTTAGTTAGTTTTCAACTACTGCTGTAAGTTCCTGAGGTGATCAACTTGTAATGAGAAAAGATTGGCTCAGAGGCTCCGTGCTCAGTGTGTACAAGATACTGGGTTCAATCTCTAGCACTGAAAACAAGAGAGGGATGGGGTAGTATGGGACATTCTTGTTCATGATGGACTTCATTCATTTGGTCCTATGGTAAAATAGCACCTGTCAAAGGAAAACCCTTCTCGTTAGCCAGGAAGTAGAAGGGAAATAGGAAAGAGCTGGAATCCTACAGTTGTCTTTGATAGTGTATTTCTGATACCTAATGACCTCCCACAAGGTCTCAAACACATCCCACACACATATACCCAAATACATCCCACACATACACACACCCAAACACACCCCACACATACACACACCCAAACATATCCCACATATACACATACCCAGACACATCCCACACACATACATACACCCCCAACACATCCCACATACATACACATATCCAAACATATTCCACACATATACACCCAAACACATGACCCACACCTTCACACACCCAAACACATGACACACACACACACACACAGGCACGCGTGCACAAGCAACCTCACAAAACAGTCAAGTTTTGACCTCAGTATAGCTTTCCACACACATTCTTTTTTATTATTATTATTTTCTTTATTTACATTTCAAATGCTATCCCAAAAGTTCCCCATACCCTCCCCCCGCCCCTGCTCCCCTACCCACCCACTCCCACTTCTTGGCCCTGGCCTTCCCCTGTGCTGGGTCATATAAAGTTTGCAAGACCAAGGGGCCTCTCTTCCCAATGATAGACCATCTTCTGCTACATATGCAGCTAGAGACACGAGCTCAGGGGGTACTGGTTAGTTCATATTGTTGTTCTACCTATGGGGTTGCATCCCCCTTCAGCTCCTTGGGTGCTTTCTCTAGGCCCTGTGTTCCATCCAATAGCTGACTGTGAGCATCCACTTCTGTGTTTGCCAGGCAAACACAGACAAATTCCTAGACAGATACCAGGTACCAAAGTTAAATCAGGATCAGATTAACGATCTAAACAGTCCCATTTCCTCTAAAGAAATAGAAGCAGTCATCAATAGTCTCCCAACCGAAAAAAGCCCAGGACCAGATGGGTTTAGTGCAAAATTCTATCAGACTTTCAAAGAAGACCTAATGCCAACTCTCCTCAAAGTATTCCACACACATTCTTGCTATGATGCATTTTCTTGGCTTCACAGCAAGCGACGGGCAGAAAATCATCTGTTTACCATGCTTTTTCATTTGTTTGGAACTATGGTTCCTGTATATAACCAAAGGCAGTGTCAAACTCTGCAGCCCAGGCTGGCCTTGAGCTCTCCTTGATCTTCCTGCCTCAGCTTCTGGTGTGTTGGGGTTACAGTCATGGGCTACAAGTCCGAGTGTTCTTTCAGCATTTTAGAAGAAATGACCTGTCCACAAGTAATGATGAGATGAAGAGCATACTCGAGGCCTCTTCATCTTTTACCCAGAAAGGGAGGGGGAACCTTGGGAAAGGTTTGCACAAGCCCATCAAAATTTGTCCTTTTCATCAGAGTTTTGTTAGGTAAGGAATACTTTACATAATAAAAACGTATTATATTTCTGGCTTCTAAGTCAGTGGCTGGTTTTTACTATTATCAGGGTGCTGTGCTAGGACAGAACTAGAAGTTCCCTTCACTTGCTGATACTGTTCTTATCCTAGTCACATTCTGAGGATCACAGGTAGCTCTCACTTAGCCCCACCCTCCACCTCCTTCCTCTTCTCTTCCTACTTATTATTTTTATTTTCTTACTTTTAATTTTATTTCTTGAGACAGGTTTTTACAACATAGCCCAGAATAGCCTTATACTCACAATCCCCCTGCCTCAGTCTCCTGAGTACTATAATTACTGTCAGGCATGACAATACCACTCAAGTCTTCTGCTCCAGTCTTTGGTTCCTTGAGATATGTATCTCTTTGCAGCAGTTTTGCTGTATGGTTTGCTTTCACGTGTCTTCTTTGAAACTCGGGTTTATTGCTCATATGTCTTCCCATCTTGGTGGTTTCATTTGCCGAGCATTCTACACAGCATTATGGTGGCACATGCCTTTCACTCCATGTTGGAAAGCTGGCAAAGCTGGGTTCTGATGTCAGTGAGAGTAGATGCTCTCACTACATCTGTGAGCTGTGGTGAGTGAAGGCAGAATGACAAAGCAACCCCACCTTACCCCAAACTGAGTTGGATCCCCCTCTCCTGCACATTCTTTCTCTTCCATAGAAGCTCCTTCTCTCCTTTCCTCTGCTCCTTCCCCTACACCTGCCAAAACTCAACCCCACCTATTTCTCTTATCCCCAGCTATTGGCTGTTGGCATCTTTATTCACCAATCACAATGAACTGGGGGCAGGGCCACTCAGTATCTTAAGTGCTTGTAGATGGAGACTCTTAGGGGCAAACAGCCTGGGGGGGGGCAAATTAGCACCGGAACACAAACAACATTAGGCCAACCCACCACCCTTTATATGTTTTTACACATTCTGTTCAGTTAGCTTATAGTATCTATTCCCTACAGTATTGCCCCTCTCCCCTAGCCATGGTACCCTAGCCATAAAACCCTGTTTTATCTTTGAATTCCAATTCAGATATCACTTTCTTTATGAAAGAAGCTTTCTGGTGTTCCCTTCTTGATTCTATTTTCCTATGCTAATACTGTTTCCACCTGATGACAAGGCTATCAGTGTCTTATGTGCCTATTTTATTCGATACAATGTGTAATCCTCAAAAAAACAGTTTGTGCCCATACCTGAACCCTAGCCTAGTCCCTGATGTAACATAGGAACAGTATTTGTAGAATAAATGATTTATGACCTAGAAGAGTACTCACGTGGCTTATCACCTGCTCACAAAGAGATTATCTACCCTGGGAGGATCTGGTGCTTTTATACCTTTCATAATTTCCCTTTATAATGAAATACATCCCTGAGTGACATTGCGAAATACTTCTGTGATGTGTTCCCTACTTGTGCATAGACCAGGAGGCATTGAAGAAAGCAAAATCTGGAGTTATTAAGCATTCTTCTTAGAATTCATAAGCATGGTCAAGTGTTGACATGTGCAAAATTAAATTTAGCCTAAAACTCAAGGAATTCAAGCTTCTCAAATATTTTTAGAAGTTTTTATGCATAAAAGCTCTAAATGCGTAAAAGTGCCAGTGCTTCCATGATTTGAAAGTTCCTTTTAGGTTGAGGCTTTCCCAAAAAATACTTGTTAAATGATTTTTAAATAATAAAAAAAAATGGGGCTGGAGTGTGCCTCAGTGATTAAGAACACTGGGTAGTGTTTCAGAGGATTTAGTTTTGATTCCTAGCATCCACATGACATCTTACAAACATCTGTAACTCCAGGTCCAAGGGATTTGATGCCCTCTTCTAGGCTCCTAGGGCACCAAGCATGCATGTGGTATATATAACCATGTATGCAGAGGAAATACCCATATACATAAAATAACAAAAGAAGTAAAATAAAAATCAAAATACATTGTTATAAATAGCACCTATGCCTGGGACCCCACATACCTAAACTTGGTTCTTAAAATTACAGATGATTAGGTCTAGGACCTTTGAGTCCATCTTGCTGAGCATCCCCAACTTGGAAACGAAGAGACAGGTCTAGAAGAGAAAACTCAAAACCATGCTTGAGTTGAGCAAGGTAAAATTTCTGTTTTTGTAGGTCCAAATGGGTTTATAGTTAGCAATTTCATCTTCTTAAAACTCCTAAAGAAAATAAGAGTCCACATTGCATATCGGGATGTAGGATTCTCCCCTAAGATAATAAAACAAAGACTTTAGGATTATTATCTGTCTTTGTTAGGGTTTCTATTGCTGAGAAGAGAAATCATGACCATAGCAACTCTTTAGCTGGGTCTGACTAATGATTCAGAGGTTTAGTCTGTTCTTATCATGGTGGGAAGCATGGTGCTGGAGAGGTAGCTGAGAGTTCTACATCTAGATTGGCAGGCAACAGGAAAAGAGAGGAGCTTATAGGCTTGGCTTGAGTTTCTGTAACCTCCAAGTCCAGCCCCAGTGACACACTTCCTTCAACAAGTCTACACCTCCTAATTGTGTCACTCTCTATGAGTCTATGGAACCCATTTTCATTCAACCACCAGTGTGCAAGTTGTAGGAGAGGTGTCATGGTCTTGTGGCTTGACCAATTATACTGGATCAGGGAAGCATTTGAACTGAAGAAGGGAAGAACATGTTTTGCATGAATGTTAGGTTGGGGAATTTACAAAGAATAATTACTTGACAGTTTAAGGAAAACTCCTGAACTATAAAAAGTTTCCCTTTAAAAATTCAAAAGCATAATTTTAAAACTTTTTGTCAAATTTAACTGGTGTAGTTATATTTCAAAGGTCTGAAATTTCTCAAAGACTCCTGTTCCAGAACATTCTAGATCCTAACTAAAACAAAGAACTGTAGTTGAAAGTGAGGATTAGTTTGTTTCCTTTGTCCTACCTTCATGGGAAGCTTTTCTTTTCATGGAGACTGCATTCATTTTCTGAGGGAGATTTCAACAAGGAAGAAGTCTGCTCATGCAAGCGTAACAGGGGAGGAATGTGCCTGAGATGGTATTTTTACCTAAGAAAGGATTTTGGCTCAGGGATGTCTTTGGGAAATCTCTTTATGATTTTTTTTCCCCCTTGGCTCTTAGGACCTAGCTGGTACATGTCTTCATAAACAAAGCAAGGCTTTTTTTTTTTCTTTTTTCTTTTAATAGTCTTTCTGTTAGAAGAGACCTGTTTCCTTTATGGTTTCCTGGTTAATAGGGAATAGGTTAATAAATGGTTTTATCTCTTTCTCCTATAAATGCAGTGTTGCTTAGTTTTTGCCTTTGCCTCAGTTGCTGAGTTAGTTATAATATTTTTGTTGTCTATTTTACTTTAGGGTCACTGAAAAAGCTAGCAGTGAGCGATGATTTAACATCTGTCTCTGATTTTCTTAATGAGTATCTTGAGATTTACTGGATAGGTGATCCAAAGTGATTTATACAGACAATTAAATATTTTATGACTGTCTTCAAATATAGTCTATGCTTATAAGTACAATTTGTACAATTCCACAAGAGCAAGGATTGGATGTTTTATTCACTGTCAGATTATCAGTGGTCTGGCAAATAGTAGGCATATAAAGTAGGTGTTTGGGCACCAGAAGATGAAATGAAGACATGATCACTCCGAGGCATGATTAAGGGGAAGGTTTTTATTGTAGATATAAGGGAGTACAGCCAGAGGCATCTGGAAGAGCCCAGAGCAGGAAGAGAAAGTAAGTAGGCTTAATATTGCCAGCAGACTGAACCAGGCCATGAGAGGAGAGGGGTGGGCAGAGTACGAGAGAGGGGGACCAGGAGAGAGGAGCAACACTGAGGGCGCAGGAGAAGGACTAAGAGAATACAGGGCTATAGAGGAATGAGAAGCTAGGGGAAGGGAAGCCCATGAACTGGAGAAGTTTAGGGTAGGGAGTGAAGTGAGAAGAGCCAGGATACCAGCACAGACTCTGTCATAGTTCTTTGTGGGTGCTGAGGGAGCCTGGATGCCAGCATGCATTTTGATATGTTAACAGGCACCACAGTTAGCCATTCATCCTCAGTTTCTTTTGGACCTCATAGAAGGGATCAGTATTTGCTGAATCAGCTAATGACAGTAGTCATAATGGTTTTAAGTTGTGAAAAAGTTGGTACCTCTCTGGATAGTTACTCAAATAGTAGTTATCTAAAGTATTAAAAAGCAGTTCATGAGGTATGCAATTATGGAAATAGAAGAAATCACAAAAATATTATTCTGACATAAACCAGACTCTACAGAGGTGAACACCTGTTGGAAGACAAAACCCCTATTCTCATCTTTTCAAATTGGGTGTCTTTGAGCCTTAGATTCTGAAGTAAACTTTAGATCTAGTTACTTACTGGTAAAGAGGCATCTAGCCCATCACTACCACCTAGTGAAGGACTTCTCACTGATTTAAGGGAAAACTCTGATAACCCAAATGCTTTGTCTTACTGTGCCAGATTGTCCTTGTCTGTTCTCTCCACAGCCTCCAATACTTCTGCTTCCTGGAACTGGCTGTGGTGAGTCTGCTGGGAGAACAAACCGGATCTGACTGCAGTGTGGTAGCTGGAATGGCACCACTAGTCTAGATTTATCTGGGATAAGATATTAAGCCTCCCCAGTTCTTGGCATATAGAGTCTGACCTAGCACAATGAGCACCATCTAGTGTTCTTACTCCAGACACTGTTTGGGGGATGTGAGTTGCCAAGAGTTCTTTCCAGAGCAGTTTGACCATACATATGACTTGTATCCAACAACTAGATTTTTAGGAAATTCCCCTACAAGAAATACTTCCAAAGTTGTACTCGAAGAAATAAGCAATAAGAAAGGACTAGAATATTTGTTTTAACATTTTTAAATGAATGTTCATCATTAGGAAGTAGGTGAACAGACTGTAGCATTCACCTACCCAGAAGAACAGTTACAAAACAGAATAAGATGGAGTGACATGTATCCAACTGAAAGGTATTAGTGATATGTTGTTAGACTAAAGGTATATATCATCAATTCTCATTAGGTAGTATTGTAATAATATGTGTTAAGATATTATAGATAACTCTGAAAGGCTTTATATCAATCAGCTAATACTGATCACTAAAGGACAGCATTGTGGTAAACTCAGTTTATGTAACGTATTTATCTTTTCTTTGAATATTTCATGTAAGAATTATAGGCTATTAGGGCTAAAATGGATCTTGAGTTGAGTAAGAAGTCTTTTTGTTTGGTCTTTTTAAGATAGGGTCTTGCTATGTAGCCCGGGTGGGCCTCAACGACCTCCTCTTACAATATCCATCATGGACTTCCATCACGGACTACCACAGCTCACCAGGAGGAGTTTGTAGAATCAATCTTACTAAGTAAACTGATTTTTACAGGTGACAGACTGAATCCTACAAATATGACACGAGCTACTCCCCTACCCTCAAATCCAGTTTTAGAGCCTAGCTTCTTCTTACTACAAATTATACAACAGTGTCTGGGAGGCAGGTTCGTTGTTGTTGTTGCTCTTTTGGGTTTTGTTTTTGTTTTTGTTGTTGTTGTTGATATATATATATGTCTGGGGACATATATATATGTCTGGGGACAGAGTCACTCATTGTCTTGCATATGGATTCTCTTGTCTTTGGGGTAACCAGTCTTGGGAGCATTAGAATACAAACAGCATTAAGCCAACCCAGTACATTGGTAGTCCTGTAACAATTGTTGCAGGATATTTGATCACACTGTGAACCCCAAGATTGTGTTATTTACTGAAAAAAAAAAAAAACCCTATGGAAATTGGAGACCAGGCAAGAGGCAAGTTGTAAACTGATCTCTAGCTAGAATGCCCCCCAAGGTGTTGTAAATCCATTGGAGATGCTGGTTGGGGGCCACCTCTACCCTGGTCCCCTCAGCCATGGCCAGGTGTCCTGGGTTAGTTTGGTGGATTTCCTCTGCACGAATTCCAATTTGATCCCAAACTCACTTGTGTTCTTTGAGAAGTAGGTTGTTAGTTAGAATCATATATATGTTATGGGAGGAGACTAGAGGGTTGAATAATATATTGGAATTCTTTAATGAAAGTAGAGGAGTTAGAGGTATAAGACCCCTGTTTGTTATTGTTTCTGTTTGAGAGATTTCACTTAATGGAAAGGGGACATGTACCTTGACCAGGCTGTCTACCCTGACGACCTCCTGCAAAGGGAGAACTGGGGCTGGGTTAGGCATGGTGGGGGAAAGAAAGATGGGGTGTCACTGTGGAATGGGACAAGTAGTAGGGGACTGCTGGTGGAAGTGGGTGCCAGGGTAGGATGGTTAAAATAGCCTGTTGCTAGAGAGGGAGAAGAGGAGGCCAGAGGAACTGGAGGAGGAGAAGGGCTGAGTGAGAAAACAGGAAGAGTAGAAGGAGAGAAGGTAGAGAAGGCTTGGACATAGAAGCCACCCTCCCTTTCCCCGATTGCTGGCAATGGCTGTAGAGGATGTCCTTGGGCAGTCATTTTGATTTCTTATCTAATGGATAT
Organism: Mus pahari; assembly: GCF_900095145.1. Classification (NCBI taxonomy): domain Eukaryota; kingdom Metazoa; phylum Chordata; class Mammalia; order Rodentia; family Muridae; genus Mus; species Mus pahari. The sequence continues at coordinate 7,845,162 of NC_034604.1, read as the reverse complement.
TGAGACCAGATTTGATTGCAAAGGCAGATAAGTTTAGACACCCTTAAGTCAGGCACTAGGTGTAGGGGTTGGAGGTTTTCCAAGAAGCATCCTAAAGGAAGCCCTGAGGTATGGACTACACAGCTCCCATGGATGAGGTATAGGGGGAAATTTAAGTCCTGAAGCCCAAGGCATCCCTAGGACTCAAGGTGACTTAATGAGAAAGGCACAAGTTGAATGGTTGATCCTCATGTCACCACAGGGAGCCAGAGCTAAAAAGCCCGAGGAGACACAGAGCCTGGTATCAGGACTTTTGAATGAAGTTGAAATATAAAAACCAAGCTAAGAAAAACAAAGCCTCATCCAAGAGAAATGGTCAGAGGTAAGGGTCAGTGAACAGGGTCAACCATACCCTTAAAGACCATGGCTGGGATACCTCTGCCTCCACGAATACCAGAGAGGTGTCAGATGCTCAACGATTACTTCCTCAGATTTGGGGAAGCATTTACGCTGACCAAAGGGGAAACTTACCAATTGCCAATGTTTATGGAGCACCCAGCAACTGGTGAGCCAGAAAGTGACTGTTGCAGGTGGACTGGAGGTAAGGGATAGGATTCCAGTGTGGCTTAGATCCCCAAGGGGGGAAACACACTAGCACCGGGATATGCTCCTGACTCTCATGGCACCAAATCAGGATTTCACAGCGGAAGGAAGCATACCTTAGTGGATTAAAGCCAAGAAATGCCACAAAGTCACACCAAGCAACAGGCTCCTGTGAGAGATTTACTTGGGGATGGGGTTTTCCCATTTATTAAGTGTCTACTTATAAATGTCTCTTATAAATGTTAAATCGTTAGGGCAGTACAAAAGTAATAATGCCGCAAATTATAATATTTTTGAAAAGCTTATGTATTTATTTGGAGTTGATGAACATCAGTGCCCTCAATATTGGAAGAGAAAACTAAGTTTAAATAATTTGTAAGGGATTACATAATATGCTCGGATGATAGCCAGAATTAGGACCTTGTCTTTGGATTCTCATTCGTTTTGACGCTGCTTCCTGAAAGTTGATGTACATTCATTAGCTTCTGTTACTGTGCTTCCAACCCTGCCAAGCATATGCTAGGTAAGATCAATTGCAAAAAGAAAATGACAAACTAAGCCTCAAGATTCGCCCATGGCTGGGTATGATGACACAAGTTTGTAATTTCAGCACTCGGGATGTTGAGGGAAAAGGATAGCGTTTGAAGCCAGCCTAGACTATGCAGTGAGATCCTATCTCAACAAAAGAATGCAACCAACAGTGGCAAACAAGAAGAAAATGGTCACTCCACTGGCCTTTCATTAAATGTCCTGATAGGAGACCTTCTTTCCTTATCCCAGTTAAGGGTTTCGAAGCATTCCTTACTGTTCCTTCTCAAAGAGAAGGGATGTCCTACGAGGAATCAAAGGCACTGAGACATTAAGTGACTTATGTATTAGTCATCAAGAACAGGAATAACTCTAGGATTCCTCAGTGCTGGGTGATGCCCAGAAAACTACACCCTTCACTGATCCAAATTAACTTGGGCCACTCCTAGACTCCCGAACATGTCTGAAAATTGAGTAGATCATTGCCCTTTATTTTCGGTACACTCACCCACAAATCTGGTTGAAACTGACTCATCTGAGTCCACCAAACTGTTGCTCCTAACCTAGGATTATTCTACCAGGACTAGAGAACTGCTCATTAGCCTATGGGTGAGGTTGTATTCTAACAGTCAAGTCTATAGCAGATGAGTGGAAACCACAGACTTAAAAGGATTTCTTGGCACCAGGACTCAAACTAAAACTGCTGACGCAGGAATGACAATCTCTAAGCATTTCCCGACAAGTTAGAAACACAAGTTGGGCCAATTTGGGGCAGATCTGGCCTGTGTGACTAGTACTGATATAGAAGATGCTACGTGCATGTTCTTGTGCTAACTTTACACCAGCTGCTCTCTGGCTCTGTTTAGATACAAAGCTATCTGTATTCCAGGCTTAGGTTTGCCATCATCTTCACATGTGACCTCCCATAGGGTACCATCAATGGGATGACTTTTGCAGTGGCTATTATTAGTGTCAGGGAGCCACCACTTTACACCTTAGATCTTTAATGATGGTACCTTTACATCAACATCTCCAAGATGACTCACAATGCTGGTTATAAAAGGGACAGTTTAAAATATTTCACTCTCTTGGTTTCTACTTTAGTGGCTCCTCTTTGCAGACCAACAGCTTAATCTGCAGGTTATCTTAACTACTAAATTGCTCTGGTTGGTTTCCTAGAGTGATTACAGTCTTAGCCTCTGTATGGTGTTTAATCAGTGGATTCTGGTTCTAAATATCTGCTTAGTCTGGCTGGCAACTGAGTAGTGGATTCTGACTTTAGAGGCGTGACTTCCATTAGTCTCTTGCTTTCTCCTTTCATCTTCCCATCCTCTTGCTCCTCCATTCCTTTGTCTGCCTCTTCTCCTTCACTGTCTTTCTCTCCTTTTTCTTCCTTATTTTAATGTGTGAAGCAGCACCCTTCTATTTTGCTCCTGGGAAAAGCATGCCCTATTAATCATTTGTACAATTCCCTTTATGGTAATTGTGGTCTCCTGACTTCTGGCGGTCAAGAAGCTCAACTCTTACTTATTTGTGACCCTATCATTCATGAATATTCATGAGCTCAGCTCTAAGATGGCCGGCCTCTCCTTCTGAGCTCTAGCATTCAGAGGACCACTGTTTCATTTAATACCCCTCAGTGTGCTCCTTAAAACCTTGGTGGAAGATGTTTTCTTGGCCACTTTATGGAACTTATTAATCCCCTTGGGCATCTTATAATAATAATTCTGGCATACCTCTTCCTATGATATGGACTAGGATAAGGCAAATATCCTGGTCTGATGCAATCCAAAGAGCAAGTGGCCTTGAATTCCGCACCCTTAGGCATATCTTTACCTCACCCTGCGGTGGACCTTACCCACTTCCCTTTCCTGTATTCTTTCCTCTGGCAACTATCCGGATAACTCAGGTATTTCTGCTTTGTTTAGTGTTGGTCATAGCAAGTGGTTTAGGTCTCTGAAAACCACACCAGCAGTGAATTTTCCCCAGCCTCTGGAAGGTTCTTGTAATGTTTTAAATGCAAATATTGTTAAGCCATTTTTGTTTTGCTGATCCAGTCGAGTCTTATATTGTGGACCTTTGATCAAATACCTTTTTTATTGTATATGTTTGTGTGTTGTATGTGTGTGTATAGGTGGTCTGCATGTATGTATGTATGTATGTGTGGAATATATGTGCATATGTATGTGTGTATATGTGGAATGAGTGTACATATCTGTGTATGTGTGTGGTATGTATGTATGTGTGGTCTATGTGTGTGTATGTATGTATGTATGTGTGGAATATATGTGCATATGTATGTGTGTATATGTGGAATGAGTGTACATATCTGTGTATGTGTGTGGTATGTATGTATGTGTGGTCTATGTGTGTGTATGTATGTATGTATGTGTGGAATATATGTGCATATGTATGTGTGTATATGTGGAATGAGTGTACATATCTGTGTATGTGTGTGGTATGTATGTATGTGTGGTCTGTATGGTATATGTATGTGATGTATATGTGTGTGGCATGTGTATGTATATGTGGTCTGTTTAGTGTGCGTGTGCATATGTGAATGAATGTGTATGCATATATGTGTATGCATGTCTGTGTGGTGTATATGTGTGTGTTGTGTATGTATATGTGTATGAGTGTATATGCTTGTGATATTATCTCTGTGTGGTAGCTGTGTGTGGTGTGTATGTATATGTTTGAATGTGTATGTTTGTGAGTTTATCTATATGTGGTGCATTGTGTGCCAGTGCATATGCTTGTGTATGCGTGGAGGCCCAATGAGGATTTTAGACAATCTTACTCCTTTGAATAAGGCCTCTCTCTGAACCTAGAGCTAGGCTGGTAGCCAGTGAGCTCCAATGATCCTCCTGTCTCTACCTCCTTCAGTGTTTGGGTTAGGGTTGCGCCCAATTTTTACATGGGTGCCAGGATCCAAGTTTAGGTTTCCATTGCTTGACCAACAGATGTTTTTACCCCCTTCCAAGCCATCCCAGGCGTGAACACCTTTATAATGTGAATCCCTGAGTCTCTCCTTTGGCTCTTTCGCTCCTTCAGTCTTCCTCTAACTCTTCCATTGGGGTCCCTGAGCTCAGTCCGATGGTTGGCTGTGAGTATCTGCATCTGTCTCAGTCAGCTGCTGGTGGAGCCTCTCAGAGGACAGCCATGCTAGGCTCCTGGCTGCAAGCACTTTTTGGCATTAGCAATAGTGTCAGGGTTTGATGTCTGCATGTGGGATGGATTACAAGGTGGGGTGGTCTCTGGATGGCCTTTCTTTCAGTGTCTGCTCCATTTTTTGTCTCTGCTTTTCTTTTTTAAGCAACAGGAACAATTCTGGCTTAAAAATTTTGAGATGGGGTGGCCCCACCCATCAACTGGAGGCCATGTCTATCTACCTGAGGTGGTCTCTTCAGGTTCTATCTACCTGCTGTTGGACATTTCCACTAATGCTATACCCATTGGGTCCTAGGAACCTTTTGGTTCCCACCCTTCACTGCTACATATTTCTATTCATTCTTCTGACCCTCTGGACTTCTCTCCTGACCCTTCCCATACCTGATCCTGTCTTCCATTTTCCTTCCTCTCCTCTATCACTCCCAGGTCTCTACCTTCCTTTAACTCCTGTGACTATTTTGTTCCCCCTTCTTGTTTGGTTAGAGTTACACCAAGATATTTTATATTATTATGACTATTGTGAGGAGTATTGTTTCCCTAATTTCTTTCTCGACCCATTTATTCTTTGTTTAGTGGAAGGCTACTAATTTGTTTGAGTTAATTTTATATCCAGCCACTTTGTTGAAGTTGTTTATCAGGTTTAGGAGTCCACTGGTGGAATTTTGGGGGTAACTTATGTATGCTATCATATTATCTGCAAATAATGATATTTTGACTTCTTCCTTTCCAATTTGTATCCCTTTGACATCCTTTTGTTGTCTAATTGCTCTGGCTAGAACTTTGAGTACTATATTGAATAATGATGGAGAGAGTGAGCAGCCTTTTCTTGTCTCTGATTTTAATGGAATTACTTCAAGTGTCTCTCCGTTTAGTTTGATGTTGGCTATTGGTTTGCTGTATATTGATTTTATTATGTTTAGGTATGTGCCTTGAATTCTCGATCTTGCTAAGACTTTTAACATGAAGGGGTATTGTACTTTGTCAAAGGCTTTTTCAGCATCTAATGAGATGATCATGTGGCTTTTTCTTTGGGTTTGCTTATGTAGTGGGTAATGTTGATGGATTTCTGTATATTGAACTATCCCGCATCCCTGGGATGCAGCCTACTTGGTCATGATGAATGATCATTTTGATGTGTTCTTGGATTCAGTTTGCAAGTTTGAGTATTTTTGCATTGCTATTTATAAGGGAAATTGGTTTTAAGTTCTATTTCTTTGTTGAGTCTTCGTGTGGTTTATGTATCAGTGTAACTGTGGCTTCATAGAATGAATTAGGTAGTGTTCCTTCTGTTTCTATTTTGTGGAGTATTTTGGGAAGTATTGGTGTTAGGTTTTCTTTGAAGGTCAGATAGAGTTCTGTACTAAAACCATCTGATCCTAGCCTTTTTTTGGTTGGGAGACTTTTAATGACTGCTTCTATTTCTTTAGGGGTTATGGGACTGTTTAGATGGNTTATCTGATCCTAATTTAACTTTGGTACCTGGTATCTGTCTAGAAATTTTTCCATTTCATCCAGTTTTTCCAGTTGTGTTGAGTATAGGCTTTTGTAGTAGGATCTGATGATGTTTTGGGTTTCCTCAGGATCTGTTGTTATGTCTCCTTTTTTCATTTCTGATTTTGTTAATTTGGATATTGTCTCTGTGCCCTCTAGTTCATTTGGCTAAGGGTTTATCTATCTTGTTGATTTTTTCAAAGAACCAGCTCCTGGTTTGGTTGATTGTAGAGTTCTCTTTGTTTCTACTTAGTTAATTTCAGCCCCAAGTTTGATTATTTCCTGCAGTCTACTCCTCTTAGGTGTATTTGCTTCTTTTTGTTCTAGTGCTTTCAGATGTGCTGTTAAGCTGCAAGTGTAGGATCTCTCCAATTTCTTTATGAAGGCATTCAGAGCTATACGTTTTCCTCTTAGCACTGCTTTCACTGTGTTCCATAACTGTGGGTCTGCTGTGCCTTCATTTTTGTTAAATTCTAGAAAGCCCTTAATTTCTTTATTTATTTCTTCCTTGACCAAATTATCATTGTGTAGAGAGTTGTTCAGTTTCCATGTGTATGTGGGCTTTCTGTTGTTTTTGTTATTATTGAAGACCAGCCATAGTCTATGGTGATCTGATAGAATGCATGGAATTAATTCAATTTTCTTGTATCTGTTGAGGCTTGTTTTCTGTCCAGTTATATGGTCAGTTTAAAAGATGGTACCATGAGGTGCTGAGAAGAAGGTATATTCTTTTGTTTTAGGATAAAATGTTCTATAGGTATCTGTTAAATCCATGTGGTTCATAACTTCTGTTAGTTTCACTGTGTCTCTCTTTAGTTTGTGTTTCTGTGATCTGTCCATTGGTGAGTGTGGGGTGTTGAATTTTGAAGTTTCCCATTAATATTGTGTGGGGTTCAATGTGTGCTTTGAGTTACAAATTTAGTTACAAATGTGGGTGACCTTGAATTTGAGGCATAGATGTTCAGAATTGAGAGTTCATCTTGGTGGATTTTTCCTTTGATGAGTATGAAGTGTCTTTCCCCATCTTTTTTGATTACTTTTGGTTGAAAGTCAATTATATTGGATATTAGAGTGGCTACTCCAGCTTGTTTCTTGGGACCATTTGCTTGGAAAGTTTTTTTTCTAGCCTTTTACTCTGAGTTAGTGTCTGTCTTTGTCACTGAGGTGTGTTTCCAGTATGGAGCAGCAGCAAAATGCTGGGTCCTGTATATGTATCCAATCTATTAGCCTATATTGTTTCATTGGAGAATTGAGTCTGTTGATGTTGAGAAATATTAAGGAGCAGTTATTGTTCCTTTTTGTTATTTTGTTGTTGTTGTTGTTAGAGGTAGAATTATGTTTGTGTGGTTTTATTCTTTTGGGTTTGTTTTGAGAAGATTAATTGCTTGGTTTTTCTTGGGTGTAGTTTCCCTCCTTGTGTTAGAGTTTTCCTTCTATTATCCTCTGTAGGGCTGGTTTAGTGGAAAGATATTGTTTAAATTTGTTTTTGTCATGGAATATCTTGGTTTCTCCATCTAATTGAGGGTTTTGATGGGTATAGTAGCCTGGGGTAACAATTGTGTTCTCTTAGTGTCTGTATGACATCTTCCAACTCTCTTGCCTGCCTCTAGTGGTGGTGGTAAAGGAAGGAGAGGGTGTTTCTCTCTTACCAGTGCTACCACACAGCAGACAAGAGACAAGGCCTGCTTTCCCACACTTATCCCCTCTGGGCCAGCTCTACTGTGCTGCCCAGGTAAGGTACAGGGCTTGAGAGAGCCAATCTTAATCCCCATTTTTTCTGCCTGTTTTCTCTGACCACACCCTGTATCACATGGATGTTTGTATCTATCCAAATAATCACCAAGTTGGAATTAGATATGAAAATGATTCTACTATAGGATGGGACAGGAAAAGGTGAAGAGAATCTTCAATCATGTAAATAAGAAGGAAGAAAAGGAGGAGGGAGAACAGGAAGAGGAAGAGAAGGAGGATTGGACAGGAAGGTTCTTAAGTTGCTTTCTCAGTCAGGGTTCTATTGCTGTGAGGCAATACCATGACCAAAGCAACTCTTACAAAGAAAATCCATTTTATTGAGGACTTGTTTATAGTATCAGAGGTTTAGTTGATTATCAATATGTTAGGAAGCATAGTGACACACAGACAGAAATGGTGCTGGAGAAGTAGCTGAGAGCTGTATCCTGCTCCATTGCTCAAGAGCATGGCATGGCATGAGCTTTTAAAATCCCAAATCTCATTCTAATGGCACACTTCCTCCAATAAGGCCACACCTCCTAATCTTTTAAAATAGTGCCACAACCGGGTGTGGTGGCGCACACCTTTAATCCCAGCACTCGGGAGGCAGAGGCAGGCGGATTTCTGAGTTCGAGGCCAGCCAGGTCTACAGAGTCAGTTCCAGGACAACCAGGGCTATACAGAGAAACCCTGTCTTGAAAAACCAAAATAATAATAAAAAAAATAGTGCCACTTCCTGGTGACCAAACATTCAAATCTATGAACCTATGGGGGCCATTCTTATTCAAACCACCATGGTTACAGTGCAGTGCCAAGAAAGATGTGGCTAGGTTGATAGGAGTCCTCCAATCAGAGCTGCTGCTGAGTCTTGTATTGCTGCACTGGTCTCTCTCTTTGTAGTTCTGCTATGGCTGGGAGTAGCCCATGGGAAGTCTGGTCTCTAGGTAAATGCAGTGCTGGTTACACAGAACAAATCTAAAATTGTTGTTTGATTATGGTTTCCACAAGAGAGTTTGGGAGGAATGTCTTCATGACTGCTGCACAAAGCAACCAGCTGTTAATGACAGACAGTCTTCACAGTGTTAGGCATACTTGTCAAACTGGGCATGGCAGCTCATCTGCCATCCTAGAACTTGATAGGTGGAAGCACGAAGACCAGGAGTTCAAGACCAGCCTCAGCTATTTAGTGAATTCAGATACAGCCTATGTTACATGAGACACTGTATACATCACACATACACCACACACACACACACACACACACACACACACACACACACACTCCTTCTGATGTCTCTTTTGTCCTTCTACTAATCTTTGGGAAGTAGTGATAAATGTTGTGGGAAAAAGATAGGAACGATGGAGCTTATCTTTGTGTATACTCATCACATATCCATGACCCCTTTGTTCTAGTTGTACTATTAGGAGAGACTCCCCCCACAGTCATATGGTAAAGCTAAGTCAGATAGTTTGGCACCTGATCATCTCCAAAGACACTTTGGATTTATAATAGAGGTACAGCAAAGAAAGGAGGGATTAGAGTTTCTGGGACCCCTGTTTAGGGACATGTGATGGTTTCTGTTCATTGTCAATTTGCAATGTTATCTAGAATTACATGGGAGAAAAGCCTCTGACCATGGGATTATCTTATTTATATTAATTGACATATGAAGACTCACCTTGACACTGTTATTCCCTGGGCAGGGGATCCTGGAAGGAATGAAATGGGGGAAGCAAGCTGAGCACTATCAAGTGGTCATTGCTCTCTGATTCATAACTGGATGCAAATGATCAGTTGCCTTCCCTCCATGATGGACTCTCATCCAAAATAAACTCTTTTTCTCTTAAGTTATTTTTGTCAGGGTATTTTTTTTCACAGCAATAAGAAAAGAAAATAAGATTGTGTATAAAGCTGCCTGAATCTAAGGAAGACATAGCTGTATGATCTCACCATGAAACAGTGTACCAGGACCCCTAGGGACAGTAGAAATCTGTAAACCAGTCAGCAGGACTAAGCTTGAGTGTTTCAAGTCAGAATTGATATGCATATAAAACACATGCAGTTTTCAAAGCTGATGTATGTTTTGTGATGGGTAGGCTTTCCTATTCTTGCTGTGACTAGACAATATGATGGTGTACTGATAAAACATTTTAATGTATTTTCTTCTCTACTTTACTGTGTGTGCACACATTGTTTCTTTTTCCTTTTTAAAAGACAGGTAGTTGGAACTCATTGTGCAGACCAGGTAGGCCTTAAAGTTTTTGGCATTCCTTTGTCTTGCCTCCTGAACGATGGGATTACAGGGGTGTGCCTCCTGAGTGATGGGATTACAGGTGTGTACCACCATGCATGGCTTCTGCTTGTTTCTCTTGATTACTCAACAAAAATGACTCTCCACAAGTGATATACTGAAAAAACCAGCTTTGAAGACATTTAGAAAACTTCTTTAAGAATTAAACACCTTTAGCTGTCACTATGGCTTGTAACTGTACTTAAAGTTACTTGGGGAAACTGAGGTGGGAAGGTCACTTGAAACTAGAGGTCAAAATCACCCTGAATAGCATACAAAGACCCCTCAGTGCCCCTGGTTTAGCTTTGAGGGTTCTGGCCCTCATACTGTCTGAACTAAGCATTCTCTGCCAAGAGCCCCTCTGCCCACATTTTCCTCCCCAAAGGAAATGCACCATCATCTAAAATAGAGTGCAAATCAGCTTCTTCATGCTGTGAGAAGACATGGCAGCCTACGATAAGCTGTGGGCGAGGTTGGCAGTTGGAGTGAGAAAGGGCTTGAGTCTGCTGGGGAGGGTCTGTGCCTAAGGAGCTACATTCTCTTAGACTTGAAGAATTGTTTTCAGCTCATTACTGTAACTGAGTAATGCCCACTCATGTTATATTTAAACAACTTGTTTAAAAACACAGAGGCTACACTGGATCTCTCTCTCTCTCTCTCTCTCTCTCTCTCTCTCTCTCTCTCTCTCTCTCTCCTGGAATTACCTATTGCCTCTTCAAGATCAACATTTGGAGTACAAACTTCTCTATAAACTATTCTATACCAGAAGAGGGATGGAGAAGCCTCTGAGGGAACATAACGGTTTGTGGCTCATTCTTAACCCCTCAGAATATATCACCATCACTGGGCTCAAGTTTATCATAAACAGAAAGGTTCTACATGATCAATAAAAGTTCAAAAGGAAAGTTAGAGTGGGAAAGAGGAAAGATACTGAACTTGGATTTTAGTTTCAGATTGGTTTGCCAACAGCTATTTATATTTTAGAAAATAATTTACCTTTCTTAATTTGTTGTTTTATAAGGGAAAATAATGAAGTTTCTTAGATCTGTCTGTCACTGCAGTCTGATGAACCTGCTGTGCTGTGCAGTTTAACTGGACTCGGGTAGAATGTATGACGCCCAGCTTTATCTAGGGCTACAGGGAGGTCATGGGTTTGGACAAAAGAGATCACTCCTGTACTTCAGCCCTGTTAAAAGAACTATACAAATCTAATTTAATTTAGGTAATAAAACTTAGACAAACAAAAAGAAGCGGTTGGAGAAAAGCACAGGAGTTGTGACAAAGACAGAAATGAAATCCAGTGCAAGCACAGGCTTAGTGTGTGGAGGGACATCTTCCAGCTTAGTTTCAAGGGGAGCCACACTAGCTGTAGGTCAAAGCCCATCAGCAAGCATTTGGAAAGCCCTTCTCTGAGGTTATGCAATGGAAAAACAGACAGTGACTCAGAGCCTTAGCTGTGTGTGGGAGCCATTGAAACAAACTGTCAAAGGGGAAAGGTGGATTGCAGCAGCGTCCACCCAAGTAGCATACAAATGAGGTGTGGGCTGGATGCTGCCTTTTCAGCCAAATGTGCTGTCAGTGATCAAGGAAGTGCCTGGAGGATACTGCTAATAAGCATGTGGGCTTATGTGCCTGGAAGGAGTGGGGGAGAGGACTCCTGTTGGGACATTGTTTCTGGTGCCACATCAGAAACAGATTTTGTTGTGGCAAGAGAGTCTTCATTCTATACCTGTTCTATAACCTGAGAATTTTCAGCTTGTCTCTTGGCTTAAAGCTGATGATAGGTAATAGGTTTCATGGCAAAAGAAAGGAGTGTGCCAGCCACTCTATGCAGTGAGTTCAATGGAGAAGACAAACTCATTCCCCTTGAATTCTGTCAGACCCTAAGCAAACACAGACAGCAAGGAAATGTGTTGTGTTGGGCCAGCTGTTTGGTTGGATTCATTTGAATATTATTACTGAGGCCAAGTATCCTTGTTTAGGAGAGACAAAAACATCACCACGTTAAAAACAGAAGGGTTATCAGAGAATTAATTAGTTAATTTAACTTTTTGTGGCACTGAGAATTAAACCTAGGGCCTAGTGTATGCTAGCCACACACTTTACTATGAAGCTAACTAAGCCTGTACTTCTAGAGAAAGACTTTTCATGTCAATTCTTAAGATATCAGATTATCTTTTCAACTCTTTTCCTTTCTTAAGTGTGCTTTATACCAATTATTGGAGCATCTAAGATAATTTTCTTTCTGGTTTTTCTCACATTTAACATGTAGAGCATGGATTAATAGGGCACATAGACTGAAAATTTGGGTGAAAAAAATCAGCAAAAATCATGTTAGTCTGCATTGTTTTAATAGTTAGTATTAATTGCATAGTTAGTAGACGATCCAGTTAGTTTAACTGTCAACTTGACACTAGAATCACCTGGAAAGAGTCTCAATTATGTATTATCTTTATTAGGTTGGTCTGTGGGTGTCAGTACTGAATTGTCTCGTTTATATTAATAGATGTGAGAGGACCCAGCTGTGGGTAGCACCATTCCCTGGGCAGGTGGTCCTGGCCTGTAGAAGAAAGCTTGCTAGGCATGAGCCAGTGAGGGAGCAAACAGCTTTCTTCTATGGTTTCTGCCTCAAACACCTGCCCTGACCTTCTTTAGAGAGGGACTGTGACTCAGAAGTGTAAGTCACATAATCCTGTTTTCTAAGTTGCTTTTGGTCACAGCAACAGAAAGGAAATTAGAACAGCAGCTGTGAGTAAAATGTCTTTACAATATCCTTTCATCTGAAATGATATAAAAAGTATAAGTTCTGAACCCCATGAAGAATGGGCTCCCCAAGTTACTCCCTGGCTGAGTGGCCAGTTTCTTTCCATCGACAGTGTTGTGTGGTTAGTGGGATGCACGGCCAGGGTTTCTCCCATTAATGAGTTTCATAGAGAAGAAGAGCTCATTTCCTATGAAAACCCTAGAAAGATGTTAAAGAACTTAGTGATGCAGAAACCAGGGGATCATGAAAAACATCAGTAAGACTTCCCAGCTTTCAAGTAGCCTCATTTGTAACATAATAAAGTGTTGCTCTAGGGCAAAGCAACACACTTTGCAGTAATGATTGCAACAAAACTCTGGTTCTGGGGTGGTGATGGCGGTAGTAATCCAGGGAGTGGTTACTTCCCCAAGATTGAGCGTCAGGGGCAACTGTACAACCGTGGTGTTCAATGTCAGTGACTGCTTCCCTGGGTAATTCTGACTGTATGTTTAGGGGCTTTTTCCTATGTGGCTTCAAGCCACCTCCCACCTCTCCTTGATTTGCAATCTTCTGAACAAGTTGTTTTTGTTGTTAGTTTTTGTTTTACTTTTTGAGACAAGGTTTTACATAACAGAAGCCCAACATGCTTTTAAAGTTTAAAAAAAACATTCTCCTTTGGCTCTGAAACACTTTTATTTCGGCTGCTTACAGCCCAGAACCTGATGGGTCTTGTTAAAATGCAGCATCTGTAGTCTATTATAATTGGAATGTCGGACTTTAGAACAAGGGGATCTAGTTTTTTAAAGATTTGGAATCAACAACTGTTGTCTTTTTGAAGCAAGTGACGAAAACTCAGACTCATATTAGCCTAAACAAAAAGGAAATGTGACGACTGATGGAACTGAAAACTACAGAAGGGAGCTATTCAGGAGTACAGGTTCAAGAGCCCCCGATTCCTTTGTCTATTTGTGTATCTCTGTGGTGTCTTCTGTCTTACACTTCATGTGATACCATGAAGGTGTCACTCACCCTAGGCACCCCCTGAGCTTGAGAATCAGTAGACACGAATACTTGTTTTGTGTCCGAGTCCATCGCTCTGTCAGAGGCCAACATTGTGGTCAAGGGGATACAAGGATCTGTCACTCTGAATCTCTGTTGTCCCAAAGATTGAAAGTCTTGTTTTCCTTCTCATTGCTGTTGTCGTCTTGGTATCTTTCCTGAGGATTACTGGCACCGTGGACATATTGAACACTGACTAGAGATTCTGCTAGGCAAAGAAGAGTAAATTTCATTAAGATATAGTCCTTGCTTTATAAGAACAGAGATTCTAATGAGGGTGGTATTTAAGTAAATAGATAATTAGATATATCTACTTACTACTGAATGTCCACGAAGTTCTAATATACTGAATTCAATAAGGCCCCTGTCCTGGGGTGCTTCCACTATAAAGGAATGCAACAGAAGATAAAATTTTTAAAAAAGTAAAAAAAAAAAAAAAAGGAATGGGTGACATACTCAAAGAAAAACAATTAATAAGGTGTCTCTGAGAGTATGTGAGGCACAGAGGACACATAGGATGAGCATATGGTTACCTGCAGGGAAGATATTCTCAGGGAAGCAGCAGGTACAGCAAGTTTGGCTGGTCTGGCTGGAGCAGAATATTGTGAAGAGCTGTTGTAGGTTAATACAGGGAAGTAGAAGCAGAGTTAGATTATGTACAGCTTTGTAACCATGGCAATGTCTTTTGCATGGCAATAATTTGGGGATCCAGAATAGAGAAGAAACAGGGTGCAACTTGTTTTCAAGGAGTCCTGTTTGAAAGGAAACAAAGACAGAAGCTGAGAGACAGTTAGAAGGATAATTACAATAATCTAGGTGAGAGAGAATGGGTGTGACCAAGACATAAGAAGTGGTTGGATTCTGGCTATATTTGCAAGCATATCTTAAACATTTTGTTGATAGATTAAATATGGGCTGTGAGACAAAAACAAGAAGCAAATGTCACTCTAAGATTTTTGGTTTGAGCATTGGTAATAGAGAAATTGCCATTATCAAAGTGGGAAGTGTTGCTGATAGTATTGAGGACACTATTGGGCATCCTAGTGTATGTACTGAATAGATAGTTGAATATTCTAGCGTTCAGATAAGATTTTTGGACTAGGGATACATATTTGGTGATCTCCTTCTCCCCCGTACCTCCTCTTCTCCTTCCTCCCCCTTCTTCTTCCCTGAGCAGAGATTCTCATAAATCATCAGGTCAACCTTGAACTTGCTGTATAGACAGATGTTCTAGTTTCCTTTCTGTTGCTGTGATAAAACACTGACCAAAAGCAACTTAGGGAGGAAAGGGTTTGTTTCAGCTTATAGGTTACAGTTCATCACTAATGGAAGTCTAGGCAGGAACACAAGCATGAATCTGAACACAGGCTTGCATGCTATTCCACAAAATATTACTTCAATCAGAGAACTTCCTCACAGGGAGGAAGTACAGAAGGAACCATGCTGGATGCTGATTGATGGTTTGTAGGTCATGCTTATCTAGTTGTCTCATACATCTGAGGACCAACTTCCTAGGAAATGGTATCAACCACAATGACATGGACCTCTTTTATCAACTAGCAAGACAGCCCTTCACAGACGTGCCTGTAGGCTTGTCTGATCTATGCAATCCTTCAAGTGAGATTTCCTTCTCAGATAACTCTTGGCTATATCAAGTCATGTTGACAGTTGAGATACCAAGAATTACCATGAACATCTGGTCCTCCCATTTCCACTCCTGATAATATGTTTATTGGTGCTGAAGATAGAATCCAAGACTCTATATTGTAGGTGAGCACTCTACCAAACACATATCCCCACCCTCGACTGTTCTTCCTATTGTAGAACTTGTAGAACTGAAACTAATCAGGTCACTTGGAAAGTAAATAAATACAGCACAGGGTTTAGAAGTCAAGCTAAAGACAGTCAAGACAGTCAGCCATGGTGGTGGAACAGTAAGAGGAGAATCAAGTTCTAGAACCTATGAAAAAATATTTCAAGAAAGAGGTTCAAGATTCTCCACCTGTGGGTTAGAAAGCACTGGCCCAAGGACAGGCTACTGTCTATGCCCATGCTGATGACACCTGCCGTAACTTTGATCAATTATTTGGCTAGAATATTCAAATTGAAAAAAGGCCCATTTTAGTGTGCTGCAAAAATAAAAAGAGGAGGCTACAAGGTGAGGGTGTATGCTGTCTGAAGCTGAGAAATAGACCTGGGAAGAATACGGCGACAGTGATGTCAGTGTCATGGATGAACAGACATGGAGCCAGCATGAGATGTCCTTGGAGGTAGAAGAAGGGTCTGGTAAGTAGATGGAGCTCAGGAAAATTTGTCTAAAGTAGATATTGGGATAGAATTTTCAAGAACACAGTAGATGCAGAGCAGACTTTTCACATAAAAGATGTATTTGAAATCATATAAAACTGACACGGCCCGAGGTATAGAAAACTGAGAATTCAGGATGATGAGGAGACCAGTAAGGCCAAATACAGATTATTTGGCTAAAGGATGATTGGCATAGTTAACATTAAAGCATTCTGCCAGACATGGTGGTTTATTCCTTTAATCCCAGCACTTGGAGCCAGAAGCAGGTGGATGTCTGTGAGTTTGAGGCCAGCCTGGTGCAGAGTGAGTTTCAGGACAGCCACCAGAGCTACATATTTATGGAATATACGATGCCATTTCAATACATGCTCCTATAAAATGTACAATGGCACTAGGGTGATTTATGTATCTGTCATATATATTTATTTGCCTAAAGAACATTTGAAATCATTACTATTCTCAAATATTCAGTTAATTGACAACCATGTTTCACCCCTGTCAGTCACCTCTCTTGTTTTGTTTTTCTTCATTGCAATCATTACTATTTTAATTATTTACCTTTATATGCATGGGCGTTTTGCCTCATGTATTCTATGAGCATGCTGTTCCCACAGAAGCCAGAAGAGGATCACTGGGTGCCCTGGAACTGCAGTTACTGGTACGTGTGCCCTATGGATACTGGGAAGTCAATCAGGGCTTCTGCAAGAACACCCAGTGCTCTTAATCCCTGAGCCATTTCTTCTTTTGGTTTTTGTTTTGTTTTGTTTATTTATACTTTTTTATTTAATTGTTTTTATTTGAAAATATTTTTTATTAATTATTTTATTTATTTACATTTCAAATGTTGTCCCCTTCCCGGTCTCCCCTCCACAAGTCCCCATCCCATGCCTCCTCCCCTTTGCCTCTAAGAGGGTGCTCCCCTCCCCACCCACCCACTGCCTGCTCACCCCTCCAGCATCCCCACAGGGGCATCAAGCCTTCATAGGACCAAGTGCCTCCCCTCCCCTCCCATTGATGCCAGCTATGGCAGTCCTCTGCTACATATGCAGCAGGACCCATGGACCCATGTGTACTCTGGTTTTGTTTTGTTTTGTTTTTGCTTTTTTGTTTGTTTTGTATATTCTTTGGTTGGCGAGTTACACCCTGGGAGCTCTGTGAGATCCAGGTGGTTGATATTGTTGTTCTTCCTATGGGGTTACAATTCTCTTCAGCCCCTTCAGCCCTTCCCCTAACTCTTTCATTGTGGTCTCCGATCTCTGTCCAATGGTTGACTGTGAGTTTCTGCATCTGTCTTAGTCAGATGCTGGCAGAGCCTCTCAGAGGACAGCCATACCAGGCTCCTGTTTGTATGCATTTCTTGTCATCAGCAACAGTGTAGGGGTTTGGTGTCTGCAGATAGGATGATCTTAATAGAAATTAATAGCAGTGTGTATCCGGGGAGCGGGGAACAGCGGGTGGGAACCACTAGAAAGTCACTAGAAAGTCCCAGATGCCCGGGATGGGAGAGGTTCTCAGGACCCAATGGGGATGACATTAGCTGAAATATCCAACAGAGGGGAGGTAGAACCTGAAGTAGATAGGCATGGCCCCCAGTGGAAGGATGGGGCCACCCACTCATCTCAAAAATTTTAATCCTGTCTAAAGGAAACACAGGGACAAAAATGGAGCAGAGACTGAAGGAAAGGCCATCATTTATTGATTGATTGATTGATTCACTTTATACCTCAATCTCAGCTCCTTCCTCCTCTCCTCCCTGTCCCACCCTCATAAGCCCCTCCTCGAATACCCCCTTCCCTTCTCCTCAGAGAAGGGCCACTCCCCATGGGTCCAATCTGCCCAAGTCACAGCAGGGCTAAGCTCAACCTCTTCTATGAGGCCAGCAAGGCAGTCCAGCTAGGGAAGAAGATCCAAAGGCAGACAAAGGAGTCAGAGACAGCCTCCACACCAATTGTTAGGGGACCACAGGAAGACCAAACTGCATATCTGCTACAAATTTGTAGGTGGCCTAGGTCCAGCCTCTACCTGCTATTTGGTTTCTGGTTACATCTGTGTGGGCCCTCTGTTTGTTTGTTTGTTTGTTTTTGGCCCTGTTTGTTTTTTCCTTGTGTGTGTGTGTGTGTGTGTGTGTGTGTGTGAGAGAGAGAGAGAGAGAGAGAGAGAGAGAGAGAGACAGACAGACAGACAGAGAGACGGAGACAGAGACAGAGAGACAGAGATGGAGACATGGAGACAGACAGACAGAGATGGAGACATGGAGACAGAGAAAGAGACAGACAAACAGACAGAGCTTTTCCTTTTCTTCTTCTTTGTTGGTTCCTGGAATCTCAGATCATAAAGCTCGGGGGCAATCACCTTTACGTACTAAAACATTACCAGCCCAGTTATTACTACTTGGAATCATATATAATTCAAATTTGCTTACTGACTTTCTTTCTCATGAGAACAGGGGTCTGAATTATTTTCTCTAATCTCCCATACCATTCCCTTGACTTTTTTAGCTAAAGGCAACTCTTGAAATACGTTAAGCAGCTTGCATTCTTTTTCAGAGAGAAGCTTAAAGGGAATATAGAAGATAGATTAAGTAAGAGTAGACTGGCACCAAAGAAATGGAGCTGTTGGTTGAATTCAGGTGAAGGAATGAGTTTACAAAATGGTGATGTGAGGGTAGTAGACCCTACACTATTCTGACCGGAGGTAAAGGAGTGGGGTGTATAAGGAAAGTGGAGAGTGGGATCCTTGGTAGAACTTTGACACCAAGATTTTCTTTTTGTTTTGGTTATATTGAGTTTTAGTGGTTGGTACTTTAGGGGGCAGCTATTGAGGAGAAGAGAGACTTAGTGCACAAGTGGAAATAGGCAAAGTCTAGAACATGTCAACTATTGCTAAAGGAATAAACAGAGCACGAAGGCCCAGGTGCAGGTCTCCAACAGTGCATTGTGGGTCCAGGTGCAGGTCTCCAACAGTGCATTGTGGGTCCAGGTGTAGATCTCCAATGGTGCATGGGAGTCCGGGTGCAGGGTCTCCAACAGAGCACACCTGTTCAGGTGGTTTTTCAACAGAGCATGCAAATCTTCGTGCAGAGTTTCCAAACAGAGCGTGTGGGTCCAGGTGCAGGGTTCTTCAAGATTAAATGCTGGAGATTCTGAAATTGAGAAATTTATTAGACACTGCTAAGTTGGAGGTGCAGGTTTGGGAATTGAGAGACAAAAATATCAACTATGTTATGGACCTGTTTGAAGTCACTTGGAGAAAGAGTACAGATATTTAGCTGAAATAATCTGAAGAAAATATCTGTAGTTGGGGTGACTTGTCCCACCTGAAGAATACGACATATATTTTAAGTGTGTGTGTAAGTAAGAACTAATGAATTTGAGAAGAAATTGGAGAGGTATGGGAAGAGTTGAAGGGGGAAATGATGTAGATACAGTACTCATGTAGAGAATTCTCAGAAACAAATCTTAAAAAACAAAACAAAACAAAAGAAAACACTACCACCCAGTAACTTGGTCCTCAGCTTCCCTTTATCTAATTGCTATATTCTCTGAATGATCTCACCCAGAGTCATGACTTCAAATAACAGCTGGTCAGAATCACAGTGCAGGACTTGTCCCCACCAGTCAATCCCCTTTCCTGTTTTGTTTTGTGTCATGGCAATTATCACTACTTGACATCACACATATTTAAAGCTGTTTATTGCCATTCTTCTCCATGAGAACAGGCCCTGTCTGTTTTGCTTTCTAGTGTGCCATCAGCAACTAAAACAACATCTGGGATGTAAGAGGCTTCTTAAGGATATGACGCATTCTCTGATGAGGTGGCTGTAGTCCTTTAGAAATTCCTTTCCTTCCAAAAAGGAAGAAGGAAAAGGGTGCCCGGGAGGAGGTTGGGAGTCAATCTCCAAATCATCTGGAGACAGAGAGGAGGATTGTAAGCTCAAGGCAAGCCTGGGCAACATAGTTCCAGTTTTTCAGACCAGCCTGGTCTATATGAGTCCGTGTCTCAAAACAAATAAACAAATAAACAAACAAATAGCAAAGAGTAAAGTATGAAGCCAACAGAAAAGAATTTAAGATTAGAATTAAGCAAAAAATATAAGATGACTAGCTATTTTAGAACCACAACCAATTCTCTTACCTCCTTGCCACCTTCCTCCTGGTTTCCAGCCCAGTCCTTCCCCAGGAGTCTCTTTAGCAGTCTCTTCTCCCAGTTTTCTCAGTACCAGCAGCTGCAAACCATACCAACTGCTCTAGTCTATCTGCTCAGCTTAGCTTCTCCTGGCCCAGCTGTCTCTTAACAATGTCTTCTGCCGCACCAACTGCCTTCTCTTCTCATTTGCTAGCTCACCCCTCCTCCCAAGCTGACTTGTAAAATATTCTATCCTGTTCCAGAAATCTAAGAGGCAACCAACACTGAGAGGTAAAACAGTTCTAACAGCTAAGAGTTCTTAAAGGCCCCGTAGACTAGCAACTGGGGATCCTTTAAAGGGCCAGGTGGACAAGAGAACTTAGACTACAAAAAGGCATTTGGCAGCTTTGTGGTTAAGAGCACCTGTTACTCTTCCAGAGACCCTGGATTTAGTTCCCAGGACACAGGCTTAGCCCTTAGCACCCACACTGATCAGTTCATACTGCCTGGAACTCCAGGTTCAGGGTGTGGAACGGCCTCCTCAGGCACCTACATGACATGGTGCACCATATATACATCCAGGCATAAAATAAATCTCAAAAGGAAAAGAAACTAGTTGAGTTTGCAGGGTGTATAGGAAAGGACAAGAGTGATTTCATGTTTATTATTTGTTATTTGAGTTGTGTTAAGAGGAGTAAAATTCTAATTTAGCTAAAAGAATATTTCTTGGAAGTAAGTATGGTGCTTGGAAGAGAGAAAGGAGTTCTGGGGGAGCTGACCACAGGAAATAGCTTTGAGATTGGACAATGAGTAGAGACTGGGAGAGCTTTGAGGTGCATGTTAGATATATGGAGGACAGGCTGGGCAAGTCTGGTAATGGCTCAGAGAGAGGAAAATTGTAAAGAAGACCAGAAAAAAATACATGCTGACTAACAACACCCATAGGACAACACTAACAGCACATTATAGGTCCGTGTGGGGAGGGCTGGAATGAAGCAGGGGACAAGTGCAAGTACCTGAAATGGAACAAAAGGCAAACCTTACAGAAGTTGGTGACTTATGTCCGCCATTGGAAAGTAGGTCTTGAAATACCAGTGTCCAGAGCAGTGCACCTGAGAATAGTGGCTTGGTTCCTCCTGTGTTCTGTGCACTGTGGGGAGAGGAGTGGATTACAGAAGGAACTGGCAAGCAGTTTCAGAACTAGAACTTGAAGGACTGGAAGATTCTTGAAAGGCTTTTGTTTAAGGCCCCTGGGCTGCAGCATTGTGCTATAGCAGCCTGAGAAGACAGTCAGATCTTGGTGGTCGGCGGGCAGCACCTGGCTAGTGATTTGGAGAGAAGGAGCTGTGTGAAGCACTCGCTTCTTTCCCATTGTCTTGCTCCAAATCAAAATGGGTTACAAATTGTTTCTTCCGAGAATTGAACTTCTCACCTGCCCTTTGCTAGGCAGCTCATGGTCCAGGTCGTTGGGTCTCACTTGGGGTAACAGCCAGAGCAAAAGGCTACTTGGCCTAGAAACGACTCCTATCTCCATCTGACTCAGAAGGGAGAGTATGGCGGAGCTTGCATTCCTGCCTGGAAGGGAGATTCTCAACTAGAGAAATGTGGAAATCAGCAAGTAGTTTAAGGGCCTTCAGGCAAAGAAGAGATGCCAAGGCTACCAAGAGGTAGGAGTTTATAGGAGGCAGAAAGACATCCTGAGGACAAGTTTAGACAGGACCTGCTCAGGGAACGACATAAAAGGAGGTGAAGCAAGAAGCCTGAAGATTAGCTTGGCATCTCACAAATGTTTTTCAGAAAATCCCCAACTGGGACTGTCAGAAAGCCTTCCTGTGTGTTCCTCAGCTGCTTGCACTCGCCCAAAGCCTGCTTCCTTGTGGATGTGCAACATGAACCAGGCTTTAGGTGCTCAGCCTTGGCAGCATTTGAAATAAATCATTTCTTGCTTAGCACTTCCCTTTGGGAGGAGGGAGGACGCTCATGAGCAGGTGTTAACACAGTGGTACTTCAGAGCTGGGACCCAGGTAATGTTTTGAGGAGAAAAACAGAGTGATTTCCGTTTTCTCCCCATTTCCCCACTCCCAGGACACATACACATAAGTGGTCCTGTTGATTGGCCAGATTAAATGTTCAGTTCTCTCTTTTGTCTGTAGAGATATACAAAGAATCAAAAGAAAGTAATGACTTCCTGGGAAGGGTTACTAAGTCCACTGGATTATTGTTCTTTAGTTCTGGGTCCCAGCTTTATTTAGTACTTCTTTGTTCATGTAAAGAAATGTAATAGTCTCATGCTTCCTAGAGCTGTAACAGGTTGGCCTTTACTAAAATACCATTACATTTAGCCTTTACAAGGCATCTGCAGTGTCCTTAACAAAGATAGGTATGTCCCACTGGCCAGGCTCCAAAAATGAACCTACAGATTTTTAGAATATCCCTACAAATGTATTTGTTTTTTCTGTTTGTCACGGTGCCAAATATTTTTGTCAATGTAACTTGTTATCACCATTTGGTAGCATTCACAGTGAGTGTGTCTGCCACACATCCCTGAGTTTGATGAGTGATCTAGTCTGAAAAGGTTTTCACTGAAAAAAATTGCTTTGATCCTTTGACAATTTGGGAAGTGTTTAAATATGATATAAGAAAGTGTGCCTAGCCTGGGCGTGGTGGCTCACGCCTGCTACCCAGCACTTGGGAAGCTGAGGCAGGACGCTGGAGCTGAGGCAGGACGCTGGAGCTGAGGCAGAACGCTGGAGCTAGCCCATGCACCTTAGTGACATTCAGGACAGCTTAAGCTACAGAATGAAGAAAACATGCCTCAAAAAATATAAACCAAACCAAAATAAAAAAAATTTCCCTTCTGTCTTTTGTTTCCTTCTCCTTCTGAGCCTCAGTTTATTTTTAAACATATACAGCTTACCTGTGTAAGGAAAGACCAACCATGTTAATAACGAGAGCTGATACAAGCACTGGCTTATTCTGCTTTTCCAGAGGAAGTTCTGTTCACAGAGCCCACTTTGGGTGGTACAACTGTCTGTAATTTCAGTTTCAGGAGATTCAAAGTCTTCTTCCGGCTTCCCAGGGCACATGCACACACATGGTGTACAATTTTGTGGACACACACACATATAAAAATTAAAATTAAAATAAAGGAGATGGTATAAAGAAAATTTAAGACTTGCACCCAGTTTCCTAGAACTTATTTGGTTGTTAGAAAGTAAATATTAATAACAATTCTAGTTCAACCCAGTAGTTTTGTTAGATACAAATATGAAATGAAGTATACCTTAAATTATCTCTATACCTCTTGGATTTGTTAACACACATGTTATGTCATAGGGGAATTACAACTTTAAAAAAGAAATCATTAAATTAAAGTAAAATTTGAAGAGGAATATGAGCTTGTTTACTGTAAAGGCACTAAATTTTTCCATTTCTGTGGCTATGCAATCTTTTAAAGATATTCTTAAGTACTAATTGCATATATATTTTTGCATATATCATTTTCCCTTGTTGTATCTTTTTTTTCATTTCTTTTTTTGTTTTTTCAAGACAGGGTTTCTCTGTGTAGCCCTGGCTGTCCTGGAACTCACTCTGTAGACCAGGCTGGCCTTGAACTCAAAAATCTGCCTGCCTCTGCCTCCTAAGTGCTGGGATTAAAGGTGTGTGCCACCACTGCCTGGCTTGTTTTATCTTTTATTGAAAATATATTTTTGATACAATATATTTTTTCTTGGATATTTTCTTTATTTACATTTCAAATGTTTTCCCCTTTCTAGGTCTTCCACTCGGAAACCACCTATCCCATCCTCTCTCCTGCCTCTATGAGGGTGCTTCCCCACCCACACACTCCCATCCTTCCACTCTGGTATTCTCCTACACTGGGGCATTGAACACCCTCAGGACTGGGGACCTCTTCTCCCACTGATGTCCAACAAGGCCATCTTCTGCCACATATACAGCTACCCAGTGGGTCTCTACATGTGTACTCTTTGGTTGGTGGTCCAGTCCCTGGGAGCTCCAGGAGGTCTGGCTTGTTGACACTGTTGCTCCCTCCATGGGACTGCAAACCCCCTCAGCTCCTTCAGTTCCTTCTCCAAATCCTCCATTGAAGACTCTGTGCTCAGTCCAATGGTTGGCTGTGAGCTTCCTCCTCTGTGAGCTTGTCTCCTCTGGCAGAGCCTCTCAGGAGACAGCCATATCAGGCTTTTATCAGCAAGCACTTTCCTGCATACAACAATACTATCTGGATTTGGTGGCTGTATATGGGTTGGATCCCCAAATGGGACAGTCTCTGGAGAGCCTTTCCTTTAGTATCTGCTCCATACTTTGTCTCCATAGTTCCTCCTGTGAGTAATTTGTTCACTGAAGCATCCACATTTTTGTCTTCCTTCTTCTTAGACCTTCTTCTTATGGTCTGTGAGTTGAATCTTGGGTATTCCAAACTTTTGGGCTAATATCCACTTACCAGTGAGTACATACCGTATGTGTTCCTTTGTGACTGAGATACCTCATTCAGAATGATATTCTCAAGTTCCATCCATTTGCCTGCGAATTTCATGAAGTTATTGCTTTTAATTGCTGAGATTAATTGATTGGCCAGATTAATTGATTGGTCAGATACATTTTCTGTATCTATTCCTCTGTTGAGGAACATCTGGGTTCTTTCCAGCTTCTGGCTATTATAAATAAGGCTGCTATGAATGTAGTGGAGCATGTGTCTTTATTACATATTGGAGCACCTTCTGTGTATATGCCCAAGAGTGGTATAGCTGAGTCCTCAGGTAGTACTACGCCCAATTTTCTGAGGAACCACCAGACTGATTTCCAGAGTGGTTGTACAAGCTTGCAATCCCACCAGCAATGGAGGAGTGTTCCTCTTTCTCTACATCCTTGCCAGCATCTGCTGTCACCTGAGTTTTTGATCTTGGCCATTCTGACTGGTAAGGTGGAATCTCAGGGTTGTTTTGATTTGCATTTCCCTGATGACTAAGGATGTTGAAATTTCTTTAGGTGTTTCTGAGCTCTTTGAGTTTACTCAGTTGAGAATTCTCTGTTTAGGTCTGTTGCCCATTTTTAATAGTGTTATTTTAATAGGGTTATTTGGTTCTCTGGAGTCTACCTCCTTGAGTTCTTTGTATATATCGAATATTAGCCCTCTATTGGATGTAGGACTGGTAAAGATATTTTCCAAATCTGTTGGTTGCCGTTTGTATTTTTGACAGTGTCCTTTGCCTTACTGCTTGTGGACGTTGTACATCGTGGTGCGCACTAGGCTCCGCACCACGATGTACAACGTCCACAAGCAGATAGGGAACTTTTGGGAGTTTGAAATGTAAATAAAAATAATAATAATTAAAAAAAAAAAGAAAATGCTGTCTTTGTTCCACTGCATGGTTTTAGCTCCTTTGTCAAAGATCAAGTGACTGTAGGTGTGTGGGTTCATTTCTGGGTCTTCAGTTCTATTTCATTGATCTACCTGTCTGTTGCTGTACCAATACCAATACCATGCAGTTTTTTGTTTTGTTGTTGTTTTTTTTTTAATCACAATTGCTCTGTAGTACAACTTAAGGTCCCGGATGCTGAATCATCCCAGGAGTTCTTTTATTGTTGAAAATAGTTTTCACTATCCTGGGATTTTTGTTATTCCAGATGAATTTGCAAATTGCTCTTTCTAACTCTATGAAGAATTGAGTTGGAATTTTGATGGGGATTGCATTAAATCTGTATATTGCTTTCAGCAAGGTGGCCGTTTTTACAGTATTAATCCTGCCAATCCATGAGCATGGGAGATCTTTCCATCTTCTGAGGTCTTCTTCTATTTCTTTCTTCAGATACTTGAAGTTCTTGTCTTACAGATCTTTCACTTGTTTGGTTAGAGTCACACCAAGATACTTTATATTGTTTGTGACTATTGTGAAGGGTGTCGTTTCACTAATTTATTTCTCAGCATGTTTATCCTTTGAGTATAAGAAGACTACTGATTTGTTTGATTTAATTTTATATCTGGCCACATTGCTGAAGTTGTTTACCAGCTGTAGGAGTTCTCTGGTGGAGTTTTTGGGGTCATGTAAGTAAACTCTTGTATCATCTGCAAATAGTGATATTTTGACTTCTTCCTTTCCAATTTGTATTCCTTTGACATCCTTTTGTTGTCTAATTGCTCTAGCTAGAAGTTCAAGTACTACATTGAGTAGATAGGGAGAGAGAGGGCAGCCTTGTCTAGTCCCTGATTTTAGTGGGATTATTACAAGTTTCTCTCCATTTAGTTTGATGTTGGCTACTGGTTTGCTGTATATTGCTTTTATTATGTTTAGGTATGGGTCTTGAATTCCTGATCTACCAAACACTTTTGGCATCAAAAGATGTTGAATTTTGTCAAATGCTTTTTTTCAGCATCTAAGGAATGATTGTGTGGGTTTTTCTTTGAGTTTGTTTATGTAATGGATTACATTGATGGATTTCCATATGTTGTACTATTCTTGCATCCCTGGGATGCAGCCTACTTGATTATGGTGAATGATCATTTTGATGTGTTCTTAGATTCAGTTGGCAAGAATTTTATTGAGTATTTTTGCATCACTATTCATAAGAAAAATTGGTCTGAAGTTCTATTTCTTTGCGAGTCTTTGTGTGGTTTTGGTATCAGTGTAATTATGGCTTCATAGAAAGAGTTGGGTAGTGTTCCTTCTGTTTCTATTTTGTGAAATAGTTTGAAGAATATTGGTAGTAGGTCTTCTTTGAAGGTCTGATAGAATTCTGCACTAAAACCATCTGGTCCTGGTCTTTTTTTGGTTGGCAGACTTTTGGTGACTGCTTCTATTTCTTTAGGGGTTATGGGACTGTATAAATGGGTTTTCTGATCCTGATTTAACTTTGGTATTTAGTATCTGTCTAGAAAATTTTCCATTTCATCCAGATTTTCCAGTTGTGTTGAGTATAGGCTTTTGTAGTAGGTAGGATCTGATGAGTTTTGGAATATCCCCAGTTTCTGTTGATATATCTCTCTTTTCATTTCTGATTTTGTTGAATTGAATACTGTCTCTGTGCCCTCTGGTTAGTCTGGCTAAGGGTTTATCTATCTTGTTGATTTTCTCAAAGAATCAGCTCTCAGTTTTGTTGATTCTTTGTATAGTTCTTTTTGTTTCTACTTGGTTGATTTCAGCCCTGAGTTTGACTATTTCCTGCCTTCTATTCCTCTTGGGTGTATTTTCTTCCTTTTGTTCTAGAGCTTTCAGGTGTGCTATTAAGCTGCTAGTGTAAGGTCTCTCCAGTTTCTTTTTGGAGGCACTCAGAGCTATGTGTTTTCCCCTTTGCATTGCTTTCATTGTGTCCCATATTTTTGGGTATGTTTTACCTTTATTTTCATTAAATTCTAGAAAGTTTTCAATTTCTTTCTTTATTTCTTCCTTGACCAAGTTATCATTGAGTAGAGCTTTATTCAGCTTCCATGTGTATGTGTGCTTTTTGTTGTTTTTGTTGCTATTGAAGACCAGCCTTAATCTGTAGTGATCTGATAGAATGCATGGGATTCTTTCAATCTTCTTGTATCTGTTGAGGCCTGTTTTGTGACTGATTATATGGTCAGATTTAGAGAAAGTACCACGAAATGCTGAGACGGAGGTGAAATATTCTATAGATATCTGTTAAATCCATTTGGTCCATAACTTCTGTTAGTTTCTTTGTGTCTCTGTTTAGTTTGTGTTTCCCTGATCTGTCCATTGATGAGATTAGGGTGTTGAAGTCCCCCACAATTATGTGTGAAGCGCAATATATGCTTTTAGCTTTAGTATAGTTTCTTTTATAAATGTGGGTGCCCTAGCATTTGGAGCATAGATGTTTAGAATTGAAAGTACTTCTTGGTAGATTTTTCCTTTGATGAGTATGAAGTATCCTTCCTTATCTTTTTTGATGACTTTTGGTTGAAAGTCTATTATATTGTCTATTAGAATGGCTACTACAGCTTGTTTCTTGTGATCATTTGCTTGGAAAATTGTTTTCCAGCCTTTACTCTGAGGTAGCGTTTGTTTTTGACACTGAGGTGTGTTTCCTGTATGCAGCAAAATGGATTCAGTCTGTTAATCTATGTCTTTTTATTGGGGAATTGTGTCCTTTGATGTTAAGAGGTATTAAGGAATAGTGATCGTTGCTTCCTGTTGTTTTTATGTTTGTGTGGTTACCTTCTTTGGGTTTGTGGAAAGAAGATTATTTTCTTGCTTCCTCTAGGGTGTAGTTTCCCTCCTCGTGTTGGTGTTTTTCATCTATTATCTTTTGTAGTGCTGGATTTGTGGAAATATATTGTGTACATTTGGTTTTGTCATAGAATATATTGGTTTCTCCATCTGTGGTAATTGAGAGTTTTGCTGGGTATAGTAGCCTGGGCTGGCATTTGTGTTCTCTTAGGGTCTGTATGACATCTGTCCAGGATCTTCTGGCTTTCATAGTCTCTGGTGAGAAGTCTGGGGTAATTCTGATAGGTCTGCCTTTATATGTTACTTGACCTTTTCCCCTTACCGCTTTTAATACTCTTTCTTTGTTGAGTGCATTCGGTGTGTGAAATTATTATGTGATGGGAAGAATTTCTTTTCTGGTCCAATCTTTTTCGAGTTCTGTAGGCTTTTTGTATGTTCATGGGCATCTCTTTCTTTAGGTATGGGAAGTTTTCTTCTATAATTTTTTTGAAGATATTTAGTGGCCCCTTAAGTTGGGAATCTTCACTCTCTTCTATACCTGTTATTCTTAGTTTTTTTTTCTTTTCATTGTGTCCTGGATTTCCTGGATATTTTGGGTTAGGAGATTTTTGCATTTTGCATTTTCTTTGACTGTTGTGTCAATGTTTTCTGTAGTATTTTCTGAACCTGAGTTTCTCTCTTCTCTTCTATCTCTTGTATTCTGTTGGTGATGCTTGCATCTTTGACTACTGATCTCTTTCCTGGGTTTTCTATCTCCAGTTTTGTCTCCCTTTGTGATTTCTTTTATTGTTTCTATTTCCATTTTTAGATCCTGGATGGTTTTATTCTGTTCCTTCACCTGTTTGGTTATGTTTTTCTGTAATTCTTTAATGGATTTTTGTGTTTCTTTTTTATTGGCTTCTACCTGTTTACCTGTGTTCTCTTGTATTTTTTAAAGGAAGTTATTTATGTCTGTCTTCAAGTCCTCTATCATCATTATGAGACATGATTTTAAATCAGAGTCTTGCTTTTCTGTTGTGTTGGGGTAACCAAAGCTCCCTGTGGTCAGAGAACTGGTTTCTGATGATGCCATGTATCCTTGGTTTCTGTTGCTTATGTTCTTGCCCTTGCCTTTTGCCATCTGGTTATCTCTGATGTTACCTGGCCTTGCTGTCTCTGACTGTGGCTTGTCCCTCCTGCAAGTCTCTGTGTCAGTACTCCTGAGAGGCCAGTTCTCCACAGGAGGAATTTAGGTATGGAGAGCTGTGGTACAGGACCAGCTCTAGAGTGCAGACAGAAACCTGAAGGTTCCTGTCCTCAGCTGATCCTTGGTTCCTGTGTCCTGATGGCTCTGGGAGGGTCCCTCTCTGGCCAGGAATTTGAAGAGATGTGCTCAAAGGCTTGTCTGCACTCCTGGGATGCTAGCTTTCTTCCGATGCTATTTGGGTATGGAGCCCTGTGGCAGAGGATCAGCTCCAGGTGCAGACAGAAACTCGAAAGGCTTCTGTCCCAGGCCACTTCTTGGTTCCTGTGTCCTGAGGGTTCTGGTCGTGTTCTTCTGAGCAGCAGTGGTGGGTGATCTTACCTGCACTTACAGGCTTGTTTGCACTCCTTGGAGACCAGCTTTCTCCTGGAGGTATTTGTGTATGTAGCTCTGTGGCACAGGATCAGCCCAGGGCACAGAGGCTTGTCCCTCCTGCAAGTCTCTATGTCAATACTCCTGGGAGACCAGTTCTCTACAGGAGGAATTTAGGTATGGAGAGCTGTGGTACAGGACCAGCTCTAGAGTGCACGGGGACACTGTGGCTTGTCCCTCCTGCAAGTCTCTGTGGCAATACGACCAGTTCTCTACAGGAAGAATTTAGGTATGGAGAGCTGTGGTACAGGATCAGCTCTAGAGTGCAGACAGAAACTGGAAGGGTCCTGTCTCAGGCAGCTCCTTGGTTCGTGTGTCCTGAGGGTCCCATATGGGTTCCTCTGAGTGCGTACATATTTTTAATGAAATGAGATTGAACCCAGGACCTTGCATTTGCTAAGCAAATGTTATAGCACTGTGCTATTTCCCCAGCTCATGGACAGGATTTTTATGTATGTATTATATGTTAACCAGTCACAAGCATTGCTTATGAAGAAGATGCCTCCTTTTCAGCAATGGCCAAAATGAGCAATTATCTTCAGAGGAAACTTTCTTCCTCAACCACTGGCTACCATTTTAAAATGTAATCCAATCCAATTGCTGTAATGTTGGGGGAGGGCAGAAGAACACATGTGTATTAATTACCTTTGCATTGCCACAATCACAATATCAGTCAGAAACAACTGTTTATTTTGGCCCATGGTCTCAATCCATCACAGATGGCAAGGCATTGGAGGGAATCTCAATTCATGGTGGTAGGAGCATGGCAGAACACATTATTGCTGACCAAGAGGCAGAGAATAAGAGAAACCAGGGGCTGAATAAAGCCTTCAAATGACCATTGCCACTGACCTACTTTTGCCATCTCTGACATATCTCCTGAAGACTCCATAGCTCCTCTAAACATGTCCATTACTTGGGGTAAATATTCAAAATAGGAGTCCATGGGAGACATTTAAGACTGATAACACAACAGGTCAATTTCTTGTTGAAGGATTCAAATGCCAGTGTTTTCGGGATGCTGGAGTGGTAGCATAAATAAATAGCTGAGCACAGAAGGTGTGGGAGAACAAAGAAGCTCCAAGGCAATGTACATACTACTGAAACGTGGTTCTGATTCTACTGCTTTAGCAATATTTAAAGCATGGAGATAGAGACTTGAAGCATTTCTTGAAGCTAGATAACTGAAGACTGTAGAGGGAGGTTAAAGATTATGGATTGGCTCAAATCACTGAACTTTGATACCAGAAAAATCTAGCTTCTAAAAGTTTTATGGATTCTGAATTTGTGTCATGTCAACAAAATATATTAAGTTTAACTATATAAGGTTGTAATTTCTGAAGATAAAAATGGCCAGATATTAGCCATGCTGTATGACTAAACCTAACACTTTCTATCAGGAACAAAAGAAAGTTCTAAGATGGTGACCGACACACAAGCGTAGTTTAGAATCTCTAGGGAATCAAAGTAGAAACTTGAAGAACAGGTAGCAGAGGTGGGTGACTAGAAAGTTCAAGTTTTAGTCGTAGAGTAAAATAGGAAACTTTATGCATGCCCTGTTAAGATTGGCTTGGTTTGAGAAACACATCTTCATAGTATGAGAGAATACCAACAGTAGACAGCAGAGCTTAGGGATTGTGTAGCAATTCAGTAACAGACATTTAAAGGAATAAAAAGAGACAGGAGGCTCTTTTAGCATTAGCCCTGGTAGAAGGAGGAAAAATGTCAAGAAAATATATTCTGCTTGGCATCTGACACTCTTGCTGGGTTGCCATTTTAAAAAGTTCCTGAACAGAACACCAGTGGCTTATGCTGTAAGATCAACAATCGACAAATGGGACCGCAAAAAATTGCAAAGCTTCTGTAAGGTAAAGGACACTGTTAATAGGACAAAATGGCAACCAACAGATTGGGAAAATATCTTTACCAGTCCTACATCCAATAGAGGGCTAATATCTGATATATACAAAGAACTCAAGAAGGTAGACTCCAGAGAACCAAATAACCCTTTAAAAATAACACTATTAAAAATGGGCAACAGACCTAAACAGAGAATTCTCAACTGAGGAAACTCGAAGGGCTCAGAAACACCTAAAGAAATTTCAACATCCTTAGTCATCAGGAAATGCAAATCAAAACAACCCTGAGATTCCACCTTACCAGTCAGAATGGCCAAGATCATAAACTCAGGTGACAGCAGATGCTGGCAAGGATGTGGAGAAAGAGGAACACTCCTCCATTGCTGGTGGGATTGCAAACTTGTACAACCACTCTGGAAATCAGTCTGGTGGTTCCTCAGAAAATTGGGCATAGTACTACCTGAGGACTCAGCTATACCACTCTTGGGCATATACCCAGAAGGTACTCCAATATGCAATAAGGACACATGCTTCACTATGTTCATAGCAGCCTTATTTATAATAGCCAGAAGCTGGACACAACTCAAATGTCCCTCAACAGAGGAATGGATACAGAAAATGTGGTACACATACACAGCAATTAAAAAAATGACTTTGTGAAATTTGCAGGCAGATGGATGGAACTTGAAAATATCATCCTGAGTGAGGTGACTCAGTCACAAAAGAATAAACGTGGTATGTACTCACTGGTAAGTGGATATTAGCCCAGAAGCTCAGAACACCAAAGATTCAATTCACAGACCATATGAAATGAAGCCTAAGAAGAAGAAAGACCAAAATGTGGATGCTTCAGTACGTTTTAGAAGGGTGAACAAAAGACTCACAGGAGGAAATATGGAGACAAAGTGTGGAGCAGAAACTGAAGGAAGGGCTTTCCAGAGACTGCCCCACCTAGGGATCCATCCTGTATACAGCCACCAAACCTGGACATTATTGTGGATGCAAGTACAAAAGGAACTTATTTTACTTATTTATTCTCTCTGCCTTTTCTCCTTCTCCTTCCCTCCCTCCATTCCCCCCACCTCTGAGCGCGTGTGCATGTGTGTATCTCTCTCTCTCTCTCTCTCTCTCTCTCTCTCTCTCTCTCTCTCTCTCTCTCTCTCT
>NC_034604.1:7778417-7811570 GCF_900095145.1 Mus pahari | reverse complement strand
TGATGGTGTATCCAGGACTTGCTATGGTGGGAGAGTTTGGTTCTGATGATGCCAAGTAACCTTGGTTTCTGTTGCTTCTGTTCTTATGGTTGCCTCCTGCCCCCCTGATTATCTCTAGTGCTTGCTGCCCTCAATATATCTGATTGGGGTCTGTCCTTCCTATAATCCCAGTTGATTCAGGACTTCTTAGAGTCCAGATTTCTCTGTGATTCTTTGATTGTGGGCTCCTGTGAACCTGAGTTCTTGGCAGTCAAGCTCCTCTGAGACACTCAAATACTAGTGTGACCCAGTTCCTGTTATCCTGGAATCCTGTTGTCCTAAGATCCTGGGCATGTTACAGTGCATGGAAGTGGTGTCTCCTTTGAGGACCGTGGAGTTGTCTGGTCTGTTTGAAACCAAGGTAAACCTGAACTGATTAAAAGGAACCTGAGCCTCTGGTCAGGAAAGGCTCTGGTGTCCTTGTTTCTGCTGTCACAGGCCTGTCACTATTGGATTAGAGCAGCTGTTGTGTTCTATTCACCAGTGATCCTAAGATCCCTTGGGCAGTCCACTTTCGACCGTGGGGGTGTCTGCCGAATCTTTGCCCTAGGTGACCCAGTGCTGGTGCAGACCAGAAGGGATTTGTGCCCCTGGTCAGGCCAGTTCTCTGCTTCCCCAGTGCTGTCTCAGGTTCGTGTGCAATTTGATTGGAGCAGAAGTTGTGTTTCACTCACCAGTGATCCTAAGATCATGTGGGCAGTCCTCTAGGGACCGTGAGGGTGTCTGCCCACACCGTGCCCTAGGTGACCAGGTGCTGGCGCAGACCGGAAGATATTTGTGCCTGCGTGTGTCTTTTATCTGGGAACTAAAGGGTTAAGGGTGGGGTAGAAACCCTGGGTCAGGATTAAATAATTTCTACAATGTATGTGTCTGAGAATTAGTGGAGTTAGTGGCTCGGATGGTTAGAAGGTGTGTGTCTGAGAAGAGGCAGCACAAAAGATAAGCCTCCTACCAAGACTGAAGTGGGAGGAGTAGGTAGCCCTAGACTGTATAGACTAAGTTACCCTTTCTGTTACAGCCGCAGGAAAGAATGTGAAGTTTCAAATATTGTGAGAGACATTGAAGCCGTCTGACACGTGTAATTTTCTCTCTGAGCTAAGACAAGTAGTCACCTCCTAAGCATGAGAAATGGTTCTGAAGTTGGAAGTTTGAGGGAAGTAGAGATTTGCAATAGATGTTACTATTTCCATACTGTAGTTTGAAAGCATAAATAAATAAATGCTGTCAATTAAATTTTAAGATGAATAATACTTCTATAGATTAAAAATTATGTAAAGTGGAAATCTTGGTGGTAACCGAAAGCACTGTAATTGGATCCAAGACCCTCTCAGCAAGAGGTAAATCGTATGTAGTACTGGAATCCTAGTCAAATGCCTGGTACTAGTGAGGCCATCAATTTTGGAGTAGAACCTACTAACACCACTTTGTTGAAACAGCATAATTCCTAACCGCATTTTAAATATTTATCCTTAAACACACAGAAAAATGTAGCTCTCACCCTTCATCAAACAGACTTCTTTGCCACAGATGAACATGAGTCAAAAAGCCAATTACAGTGTGGAGAACAAGTTATCCCATGGTGTCCAACCCCAGGTGATACATCTACTGTACAACTCCCATCCCTAAGCCTCAGAGAACATTGCAGAAGAGAGGGGAAAAAGAGTATAAGAGCTGGAGGAACAGGAAATCTGCTTTAAGATTGTGATCTTCTAGAAATGGCCAGGAAGCTACACCATGAAACCTCACCAACATGGCTGTCTAAACAAGATCTGAACAAGGATGACACCAATAGATAAGATAACATGGAAGGGGTGAATCTCATAGGACCCCAGCCCTAGACAAGGACTACATAGAACTAAGGGATTCTGAGAGCAGGAGAAATAGTCTTCTACAGGAAGAGCCCCACAACTGAGTATCCAAAAACTAGTGATCAGCCCTGAAAGCATACACATAGTAACATTACATGGACTGAGCAGATTGTGTTTACATATTTAGGGACACACACACACACACACACACACACTTAAAAAGAGACCAGAGAAAATAATGAGGGTACTTAGAGAAGTTGGAGGAAGGAAAGAGAAGGGGTAAATTATATAATTGTTTTAATTAAAAATTTTAAACTCAGCCGGGCATGGTGGTGCATGCCTTTAATCCCAGCAGATTTCTGAGTTCAAGGCCAGCCTGGTCTACAAAGTGAGTTCTAGGACAGCCAGGGCTATACAGAGAAACCCTGTCTCAAAAAACCCAAAAGTAAATAAATAAAATTTAAACTCTTGAAATAAGTTTCAGATTTGGTACACAGAAAATAAAGAGTTCACCCTGTTCAACACAGAGGATCTGAAACAGAACTCTAAATTTAATTAACATGAAAAGAGGAAATGTAGTGGCTAATTAGGTATAACTTAGCAAATAAGCCAATAGTAATAAAAATAGATGATAACAAAGACCAAAGAAAAATCTGATGTAGAATAAAACATTGAAAAGAGTAGAAAAAATTGTCTATGAGTATTTGGATGTAGAAGAATTTAGCAATAATAAATATAGCTATAACAAATAGCAAAGATGAAATGCAATGAGAGTCACAGAGCTAAAGAGACAGAGGATCAGCAATATTAAAGAACTAATTTACATAGATAATAGATGAGTTAGCTGCCCCAAACCAGAATGATGGATGTGAAAAAAGGTCTAAGAAGCAGTGCAAGTGTCCATTAATATAATTAGACATGAACCATGACACGGAGAAGAGAGGTTTGATACAGCAGACTGCAAGCTCACTGCACAGGAAGGACACTGATAAACAGTCAAGAAAATAGACAATACATATTTTGTAGAATGTCATCAGTAGTCACAGCATCATTCACATACATGGATGAATAGATAATAGAAAATTATCTTCACATATTTAACTCAGTAAACTGCACACATGAAGCTTCAGTGAGGAAAGAGCTGTCATATGAAGCCCTGACGGATAAGCAAAGGATAAATTAAAATACAGAATGCAAGAGTGGAGAAGACGGGCGGTCATAGCCAGTTCATTTAGATAACAATCTCAAGGCTAAAATTTGTAGGAATTTTGTTGTGAAGGCTAACATGAGTGTTATAAAACCTAATAGCATGGAAAGAATAGACTGACTGAGATGTAGGGGAAGTGAAATCTTGCTAATTTGCTTATCTTACTTAAGAAGGCATCAGTTGACTATTTTAAGCCTGTAGTTCCTCCATTGTTGGCTGATGGCTGCACTGCTCCTGTAACTGCCACTACTCTGCTTTATTCTTTCTTTGAAAAAACACATAAAAGGGATACATCTACAAGAGGTGATTGTTCATCCTGGAACCACTGTCAAGCGGGTATTATACTAAATTACTTTGGGGAATTACAAAAAAGTTGAGAACATAGATGTGCTTTGAATGGCCTCCATTTTACTCTCTTCTTTTTAACAAGCTCATTAAAGACTTATACTTAGCCCGACAACTGGCAGAACTAAAGTCTATGATGAGTTTGCTTCCAGCATGGAAAGCCCCTACTGGCTTTCAGGTATTCGTCCAGCGTGCTTACTACTGCATTTGTTCTGGGCTCCAGGGCATCACCATTAGCATCTGTAACGCTGAAGCAGATCAGTCACCCGCTGGCAAGAGGACAGAGTAAGGAAGACAGAGGTTTATCAGCTTTCACACTTGGAACAAGTACAGAACAGGAAATGTAAATGAACTAGATCCTAAACTAACCAGAACTGCCAACTAAGAGGGCTTTTTAAATATACATGGACACAGAAATTATGGCGAATTGAGAAAATATCACTAGAAAAGGCTCATGTTAAGGATATGAAATTCACATTCACAGTCCATCATTTGAAAGAACAGCAAATTCAAGTCCAGTGTTGTCTGTCCAACTTATATTCCCATCCTCTTCCCTTACAAGGATAATGACACACTGACCAAGACCAACATCAGAGAATGTGGAAGAGATAGACTAATATTCCAAATAACAAACTTTTTTTTTTTTTTAACAAACCAAAGGTCTGGAATCACATTTATAATGCTTTGCTTTGAGTACTAAGCTATGCTCTTCAGTTTCAAGAAAACGGTTAATAGCAAGGAGGTATACCGAAAATGTTTACTTATGAACTTAGAGCAGTACTAGAGGAGATTTAGGTCCTCTGAGCCACATCTCCTAGGACCTCTTAAGAGCTGCCTCCCTTCAGGAAGTGTCTTGTTTCTGCTCTTCACAGCTCTGATCCCACACTGGGACCCCGACCCTTTGCCCAGCTCCCTTCGCTTATGTGCTATGTGGGATCTTCTCTCTGGATATGGCTTCTCAGGTCTCTACTCACCCAGGCACATCTTCATTTCTTGGCTTTGTCGGGTTGCAAGGATGCTTACTAAGACAGCAGCACCCAGGAAGAGAAAGACAACAAAAGCTGGTGTGTGCTTAGTTGTATAAATTGAGAGTTGTTGAAAGGGGAGAGAAGCTTTAGCATTTACCAGTCAGAGTGGTGTTTCTTGTGGTTTGCAATGACGTCATGTAATTATAATAGCACTTCCTTAGGGTTCTATGCTGGCACTAGTGTTTAAGCTGGCCACTGCACTTGTAGCCTGTGAACAATTACTCAGACCAAACTTTCTTCTTCTTCAAGTTAAACTTCTGATCATATAAATCTTATAAGATGAATTGATAAAGGAGACTCTGGTTCAGTGATCTAGTTATTTGTTGTTTTAAATTAGCAGAGGGAATTTTTTTCCCCCTACCTGCTCCATGACTGGCTTTAGTCTTATGTTTTTATCTGAGCATACCTGGGTCTCAATAAAAAGCTTGTAGAATTTCACTGAAGCTACAACCCCTCCCTATACCCCATACCTCTGTGTGTGTGTGTGTGTGTGTGTGTGTGTGTGTGTGATATCCTATGATTTCACATATGCCAGGCAAATGCTCTACCACTGAGACTATCCCTAGACTAACTGTTACTTTTTTGTTTTGAGACACAGTTGATCTCAAAACAGGTGTTAAACTTGAGATTCTCTTCTCTCAACTTTCTAAGTAGGATTACAGGCCAGGCAAGCTTTCTTTGAAAATAAAAATAAAAATTCTGTAAAATTGGAGAGCTGAATTATAGTGTTTGCAAAGTAGCTCATTATAAATAGTTTTAAGAATCTTTATTCTTAATTTGAGAAGTTCTTTTTCTTTTCAAGAAGTATAGTTAATAATCGGAATTTATTGAAATCTACACCATCTATGCAAAGATTTAGTCTCTTCTGTGACTGCTCAGAGCATGCCATCAGCGCCACCCAGTGTACAACACGTGCACAGAAACAAAACCAGAGTCCAGCACACAACATTGAAAAGTTCTTTAGACCTTTGGGGAAGTAAGCAGTGGGGCCATCTGGAGCAGATTTCTTTGTAATTCACTTTTGTATGATCGACACCATTTAAAAAACAAAGTTGAAAACATAGAAAACACGAGATATATCGAAGAGTAAAGGAGTACCGAGATTCTGGGAAAGGCTATGTACAGGAAGTGTGGGGAGGGAAGCAGGGCCAGTTAATATCTGTGTGTGTGTGCGTGTGCGTGTGCGTGTGTGTGTGTGTGTGTGTGTGTGTGTGTGAGTTGTTCTTATCCTTTCCTTGCAGCAGAGGAAGTGATGATGGTGTTTTACTGTCTTTTTTCCCAGTGGATGCTGAGATAAGCATTGTTAGGACCAACCACATCACCGTTGGAAGGGAGTTCTATGATTCTCTTGCATGGCTTGTAAACAGGCATGGGAAGTACTCAGTTCTGAACTATGTTTTCTAGAATGGTTTTAAGTGAAAAGCCTTGGAAACTGCTCTCCTGAAGCAAATGCTTGCTTCTGTCCAGGTAATGTCTCTGTCAAAGCAAGATTGGACAGGTTGGCTTGCAGCCCCTTACAGGACTGGTGTTTCTACACCCTGGCATTGTTGTGGTAATAGTGTAAACCTAGCACGTGTGTACAGCACTGACATGTCATGTGTGCACAGCACTGAAATAGCATGTGTGCACAGCACTGAAATAGCATGTGTGCACAGCACTGACCTGGCATGTGTGCACAGCACTGACCTGGCATGTGTGCACAGCACTGACCTGGCATGTCCATTTTACTGTGATGGGACTTGAAACATATGCAAATGTGAAGCCTGGGCTATCTGCTATGGCTTGAATGATAATGTCATATTTAACCAAGAAATATTGATCTGAAGTATGTATAGATTTGGGGTGATCAACTTGTTAGCATGTAAAAAGAGTAACATTTTGAGACTCTCGTGGTTCTTGACAGACACCACCTAAAGGGACCCCTAACTACTAGATGTGGGGTCATTCTATAACCATATAGTGGCTGTTCTTCCTCATCTCCCAGAGATGGAATAGTCCCACTTGCCATGTCCTTCCTCTGACTACAATATCATCTCAAGTCAAGAAATCCATGGAGAGGACAGGCAGTGGTGGCGCACGCCTTTAATCCCAGCATTAGGAGGCAGAGGCAGGCGGATTTCTGAGTTTGAGGCCAACTTGGTCTACAAAGTGAGTTCTAGGATAGCCAGAGCTATAGAGAGAAACCCTGTCTCAAAAAACAAAACAAAGCAAAACAAAGCAAAGCAAAGAAAAACAAAACAAAAAGAAATCTAGGGAGTAGGACTGATCCAGGTGTCAAAGGCCAAGGCCAGCAGGTGCATAGACACATACCATGTGACTTTTTTATTACACTCCAGAGAATGTTTCCTTATAACAGTATACTTTTTTTTTTTTTTTTTTTTTTTGGTTTTTCGAGACAGGGTTTCTCTGTATAGCCCTGGCTGTCCTGGAACTCACTTTATAGCTGGCCTTGGACTCAGAAATCTGCCTGCCTCTGCCTCCCAAGTGCTGGGATTAAAGGCGTGCACCACCACGCCCGACTACAGTGTGCTTTTAAGGACTTGTTTTTATGCACTGTACTTAATTACCTGACTGCTTATATCATGTGACATTTCTAGACTCTTTGAAATTT
The DNA here is from genome assembly GCF_900095145.1 of Mus pahari. NCBI lineage: Eukaryota > Metazoa > Chordata > Mammalia > Rodentia > Muridae > Mus > Mus pahari. The sequence continues at coordinate 7,804,532 of NC_034604.1, read as the reverse complement.
ATTTATTACATTTAGATTTAAAAAAAAAAAACCCAGGAGGTTGAAGGCACTTACAAACAGGGTTTTACAGAAGCATCACTATCTTTCTTATTCCTGGAAACTATATATTTGCTATCTAACTTTAAAATTACAGTAAAGGGGTAAAATAGTAGTATATGCATATGCTTACTAAGATGAAATCACTCAGCCTCATGTTGCAAAATCTAATTCACCAGATTTGTGCTGAATCCAGGAGTCTTCATTTGTAGCATGAACCCAGGTAGTGCTGATTCTAGAGTTTTGAGACCCACGTAGGAGAACTGTTGTCTGAGGTATAAAAGCATCATCGGAAAGGTAAGTGATTTTAAGCTCACAAGTGGCTGGTACAATGTGTGTCTCCAGTGATAAAGCAGGTCATTTGTTTAATTAGATTACTAGAATATTTAGTAGACTAAATAAGTACCACACAAGAACAGGACTGTGTGATATGTCTCAAGTGGCAAAGGTAGAAGAATTATTTTTTGTTACTCACAGAAAAAATAATTTTTGAGGATTATGCATAGCACTAGTCTGCTATCATGGTTTCGTCCCCCACTCCTCATCTTCTACATAGTTCCCAGTCTTTAAGTGAGTTTTTGTGAGCAGGAGTGGAAATCCTAGTATACATGACTCTAAACTCTTGTATCTCTAAAGCATGTCATTGAGTGTTCACGCACGCACAAAATCCATAAAGGCTGAAAAACCTCACGATATCCTTACTTTACAGGCATTCACAAAAATATCCGTAAAAACTGGTTAAATAAAACCACATAGTATCCTCATCTCACAGGCATGAACACTATCAGGAGGAAGTTAAGTGGTTTGCCAGGAGCCACAGAAGTGGGAAGCATTGAACTGGAACTTGAATCCTGATTCCTGATTCCTGATGCTTGCTTTCCAGTTTCATCCAGTGCTGTCTCACAGGCGACTTCCCAGGAAGACTGTGGAAGGAAGTCCCCTGTTGCACTCTGGATATAATTTGATTTTGATGAAATGTGCTTTACACATATATTTTCAGAGCAAGAGAGCCTCCTTTTGTTTAAACATGGTACACCTGTGCAGCAAAGAGAAAACCTGACATCCATATGAGGTCATAAAAAATGCCCCAAAGGAAAAGACGGAGTTCTGTTTTCAAAATAAAAGCAGCATTTGTAATAAACAGAGCCAAGACAAGCTGAATTATAAAACATTGAACTCTGAGGTATGCACACTGAATTATCTTACCAGCCTTCAAGAGAAATGGGAACAGCAGCACAGAGCAGGCACAGCTGTATGGACACAGCTCTTTGGATTCTGAAAGAGACGGAGGGACCACACCTTTGGTTTCTTGTTCCCAAGTACGATGCCAACCATTGCTTTCGACTTCCTGCCTTTCCCAGAGACTTCTCTAGATTTGTATTTCCAGGGCACCCAGACCCTGTCTTGCTTTCAGTAACAACAATAACACAGAAGTGACTGTTTATTCAGATGGAAGTTAACATGGGTGCGATAACATTTGAGATTTCTGTTTCCCACTCATAAGGTTGTAAGGAAGCACACGCACCAAGGCAGAAAACACATGGCCGAGGCAGGTTGAGAACAGCAATGCTTACCTTTTGAGGTAAGTGTGTTTTCCTATGTTCTTACATGTACTACTTCCTCAATTAGCACCGACCAAGTGAGTAGAACTCATATTTATTTCATTTTCACAAATGAAACTCAAAGAACACAGTAGTTACCAAACACTGCACTTACCCGAGTTTGTCTCAATTTGAACCTGGCTCTTCATCCGGGTTTTAAATTCACTCAGCCAGACTGTGGGTGTGCAGACTCTCCTTTAGCAGAATTGTAGACATCTCTTTAGAGCAGTGCTTCTTAGCCTAACACTGTGACCTGTTAATGCAGTTCCTCATGTTGTGGTAACCCTCAACCGTAAAATTATTTTCATTGCTGCTTCATAACTAATTTTGCTACTGTTATGAATTATAATGTGAATATCTGGTAAGCAGAAGGTTGTACGTAACCCTGTGAAAGGCTTGTTCTCCTTGCAAAGGGGTCTCGGCCCACAGGCTGAGAACCTCGGCTTTAGTGTCTGCCTTGTCTTACAGTGGACACATCAACTTGGAATTGACTCTGCTGTTTGCTTGGGTATGATGTTAGTCAAGTCAATTTCTTCACCAATGAAACTTATGACAATGACTGACTTTGAAGTAGTTTGGAGCATGGAAAAGGATTCAGTGGTGGATTTAACTGGAAGGGGATGGGTGGAGCAGAACACAAGGGAACTGAAGACATATCACAGCTAAGGTTCATCGTCTCCGCTTCTTTGGAGGGTCAGTTTAATTATGTCCAGCTGTGCCTTTCTGTGTTGTAGGACACACATAAGGCGCTGACACATACGCAGTTCCTTATGAGAGGATGGAACCTTCAGCCCAGTCACAGTTCTACAAATCTCTTCCGGATTCTCACTCCATGGTCAAGTCATGCGGAGGCTGTGACCTGAAGGCTCAGATACTAGAGCTTAGGCACTGGACTTCAGGACCTGGGGCATAATATTGACTCCACTTAAACCAAGTAGCTAGGGAGACAGCTTTGTTTTATTTTTTGGGTAGGGTGTTGTTCCAAATAAAGAATGTATTCTATATGTTGTTCCAAATAGAGAAGGTATTCTGGATGTGTACTGGAGATATTTTTTGGGAAATATTTTGGTTTATTTTTGAGGTTGTATTTAATTACAAGATTTTCCCCTTCTCCTTCTTCCCTTTCAAATCTCCTGTATGCACCATCCTGCTCTCCTTCAAATTCATGGCATCTCTTTTTTTTTCATCAATCGTTAGTGAATACATATATGCATATACATACATATTACTAAATGTACAACCTGTTGAGTCCATATACACATTCACACATACATTATTTGTATATATGTTTTCAGGGCTGACCATTTGGCCATGGAAACCAATTGTTGTGTTTTTCCGTGGGGAGCCCCCCCCCCCACCTCTCCCACTCCCAGCTTCCCTCCATTGCCTGTAGTAGTTGTGTAGTTCTTATGGACTTGTCTCTGTCCGGTTTGACATGTTTGTTGGTGTCCTTGTTCACCTCACGTTTGAGTGGCCATGCTGGAGAGACTTTGTGGATGCAGCTTCTGATGTTACTGGATGGTACAGATCCTCTGGCTTTGGCACTCTTTCTGACCCTCTTTTGCAATGTTCCCTGAGCCTTAGGTGTGGGAGTGCTCTGGAGATGTGGCCACTGGGAATGGGCTTGACAATTGCATTTTAATTGGCTGTGGTTTTTCATGGTGGTGACAAAGAGAAGTTTCCTTGATTAGGGGTGAAGACTACACTTACCTGTGTGAAGGACAAATGTCTGTAGATTGTCATTATGGATTATGCTGCTTTAGTAAACTGGTGGTTGTAGCTTCTCCTCCAATAACTGTGATTTCACTAGCACTGAATACTTAGCTAGATTTCCAGTAGCAGGCAAAGTGTCCCTCTTGTTCAGAGGGTTTTATTCCAACTAGAGAGCAGTTGGTTACGGCTAAGGGATTTTAACCTAAAAAATGTGACCATAAGATTGCTTTTCTACCAAATACATTTCTTTAACTGTAACGTTTTATGGTTTCCTGGTCTCTGTTACATTTAATTGCCTCATTGGCACCATACATAAGTCTAACAGTTAATTTTATTTATTTTATTTTTTATTTCGTTTATTTGTTTGAAATTGTATACACATAGACAATGCATCCTGACCCTATCTAATTCCAACACTTCTTCCCACTCTACTTGTACATCTAAGTGATACATGCATCTTGAAGTCTTACATCTTCTGCAACATAGAGCATCTATACCTGACATAAACTTAAGTGTGATGGTTAATTTTATGCATCAGCTCCAGTGGGATATCCAGATACCTGGCAAAACATTATTTCTGGATGTACATATAGGAGTGTTTCTGGGTTAGATTAGCATTTAAATCATACTCAGTAAAACCATTTGTCTTCATGAATACTGGTGGGCATCGTTTAATGCATTCAAGAGAGAATGAAAAGGAAGGGGGGGGACTCTCTTTCCTTTGCCTGGGACATCCGATTCTAGTTCTTAGGACTTTAGAATCTGAGTCTTAAACCAGTAGACACAGCCTGCTCCCCTGGGTTTTCAGGCCCTGGACTCAAGATAGGACCATACTACCTGCTTCCCTTGTTCTCTAGCTTATGCATGGCATGGACTTCTTGTCTTACATAATTTTAGGAGCCAAGTTCTATAACAAATCCCGTTTATATTTATTTCTATTAGTTGTTTCTCTGACTAGTATAGCTCAGTATTTCACCACTACCTTAAATTCAGTAGACAAAACCTGAGCTATCCACCGTCTTCCCCTTTAAGCATGTCTCTTCTCTGTATCTCATCTAATGGTGCTCCTGTTCATCTGGTTGTCCAAGGGAGATGTATGTGAGTTCCTTCACAATTTCTAGGCTAGCTTATTTCAAATAATCACTCAGGCTGTTGGTTCTACCTACCAACTGTCAGGTGTTTCTGATTTTTCTCATTTGCTATTGTCACTATCTTTGTTCTGGTTTTCATCTTTCTTAGATTAGTGGCATTGTTACTAGGGAATTTTCTACAATGCAAATTTCTTCTCCAATTAACACTCTAGAGAATTCCTTCCTTCCTTCCTTCCTTCCTTCCTTCCTTCCTTCCTTCCTTCCTTCCTTCCTTCCTTCTCTTCTACTTCTTTTCCTTTTCCCCCTTCTCCTTCCCCTCCTCTTCCCCCTCCTTCTCTTCCTCTTTGCCCTTCCTTCTCTGTCTTCCCTTTCTTTTTGAAAAATGAATGTTGAAATTTTTTTTGTGTGATGCTAAGTCTCCTTCTTTATTATCCTCTGGACCTATATTTTGCGTCTGATCCCTTTCTGTTTCCTTTTGAAATTCCAGCATTTGATTCTGTTGAACTGAACAGATTTGATTCTGTTGATCCTGACACAGGATGCTGCCTCACATCTCCAGACCTTGCAGTGGGCTCACAGGTTACTTTTCATTACAGAGTTAACTAATCAACGGCAGTGTGCAAGCCGTGGCAGCAGCTTACTATTCAGAGTGCCTACTACTTTCCATTTGGTTTGTAAACTGTATCTATTTACTTACTGACTGAGGTCCATCCAAAGGCTGAATCCCTTTTTGCTGGACTATTCGCTCTCGAAGACAAAAAGACAGTGATTGTTAGAAGTGGTATGATTATTCTTGAGAAAAATGACTTTCAAGGGTGAGAGATGTTGCTAGTGGTAGAGCACGTGTCTAGCACACCCAGAAATCTGGCTTTGACTCATGGTACTGCCAAAAATAAAATATCTAGTTCTATGCTTAGTGGGCATAGTTGGCCATGGGCACAGCCTTAGAGAGGGTCACTTTCCTAAGGGAATTTCAGAGCTGGTTTTCAGAATTCTGCTGTCTCAGAAATACTGAGTGTGTCACTCAGCAGGGGGAGCTTTTTTAACCCATTCTCCTCAGTGAATGGATAGATGAACTTATTAGGTTCGGGGAGGCAAAAAGTACATAAGTTTAAGGGGGAAAACATGGCTTTTGAGGAAGGAAACAGAGCCACACATTAGCGTGGCCTTATGGACAGAGGAAGGAGGACTCTTTAGGGGAAGGTGAGCTTAGGGAGGCTGGAGGGCTCAGAGGGGCAATGTTAGGGAAGCCAGACCAGAAGGCCTAGCAGCTTAGTTTGGGATGGGGGTTCAGGATGGATGCTAAACTGGGAAGGGCTGGAGCTGACAGGGAAGAGTAGGAATGTGGTAGTCAGAAATGCAGTGGACTAGCAGGTCATAGTCTAGGCCTGGGTTACCGATAGACTAGCTGTGTATACTTGTCTGAGGCACATATTTCTCTGGGCTTTTCCCAGGGTGTATTGGGGGGGAGTCACTGTTTTAAATCAGGTTAGTTTTACTACAGTATAGCACCATTTGCAAAGCTATAGCATGCAATGATGTAGTTGATACATATAGATTGTAGAGTTTTCAGAGTTCCTTCTGGGAGGTTACCTCAACTTTGCCATTAAGAAACTCTACAGTGGGGCTGGAGAGAGGGCTTAGCAGTTAAGAGCACTTTTTGGCTCTGCAGAGAACCTGGGTTCTATTTCCAGCACCCATGCGGCGGATAACCACCCACAGCTCCAGTGCCAGGATCTGACCCTGGCACTCCTGAAGTGTACATAGGTTTACAAACCTATATATGAAATAAAATAAAGGAATTTGATCATTAGTTTCATCTTGTCTGATTTTTGTGCTCCTTAAAGAAGTGGGCAACCAATGTTGGATTTACACTTTCATTATGTTATTATACTTTATTTTTAAAAGTATTTTTAAAATCCAAGTACAGCCAGGGGGTGGTGGCACATACCTTTTATCTCAGTACCCTGGAGGCAAAGGCAGACAGATCTTTGTGAGTTTGAGGCCAGCCTCATCTACAGAGTGAGTTCCAGGACAGCCAGGGCTACAAGGTAAAAATCTTGTTTTGAAAAAAACCAGACCACCACCCATCACTACCACGACCACCACCAAAACCTTAAAGCACAGGTTTTTAGGATCTGAGCTTATTTTAAACTGTTTTTAAAAAGGCGATGTTCAGAAAGTTATAAAAACGAAGCACACTTTATACGTCACGGCTTCTGTGCTCTCATAGGTCAGAGATTTTCGTCAGAACGGACCATGAGGAAAGGGACACGGTGCTTTTTCCCCGAGAGAGGAGCTGCAAGTACTTTTCCTGGGTGAAGCGCTCTGTCTCAATGTGAAGCTATTCTGTATCTGGGGCTGGCAAAGCACTGAGATAAATTCCCACAAGATCTGATTATAGCAAGATCTTGGACAGGTGCTTATCTCTCATTAATAGTGTTTTCATCCACACTAATTATGTGGTTGTATGACATAGCCTTGCAAAGCATATCCTGCTGTGGTAAAGCTGAACTGACTTAATCCGTTGATTTCCCCAGTGACTTTGGGGATAGTCCCAAGGACAGAATCCAGAGACTCAGCTGATATTATTTGGAAAAATGATTTTTACGGTCAATCCAGGAACATGTCATCAGATTTCTTATACAGATTTGTCTCTAGGAGATGGAAACTGATCCCTTTCTGTGATTAACCTTTGGCTCTGAAACTTCTTACAATTCGTGGTCTGTTTATGGCCAAAGGGAACTGCTGAGGTGTCAGAGTCTCTGCAGTTGTTACATCACCTCTTCTAGGACCTAAACAGATGCAACCAACTTTACGTTTGTGTTTGCTCATTTTTCTTGAAGTTTCTGTTTCGCTGTGTTACTAGCAGAAGCAGTCCCAGATTGTTCCCACAGCACTCGTAGATAGAAGTCCTGTCCAGAGAACTTTGCTGAGGCAGCAACAGGGTTATCCCTGGCTGTCCCAGCTCACCCAGTGTTGGAGCAGACGCAGCCACAGCACTGGGTGCTGTCATGGAGCTGGAGAAATGGTCAAGAGCATGTGTTCTTGTAGAGGAAGGACCTGGGGTTCATTTCCCTGCACCCACATATTGGCTCCTATTCCAGAGACTCTGATAAGGACACCAGGCACCCATGTGGGGCACATAAATACAGAAAGGCAAACACACATACTTTTTTTTTTTTTTAAAGATGCTTAAAAAATTCTGTTGTTTCCTGCTGATCCCTTGAGGGTCCAAGGGAAAGGTTGGCCCAGGTTCTTTTCCACTGTAGTCCTGTGAATATTAACTAGCTTAGCTGTTAACCTGTGAACTAGCTGTGATTTAAGTCTTAACCCATAATTGCTTGTCCATGCCAACTAGTCAGTCTAACTAGTAACCAAAGGAAAAAATGTCTTTCTTTTAGTTGCTAGTTAGAACCTTAGTTCCAAAAGTGCTCCTTTCTGGCTACAGATAGGGAAGGAGCCAATGTCAAGAAAGGTATGCCGAACTCTGGCAAGAAGGAGGCTCCATGTGGTTTCAGTGTCTATAAGACCTGGGGACACAATGCCCATGAATCTGTTGTCACCAGTGACCACTAGGAATCAACTCAACCTAGGAGTGCTTGTATGTTGTTGGGGTCATGGAAAGGCCACAGGAAGACAGCTCAGGCAACTGCAGTCACTTACTTTTAACCTCCCTCCCTCGCTCCTGTCCCCAGCTCAGCACCACATTATAGATATTAAGGTAGATTTCAGTTTATTTTGTGCTGTGTAACTGGCAAAGGTGATGGTTACCAAGCCTGATGACCTGAGTTTGATACTTGGAACCCTCAAGGTGGAAGATGGAAGTTGTCCTCTGAATTCCACACTCACCCTGTTCCCCAGGCACACTCACACTCAGCCCCCACAACTCAACAACAGGTAAAGACATGAAACAATGTAAAGTTAGTTTTTCAGTTTTGTTATTTAGTAGCCAACCCACTAAGCGGTAGGTGTTCATTCCCCAGTGGCAGCAGATGCAACTCTAACTCTAGCTTATTTTCAGGATATGACTCAGAGGCTCAATGTGAAAACTCAGCCTATCACGGACAGAAAGTAACTGTGCAGCCGCACATGTATCATGCACCCTAATTCCACCCATCTCCCTGCCCCTTCATATCTGCTTTCTTCCCTTGCAAGCCAAAAGAAAAAAATTCTTGTTGTGGGACTGTAGTGTGTCGCGGTGTGTCACACAATATATCCTTTTATTCACACATCTTTACTTCAGATAGTCATTGTATTGAGTCATTGGTCTGGTTTGAGGCCTCTGGCTTCTACACCATCAATACTGGATGCTCAGCGGGGCTCTTCTTGGCTACCCTGTTCTCCTGTGTCGTGGAGAGCTTACGGTTCGAATCTCAGGACTGGCTCCTTTACTCGCTTCTGCAGTTTATAGATGGGGTGGATGTTGGGGAGGGCCAACTCAAAGCCCTGCATCTGGGCCTGGATGGTAGCTGAGCTGGTCAGTTCTCCTGTACCTATACTACCAGGGCGAGCTCTCCAGATCTGCCCCAGCTAGTTCACCCAGTGCTGCAGCTGGCAAAGGGAAGGATCAGCTTCCCTGCTCCCATACCCTCAGGCTGCCTTACCCATGCTGTACTGTGTGCACAGGGAAGGTTCAGGACCTGCTCTCCCCAATGCTGCAGTGGGTGAGGGGCGGGTATAGCTCTTCCACCCGCCTTATGTGGTGAGGGGATGAGGGAGTGAGGGGGTGAAGAGGTGATGGAGGGAGGGGGTGGGGGTGAGGATATTTTTTATTTATTTTAAAAGAACATTAAAAACGAAACATCCTGGCAGTTGTACTATCAAAAAGTATTGTCTAGTCCCCCCCCCCCGGACTCCCCCAGCTCTACCTCTGGTATTGGAGGTCAAACCACCGAGGGTCTTTCCTTGCTAGACATCCTACTACAGATCTACATACCCAGAGGCCTTTGTTTTTTTGAGTCAGGGTTTAGCTATAGAGCTCAAACTGGCATTGAACGCCCTCTTCCTCCTCACCACACCAGGAACCTCGCTTTGCACGTATGAGTGAATGTAAACTCTGCTAACCGGGTGCTTTAACTGGAAGTCTGTTCCAGTGCAGCTGCTGTGTGCTTTCCACGCTCTGCTCATGGAATTGTTAGACCATACTATAATTAGAGATACTTTTTCTTCTTTTTTAATGGATGGTGCTAGAAACTGAACCCAAGGCCATACAAATACCAGCCACATATCCTACCACTGATCCGAGTCTCAAGCCCCTAGAGACACCTTTATGGAAGTGAATGCATCCTTTTCACTGAGTAAATTAATTAATGAAGACTCACAAGGAAGATTAAAACCATCTTCCACCAAATTCTGTCGCATGGTCTGGGACTATTGCTTTTGGCTCTGTCAGAGGATTTACAGTCCCTGAAGGGATCTCTTGAATTTGGCAAGTGCTTCCTGTTTGCTGAATGACACATTCCTCTGGCAGTGGGTAGGCGGAGTGGGAGTACTCCTGCACAGTTTGCTCAGCGTCGACATTGCCAGGAAACCTCAAGTCCTTGCTTGTGAAAGCTCACAGCCTAGCTTTGCAAACCCCAGCGGATCAGGAGAAAGTCATGCCAAGCCCCAGAGGAAAGCGAGGGTTTTAAGGAGGACAGAATCTTCCTTTTCTCTTTCCCCTTGCATCTCATTCCAAACTGTAAATCTGTCTTCCATCTTGGATTGGCTCATTGTTCCTAAATGCTGAGTAGACACATTTTGGCTGAAGTAGACTGATTAAACCCTCAAAAAAATCCCCAAAGGGAAAACACAGTGTTGAGTCTCCCCCTGGTGGATGTTTGTTGTACATACGGCTCTGTCAAATTAAGGAAAGCATGAACTTCAGAAATACAAATACAAAATTATGTAGTATACAGTCATAAAAAATAATTCAAACACCACCACTGTGCATTAGCATTTTCCTTACTCTAATTAAATTATGTATCCACTTCTATAATCTTGTTTCATTTCGAAGGGTTTACTTACACTTTGAAAGTTTAAATAAGCAGTTCTTTGACACAAAGAGTTTTAGGGAGTCTCCTCTCCTGTAGAAAAAGAGACCTTCCTTCTCTCTAACTATTGTAACAGAGAAACACCAAGGGACAAACTACATACAATGTTGACATTTCTGGTTGACACCTGGGCAGTTCTCTGGGGACATCCCATGGGAACTCATAGTGAGTTTGTTCCTAGGCAGGCTTCATTTGTGCTGTAGCACCAGACTGGCAGGTCTCTAGGGAGCACATGCCCCTGGCAGGAGGTCTCTAGGGAGCACATGCCCCTGGCAGGTCTCTAGGGAGCACATGCCCTGGCAGGTCTCTAGGGAGCACATGGTCCAGTGGCTTCCTTTGGGGTCCTCTGCCTCAGGTGATGCTCAGACATTTGGAGACCTTTCTCTTGGGACCCCAGTGGTCACTCACCCGAATTGTTCCCTTCACATGTGGGAATGACATGTGGCCACTGCTCTCTGCAGAGCCCCCACACACTTGTGACCTCTGTCATCATGTCCTCCTATCTTCAGTCAGGCTCAGGCCTCATTTGGAGGTCAGACTGCAGACAGACCACGTGTGTCTTTCATTGTCCCCAGGTCACACTGATGGTTTTTAAGTTAACTGTCAGAAATTCTGATTCTTTTCTAAATTGTTTTCCCTTAAGCAAGTCATCTCTGTAGCTCAGTTGTGAATAGCAGCGATAAAACATTATTACAGTTATGTTTAAATAAATTTCCTTCTTGATTTTAAGCTCTCTGAATAGAATGAGCACCATTTTATAATTTAATATTTAAAATTAAAAAGGCAAATTTTTCTAGGGATTTTATTACATGCAGTATATTCTTGTGATACTCATCATCTCCAGATCTTAATAGTTCAGCATCCCACACTCTACCTCTTGTTATTTTTGTTGTCCTGTCTTTATCTATTCTCAGCCCCCCCACATTGCTTTACCTGCCCACAATGTCATAAACTGAAACTTGTATTAAGTGACATTTTGAAACTGAATTCTTTCGCTCCTTATATCATTGGTATTCATTGATGTCTTTTCTTGTTCCAAATTAACACATTAAAGCCCTAGTCTCCAATATTATCATATTGGTAGGGCCTTTGAGGAGTCCCTAGGCTTGAGTTAGGTCGTGAGTGCAGAGTCCCCATGATGACATTAGTTCCACTACTGAATGAAGCAGAGAGCAGAGGTCTCCCCCTCCTGTGAGGATAGCGATAAGACTGTTCTCAGCCAGGAACTGAGCTTGAAGGTAAATTGACCCTGGACTTTTCAGAGTTTAGGAATGTTGACTGAACTTATCCTGCTAGCTCAGGCTGGTACCAGGCTAGCCCAGTGCAGAAGTTGGTTCTTTCTTGCTTCTGAATGGCATCCAATGGTTGGACCCACCCAGATACATTTGATTTTTTTTCTAGGCTTGTTGATCATAAAGGTAGCTGCTAAAATATTTTTGTAGGTTTTCATGTTTATTTCTGGAGGATAAATACCTAATACTGACATTTCTCCAACATATGACAGCTACATGGTTAGTATCACCAAGAGCTCTCCAGGCGTGTTCCAGTCTGGCTAAGTCAGTTAGAATTTTATCCACATGTGTGACAGTTCTTGTTCTTCCACCCAGTATTTGGTTTTTACATGTAAAGTTATTTATTTATCACGATCATCATTACTAGTGTGTGTGCACATGCACATTGTGTTTACCGTATGATGTGTGTTTGGCTCATGTGTGAAGGCCCATATGTGGAGGTTGGAGGACGACTTTGTCCAGCCAGTTTTTTCCACCTTCATGGGGACTCCTGGCCTCAAACTCAGGTCATCAGGTTTACATGGCAAGTGGCTTTCCCACCGATCCATCTTGCTTGGCCCATTTGTTTTTAACTTTACTGATGTTATTAGGTGTATGTAGACCCCATCATAGGTTTAATTTGCATTTCCATGATGGCCACTGTTGTGAATGTTCCCCCAAGCTTTCAGAGCTCTTTGGACTGGGTACAAATCCTTTAATGGCCACTGACTTGTGTTGTATTCAACCACTGTGTGCCTTGTCCCTTAAATCTAAGTATTTTTTACTGAGGAAAGGTTTTCTTCCTATGATTTTAGTTCTATTGTAGAACATGAGTATAAATATGTAAGTTTATTATTCTAACCATTTTTTTTAAATAAAAGGAAACCCATTTATTTATAGTTTGGCCAAACAGAGTGGAGGAAAGATTCCTAGTTTGTTGTTGGACCTAGGGTTCACAACCTCTGCTCCAAGTCAGGTCTAGCCTCTTGTCTCCAATAAGCCAATTAAAAGAGACAAATTAATAATGGAAAGCAGAAAAAAGAGATTATTCAATATGGTCACACTGGGAAGAGGGACAAAGAATTCAAGCTGCCCTCCCAAATTTGTCTGTCTTTGGGGTCAAAGTCTAAGCAGAGACAGGGGTGGGGTTCAAGTCTCAATTGAATGGTTGCTTGATCTGGGCACTGGGAGATGGAACGAGGCTGGTTGTCTTCTTGTGTGAATGTATTCAAGTTCTGGAGATGTAGTTCTGTTGAGCACTGCCTAGTATGTGCAAGACCCTAGATTTGTTAGCAACACACACACACACACACACACACACACACACACACACACACACACACACACACTATGTCTTTTTAATACTGGCATTCTGTAGATGTGGTTTGAAAATAATCTTTTCTTTTTCTTTTCTCTTTCTTTCTTTCTTTCTTTCTTTCTTTCTTTCTTTCTTTCTTTCTTTCTTTCTTTTTTGAGACAGGGTGTCTCTGTATAGCCCTGGCTGACCTGGAATCACTATTGTAGCCCAGGTTGTCCTTGAACCTGGAGATCCTCTACCTCTGCCTCTGCCTCCCAAGAGCTGGGATTAAAGGCGTGTGCCACCACCACCACCCAGATGAAAATCAATTGTACTTTAAGGTAAATCTTAACTTTTTTGGTGGCAGAGGAAATAACTAATCCTTCTTTCTCCCAACACATCATGACCCTCAGACCCTGCTGGGAGAATGTGATAGTAACTCACAGTATTGGGACACAAGAGCCTTAGGGCACTGTGGAGAGGGGCCTTGCTGGCAGCGATGCAAGCTGGGTGACAGAGAGGCCTTTCTGACTGCCAATCAACTGGCCTTCTGGAACCATCAAGCTGGACACTTAGAATAATGCTCTTGACTTGGAGAGTCCAGAAGAGTGTGGCTATACATGGGAAAGTGCCTGATTATTTTGTTTCCACTTCTTCAAACCAATTTTCCATAAAGCAGAGAGAATCTGTATTATCACATCTGATGGGTGAGACCTCATCTAAATCCAGACAGGCACGCCCTGGTGAGGTCTACACTTTTTTCTTCAGTAATTTACTGCTTCCTCTGCCTGAAAAAAAATCTAGTAAACCAAGTAACAATGGAGTTGTGGAGAAAAGGAATTGTTCTCATCTTTAAAATAAGAAACACCATGTTTTGGCAAAAGCAGCCCTAACTTGCTACTGTAAACATCAGCAATCCTGCCACAGACAGCTGTGTGCTGGTGGCTCCCCCACCCCGGGAAATGTGTCCACAGCTCAGACATACACATTGGACCCAGACGGCAACAATGGAGAATGGGACCTGGAGGTCTTTTCCCAGGTTTTATCTTTAGCAGGCATCAATGTCCAATGTGGTAAGTCAGCTACCAAGTTCTCCCAGAAAGACTCTGGCTTCCTCTGTTTGTATGAAGTTTCCTCCAAGTGTGTGGCTGGAGAGACCCAAGTCCACAAAGAACAGCAGTACAGGACGGGATTAATGTCACCTGTCTTTCCTTGTCTGCTCTGCTCTTGAGGGTATTACACTTGAACAACACAAAGCAACTTGGGACCCATACATGTCTTTTCATGACAATGTATACTTATATATTAAAGAAACAAAAAGACAAAAAAGACAGGCAGAAGACTGAAGTGTAGTCTGCTCTCTCAAAGCTGAGCTGAGCATACCACCATTAAGAAACTTTATTTTGGAAATGGATTTGAATATATTTAAAGAAATATAAACGGCTTTATTGTTTTGGAAGAAGAATACAGGCATCTGGCTGTTTTTGAGCTGATGAAATTTAGGAAATGGCTTGAGTTTCAGAAACTTTTATGTAGACACAGTATGGCCACACTATGAAAACAGCTGGAAGGTGCAGATGCTGAAGTGTAGATTGGCCAGTGATTGATCAAGGAGATGTGTGAGATGCCTGCCATCCAGGGATTGATCAAGGAGATGTGTGAGATGCCTGCCATCCAGTCCATGTGTTTTCCAGACTTTGGCACATCAGTCCCTGGTTAAGGCAGATTTTCAGGTTTTATTTCCAAAATTTGTGATGTAAGTAGTCTTGAATGGGGTCTGAGAATTTGCATTTTAATTATTTGTTTTTAGAAAAGAACATTTTAAATTTATGACACCTTTATGCATATAGGTAATATAACTTGACCATATCCAGTGTAAATTACCCTCTAAATACTGAGCCTCCCAGTACCCCCTCTCACCTTCCTGTTCTTTTAAGTGATGCCAGCATGAGCATGCGTCGAGTCTGCTCCCATTCCCTAGCAGCCACTAATTGTCAGTAGCTTCTGAGCTAGTGGTGGAGCCATGGAAGCCCCTCACTCATCCATGCTAGAATGGCTTGATCCCCGGCAGCTAACAGGAGCTGCTGAGTCCACTAGCCATATCATGTGCAGAGGACAGCACTTCTTCCATTCTGGGTTTTAGGCTCCTTTTGTCCCATGGTCTGCAATGTTACCCGAGTTGGAGAGTGGCAGATATAAATCTCCCATTTGGCTTTGAGTACTCAACAATCACTTATTCTTAACCCTTTGACCAGTTGGGAGTTTTTACATTGACTGCTGGTTCTCTGATCAAGACTGAAAACATCAATCTATCATTACAAACACAAATATTTAGAAGATAATTTCATAACATGTCTACTTAGCAAAACCACTGTAGTAGGTCCCTACCTCCCAAGGTCTGTGACTTGTCCAGTTATGGGTTTTTGACCAGGTGTACTGAGCATGAATTTGTTACTGTGGTGCAGACCTCGAATTCAATGAGAAAGTGGTTGGCTACCTTCAGAACTGTCAAGCCATTGCTGCACCAGAAGCACCATCTTGCCTGAGAAATTATTATTGCAGCATGAAAAGTACAGTGCTAGTCAAGTTCCTTGGTGATTTTCCTCCCCAGTGTCCTGCAGTATCCTCTAGCATCAAGAAAGTTAGACTGTAGGGAAGGTTTCAGGTCATTGCTAGCTTGATTTATCTGTGTCCAACAAAGTACGTTGTGTCCTCAACAGTGACAGCAGCCTGTGTTGTTGAGACCCCCTAGGCCCCCAATCAGTATCTTATAAGGAGGTATCCCAGGCTTGCCAAACATCGTCTACCCATGTATTATCATTAAATACTCCTTTAATATATATTAGTTCTGGATGTAGTGGTGTACACCTTTAATCCCAGACCTTGGGATGCAGAGGCAAGTGGAGCTGTGATTTTGAAGTCAACCTGGCTTGTTCTGCATGGCAAATTCCAGGATAGCTAGAGCTTTATACCTTCCCCTGGGTATCTCCTCACCCTGGAACTTTAAGTCTCTGTGAGGTTAGGTGCTTCCTCTCCCACTGAGGCCAGACAAGGAAAGCCAGCTACATAAACTGGCAACAGCTTTTGGGATAGCCCCAGTTCCATTTGTTTGGGACTCCCATGAAGGCCAGGCTGCACATCTGCTACATGTATGTGAGGAGGCCTAGGTTCAGCCCTTGTATGTTCTTTGGTTGGTGGTTCAGTCTCTGAGAGCCCCAACAGTTAAGGTTAGTTGACTCTGTTGGTCTTCCTGTGGAGTTGCTATCCCCTTTGGGGCTTACAATCCTTCCTCCTATTCTTCCATATGAGTCTATATTTGTCTGAGCTGCTGGATGAAACCTCTCAGAGGAAAACATGCTCCTGTCTCTAAGCATAACAGAATATCATTAGTAATGCTAGGGATTGGTGCTTGCCCATGGGATGGCCTCAAGTTGAGCCAGTTATTGGCCATTTCCTCAGGTTCTGCTCCCTCCCCATGCCTGCATTTCTTGTAGATAGGATAAATTTGGGGGTGAAAGTTTTCTGGGTGGGTTGGCATCTCTGTCTCTCTACTGGGGCTCCTGCCAGGCTACAGGGGTGCCTCTTCAGGTCTTATATTCCCAGTGTTGTGAGTCACAGTTTGGCACCTCCCTACCCCAGGTCTCTCTATCATCCTGGAGATTCCTCTCACCTCCTCACCCCCTGTCAGTTGCAGATTTCCATTCATTTCCATGGCCATCTCTCCTGTTCTTCCCCACACCTGATCCTGAAGCCCCCCAGTTCCCCTCCCCATCCTCTCTCCCACCCAGTTCTCTCCCTCCATCTGCCTCTTATGACTATTTTATTTCACCTTCAAAGTGCGATTCAAGCTTGGGCCTTCTTTCTTGTGTCTGAAGAGTGTAACATGTATTTTATGGCTAATATCTACTTATAAGTGATACATAACATGAATGTCCTTTTACGACTGGGTTACCTCACTCAGGATGATACTGTCAAGTTCCATCCATCTGCTTGCAAAATTCATGATGTCTTGGCTTTTAATAGCTGGATAGTATTCCATGGTGTAGATGTACCATATTTTCTTTATCCATTCTTCAGTTCAGGGACATCTAGATTGTTTCTGGCTATTACAATTATTGCTGCTATAAACACAGTTGAGCAAGTGTCCTTGTGGAATTTTGGAGTATCTTTTGGGTATATGCCCAGGAGTGGTATAAACTGGGTCTTGAAGTCGAACTATTTCCAGTTTTCTGAGAAACCTCCAGATTGATTTCCAAAATGGTTGTACAAGTTTGTACTCCCACCAGCAATGAAGAAGTGTTCCCCTTGCTCCACATCTTCATTATTATGTGGTGCCCTTTCAGTTTTTTATCTTAGCCATTCTGATGGGTATAAGATGGGTCTACAGAGATGTTTTGATTCACATTTCCTTGATGACTGAGGACTTTAAACATTTCTGTTAAGTGCTTCTTGGCCATTCAAGATTCCTCCGTTGATAATTCTCTTTTGAGCTCTGTACCCCATTTTTAAATGGGATTCTTTGGTTTGTTGGTGTCTAACTTCTTGAGTGTTTTTATACATTTTGGATATTAGCCCTCTGTCAGATGTAGGATTGGTTAAGATCCCTTTCCAATCTATAGGCTGCAGATTTGTCCTATTGATAGTGTCCTTTGCCTTACAGAAGCTTTGCAGTATTATTAGGTCCCATTTACCAATTGTTGATCTTAGAGCCTGGACCATTGGTGTTTTGTTCAGGAAATTGTCTCCTGTACCAATGCATTCAAGGGTGTTTCCCACTTTCTTTTCTATGAGATTGAGTGTATCTAGTTTTATGTTGAGGTCTTTGATCCACTTGGACTTGAGTTTTGTGCAGGGTGACGAATGTGGATCTATTTTCATTTTTCTACAGGTAGACATCCAGGTAGATCAGCACCATCTGTTGAAGATGCTTTCTTTTTTTTCTACCACAGGCATGTATTTAAAAGGAGTTTTATTATATATTTTAGGGGCTGTAGAGATGGCGCAGCAGTTAAGTTGGGTACTCTTCCAAATGACCTGGGTTCTGATCCCAGTACCAACATGGCAGCTCACAGCCATGTGTAACTCCAGTTGCAGAAGATCAGACACTGTCCTCTGGCCTATGCAAGCACAGAGGTATGCATATTCACAGTCACACAGGCAAAACACTCATACATACAAAGAAAACTAAATTTAAAATATCTTTATGAAATTCTGTATTTTAACTAGCCCACAGAATAGTGGATTTCTCTAAGATTTTTCATCTCTTCTTAGTTTTGGTTAGCCTGTCCCACCATCATTTCCTTCCACCTCGCTGCCCCCCAAATTGCTCAAACTTTTAGCCTCTAGCATCCCATCTTGCTTTTAGTGAATTTGTCTGTAAGGTCAGTGATTTGGTCTGATTGCACATTAAGAACCTCTAGTAAATATCATCCTATCTCATTTTATATTTGAGTCAATTGAGTATGAATGAGCCGGTGTCTGCCTGTTTTGTTAAGAGCCTGCTTTTATCTGGGATGAACTTTTCTTGGACACAAGATATTATCCTCAGTCAAGGAAACTGTTTAAATAAAGACTGCATCTTCTGACATCATCGTCTCTGATACAAACTCTAAGAGCACAGATGTACTGTGATGGTGTCCACCTGTTGAGGATGGAAGGGCCTCCCTCCACCCCATTCCATCTATGCCTATAGAAAGTCCCCCAAGAGGCTGTCTACAGTCACTGTTTCCTTCTCTCTTACAAGCCCCCTCCAATTCAGACTAATCAGAATCTCTCAAATATTCCTACTAAAATAGTTCTTCTCAGAGTTAACCCGTTACACTGGTGACTACAGTGGGCAGTGTTAGGTATGTCGCATCAGCCCTAGAGTGTATGCCTTGGCAGAACTCTCCACTCTTTCTTTAGCTTTGGGATGATACTACTGTCTCAGTTATGTTTCTGCTTCATGTGCCATTCCTTGGGAGAGTCTATCTGTATTTAACTCCAACACTGGAGTTCTGCAGACCCCATCTTTACTAATACCCACTCTACAGGATTGTCCTCAGGATTATCTCATATATAATGAGAATTTGCAACCCTATATCTATATATCTTACTTTATTAAATGCTAAAATCTAAATTCACATAGACAGTCCTTGTTTGGAAAAATAGTGTGAGACATGAAGAAGGCAGTAATCTGAAGCCATACAAAAGTGTCTTAATAATCAATGAAGAAAACTATAATCACTTGTGACTTAATTAATTTTGTTAAAATATTGAAAATAATTTAAAAATAAAAAGTAATATTTAGGTTATTACAGTCTCAGACATAAGAAACACTGAGAATTAAAGTATTTTGTTCCTTTGTAACACAATAGTTGCACATCTGGAATAAGATGGCAGATTGGAAGTTGTTCTGTGTGCCTCAGAGAGGGGACAAGCAGGATAACAAAGCATCTTTCGGTGAGAATGAGAGAAAGCATTGGAAGTCACAAAGGTGGGGCAAGAACAGCTGCAAAGGGAGGAGAAACAAAGGGATGTGTGTGAGGGGCAGCCATCCCCTCCCTGGAGGGGAGACAGAGCCTCTGCCAACAGGAAGTCAGGCAGCCCTGATGATAGAAGACAGTTTTGTCTTCCACGGGGTACTTGTGTTGTTCTCCCTGGTGAGACAGTGACTCCTCTGGTGTAATCAGACAGCAGGGGAGAGATCTGTTTTCCATTCTGTACGTCTTAGAGGGTTTGTCTGGGTGCTGTCTTGAGAGGAAACCCATTTTTTGGGACTGAGACACATGGGGAGTAGAGAACTGAGAGTAAAGAATCAAGGAGCCATGAGATAATCAGTGTGAAGATAGCCACATGAGGCAGTCATAAAGAGGGAAGGGCAGACACTGACACAGAATGCCACAGGGAATGGAGCAAGAAGTAGAGGGCGTTGACTTAACCCTTGGTGGCTCAGGGGCTAAGTCCATCACCTGAGAAAAGCTGCAGCGCCTCAGCCCTGAGCGCGCGCAATGGCAGATGGGTGACACCCATCAGGGACTGGGAACACAAAAGCCCCAGCAGACTACTTTACATACAGAGGTGGAGACCAGAGGACAACTTGTGGTTGTCTTCTGACATAAGGCTCCTGGAGCTTGCACTATGGGTGATTAAGCTTGGAAGCAAGTGCCTTTACACAGCGAGGCATATCAGGCGTCCCTGTGTTCTCCTTTCTCGGTGGCGCCAGGGAGAAAGGACTTTAAAGAATAGGCTTCACACCAAGAAGATGCCTGGATAAAACTGAAAGATATCCCAAACTAAGGAATGCACAAATTGTAACACAGAAACACAAAAAGGCAAGGGAACATGACTTCTTCAAGATACCCAAACTCCTCAGATGCTATATCCAAAGACACTGCAGTAGGTAAACAGTAAGAAGAATAATTCAAACGTTTACTCAAAAATAAGATAGCCAGGTGCTAGTGGCACACACCTTTAATCCCAGCACTTGGGAGACAGAGGCAGATGGATATCTGAGTTCGAGGCCAGCCTGGTCTTCAGAGAGAGTTCCAGGACAGCAGGGCTACACAGAGAAACTCTTTCTCAAAAAACCAAAACCCAAACCAACCAAACAAAAAGTATCAATGTCCCCCCAAAAGATGCAAACAAGTGCAGTAAATGAAATAGAAAAATCAATTTAGGATCTGGAGCAGAAACTCAGCAATATACCTAAGAAAGTAGGCAAGAAAAGTGAGATTTTGAATAAAAATAATAGAAATGTTGTGTCTTGGTCACTGCCCTACTGCTGAGAAACATTACAGCCCACCCAGTGACACACTTCTCCCAACAAGGACACGTCTCCTCCAACAAAGGAGACACCTCCTAATCGCTCTCAAGCAGTGCCACTCCATGATGACTAAGCATTTACATATATGAGTTAGTAGAGCCAGCTTTATTTAAACTCTGTCATGTTGGAATGAAATACTCATGAATGAAATAAAAAGACACAGTGGAAAACGTAGTCAGTAGATTAGAGCAAGCGGAAGAAATGCTCTCAGGGATGGAAGGCAAGGTAGAGGAAATACTGCATCCCTACAGCAGTAAAGAAAAGGAAAACGACCACAACTTTGATTCAGCTTCAGAGAACTCTGAGATGTGATCAAGAAACCAAACTTAATGACTGTGTCCCGGAGTTCTTGATTCCTGAGAATCACGTGGAGGCTGCCATGATCCATTACAATGAACTTCTAAACTCGCTGATGTGCTTGTGTGACACTGAAGGGCAAAATTCTCTTTGGGGCATATAAGCCAGTGACACAAACAGAAGGCAAAAGACTGGGGATCTTGGGCCAGCCGTCATCACTAAGTGAAAGAAGCTAGAAGAGATAAGTGTAACACATTTCATTCACATTTAATCAGGATCACACACACACATACATGTTTGCAGAGAGGAAGGAGATGAGCAGACAGGGAAGGGAGAAAAAAATTATGGGTTGTGAATATGGACAAAGCATAAAGATATAAATCTATGTCGTGGTGAAGCTGTTATGACAGTAATAGAACTGCATCTCCTGACACTGTGACCAACTTTGCCAACAAAGTGTAGTTTGAATTTGACTTTGTATTGAATCACTTCTAATATGGAGTATTTTCCCCCATGTATTGGAAATTATTATATTCTCTTCTAAGTTTGAGTCAGCTTCCAGCCTTTCAGCATTCTCTGAAAAATTCCTTTAATTTGAATAGTTTTCCTATGTAATTTTCTGTGGGACCTTCTCATCTTTTTCCTTACAACTATGCTTTTATTTTATTTTATTTTTTTTTGAGACAGGGTCTCATGTAGCCCAATGGCCTTGAGCTCACAATATAACTGAGAATTGACCTTAAACTGCTGATTTTCCTGCCTCTGCTTCCTGAAAGCTAGAATTGCAGACATGTGCCAGGCTTATATGGTGCTAAGAACTGAAGAAAGACACGGCTTCCTTCATGAAAGACAAACACTCCAGTGGGCCCTGTCTGCAGTCCCTTTCTTCCTTTATGGTGACAAATTTATTGCAAGTGTCTATGGCTGCATAGCGAGTGTCTCCTAAACAGTGACCATGTCAATGTTCACGGCTGAACTATTTCTTTAAAGTTTACTTCACTTTTTTCTTCTATTCTTCTATCTTTGATGAACGCTTTCCTTTTATTGTCTGTTTTGTGAAATGTCATGTGGTTTATTACTGAGTGACAGGGAACAGCATAATGACACACTGTACTGGATTCTTAGACTTTGAATGATACAATACATCATCTATACTTTGCACCTTCCTCAAAGGATTAATTCACATCTTCAATCCTCTTAGAAACCTTCTGCAAACATTTAGCTTGTAATAACCTGGCCTCCCATGAATCCTTGGAGGAATTTGTGGAGTACTCACTGGTAGTTGCGCCTTGGTGCCCAAGATTATTATTTATCTTTTTATTTATATATTCTGGCTCAACTTTAATATAATCAACTGTGGGAATAGATTATATCTTACAATTCAAAATTTCCAACAGTCCCTTAGACAATGCCCTGGACAACAAATGCTGCGGATGCTAAGACTGAAATTGTGGTGAAATGTTTTTTGAAGTATATTCATGAGGTATTAATAGTCCTGTAAGAGGAGCAGCTACCTATGTTCAGTTACCTGGCAAGTGACAGAGGATTTCTTGGAGTTTTTAAATTAACCAAGGTTTATTTGCAAATCTCTTTTAGAGAAAGAACAACCTATCGGTTCCCCAAACTTACTTGGCCATAAAATAATTTCAGAGATATTATTTTTATGAGAGCTTTCCTTGGATTAATCTCTTGAGATGTATGCTCAACATTTTTCTAAGCAAATTAATTGTTTAAACAAATTTCTGGAGTCTAGGGCACAACTACAGATAGATGGAGGTTTTACAGCTGCTGTGAGTTCATGAATACAGATGTCCTGTCATGCCCTGAAGATATCTTCTTTTTGGTTTTGCCAACTGCTGGCTCTTAAAAAAGTATACTTCTGTCTCAGTGTTTTATTGTTGCAAAGAACACCATGATCATGGCTACTCTTATAAAAGAAAACATTTACTTGGGGCTGGCTTACAGGTTCAGAGATTTAGTCAGTTATCCTCATGGTGGGAAGAATGATGGCATGCAGGCAAACATGGTGCTGGAGAAGGAGCCAAGAGTTCTACATCTGGATCTGTAGGTAGCAGGAAGAGTCAGTGACCCACTAGACCTGGTTTGAACTTCTGAAAACTCAAAACCCATCCTCTAAGAACACATTTTCTCCAACCAAGCCATTCCTTCTCCAACAAAATCATTCCTACTCCAACAGGGCCATAACTCCAATAATGGCACTCCATATGAACCTGTAGGGGCCATTTTCAGTCAGACCACTACATTCTACCCTCTGGTCCCCACAGACTTATGGCCATATCACAATGCAAAATGCATTTAGTCTAACTTCAAAAGTCCCCATATTGTACAACAGTCTCAACCCCATTTAAAATCCAAAGTCTCTTGGGAGACTCAGGGCACTCTCTTAACTGTGTTCCCCTGTGAAATCAAATTGAAAAACCATATCACATTCTTCCAACGTACAATGACAGAATATACACTACCATTTCAAAAGGGAGGAAACACTCAACTGAAGCAAGACCAAAAACTCCAAACTCTAAATCTCCATGTCTGATGTCAAAGAGTCAAAGATCTCCAACTCATTTTCAGTTTTGTTGACTGATTCCATGCCTTGTTAGCAGCTTTCCTCAGCAGGCATCCCATAACTCTGGAGTCTCCAGCATCTTGGGGTCTCGGAGGCAATCCTGCCTTCACCTCCACATGTCACACAGTGGCCTCTCTAAGCCTTCATTCAGGGATGCCCCTGACACATACCTCCCCCCTCAGTAGCTTTCCTTAGTCAGGGAAGGAGATTCCATAACCCCTTTCTCATATCCTTGGCTCTAAAGCCAGAGCCACATGGCTAAAGCTGCCAAGTTCTCCTGCTTGCTGGGGCTGGAACATGATCCCCTCATCCAAATACATTTTCATCAGCTTTCTGATTTTGATGTTTTTTTTTTTTTTCACTACCTAAGTTTGACTATCCTGAAACTCTATCCATAGGCCAGGCTAGCCTTGAACTCAGAGATGCACCAGCCTTTGCCTTCCAAGTGCTTGGACTAAAGGTGTGAGCCAGTAGGTCTGCCCCTAAGCTTTTCTTTCACTCCTTTTCATAAATTGGAAGTTTGGCTGGGAGGGGTCTTGCTTGAGGTCACCACTCCCTTTCTTCCTCTTGGGATCAAGCTTTTCTGTAATTTATTTACACTTTCTGGTATTTTTCCTTGCTCAACTTGCTCCTTTTCATTGTATTGCTGCATACGACTGGCCACTGACAGCCACACAACACAGTCAATGCTAGGTTGTTTGGAAATGTCCTCTGCCAAAGCCGTTAATCCATAACTCTTCAATTAACTTCAAGCAGATTTTTTTTTTTTTTTTTAGACAACGGCGGAAAGCAGCTACATTCTTCACCAAAACATCATAACACTCTTTAGGCCACATATTAATATTCTTCGGCACTGAAACCTTTTGACCCCAGCCGCCCCCAGATCAAATCCTTCTCAGCACCACTGGCTTCCATGCTTTTACTACTCTGGTCCATTAAACTGTGCTTGAAGCAATCCATGGCTTTCCTAACCCAAAGCCCCGAAGTCCGTATTCCTCCAACCAGAACCACAGCCTGTCCTGTTGCATCAGCGCCTCAGTCTCTGGTACCAACGTCTGCCTTAGGGTTTTACTGCTGTGAAGAGACACCATCACCACAGCAACTCTTAGAAAGGAAAACATTTACTCGGGGCTGGCTTACAGGTTCAGAGATTTAGTTCCTTATCCTCATGGTGGGACACATGATGGTATGCAGGTAGACATGGTGTTAGAGAGGTAGCTGAGAGATCTATGTGTGAATCTTCAGGCAGCAGGAAGAGACATTAGTCGCTAGGCCTGGCTTGAGCTTCTAAAACCTCGAAGCCCATTCTCTAGGGACAACTTTCTCCAACAAGGCCATGCCTACTCAAATAAGGCCATACCTCCATCAAAGCCATTCCATATTCATCTATTGGGGACAATTTCATCCAGACCTCCATAACTAATAGCCTTAAAATTGGGAAATATTGCTTTCCTGGAATAAATATTGATTACTTATAGAATCTAACTATTTAAGAATATTAATAGAGTTGACTTGTAAATACCTTATTCAGGTTTTTAAAAACTATTTTTTTCTCTTTCTTTCTTTCTTTCTTTCTTTCTTTATTTATTTATAGATATTTTCTTTACTTACATTTCAAGTGTTATCCCCTTTCCTAATTTCCCCTCCTAAAATCCCCTATCTCCTCCCCCACCTCCCCAACCCACCTACTCCCACTCCTGGTCCTGGCATTCCCCTATATTGGGGCATAGAGCCTTCACAGGACCAAGGACCTCTCCTCCCATTGATGACTGACTAGGCCATCCTCTGCTACATATATAGCTAGAGACACAAGTTTCACCATGTGCTTTCTTTGATTGGTGGTTTAGTTCCTAGGAGCTCTGGGGGTACTGTTTAGTTCATATTGATGTTCCTCCTTTGGGGCTTCAGACCCCATAAGCTCCCTGGGTACTTTCTCTAGCTCCTTCATTGGGGACCTTGTGCTCCGTCCAATGTATGACTGTGAACATCCACTTCTGTATTTGCCAGGCACTGGCAGAGCCTTTCAGAAGACAGCTCTATCAGGCTCCTGTCAGCAAGCAGGCTCTTGTTGGCATCTGCCAAGTGTCTGGGTTTGGTGGTTGTTTATGGGATGCATCCCCAAGTGGGGCAGTCTCCTTCAGGCTCTGCTCTGAACTTTGTCTCTGCAACTCCTTCCATGGGTATTTTGTTTCCCATTCTAAGAAGGAACGAAGTATCCACACTTTGGTCTTCCTTCTTCTCAAGTTTCATGGTGTTTTGAAAATTGGATCTTGGGTATTCTAAGTTTCTGGGCTAATATTCACTTATCAGTGAGTGCGTATCATGTGTGTTCTTTTGTGATTGAGTTACCTCACCTAGGATGATATCCTCCAGATCCATCCATTTG
>NC_034604.1:7772129-7778406 GCF_900095145.1 Mus pahari | reverse complement strand
ATCTGATCGTGCTTTGGATTTCCTCAGGTTCTGTTGTTATGTCTCCCTTCTCATGTCTGATTTTGTTAATTAGGATACTGTCCCTGTGCCCTCTAGTTAATCTGGNTAAGGATTTATCTATTTTGTTGATTTTCTTAAAGAACCAGCTCCTGGTTTGGTTGATTCTTTGAATGGTTCTTTTTGTTTCTACTTGATTGATTTCAGCCCTGAGTTTGATTATTTTCTGCCTTCTACTCCTCTTGGGTGAATTTNNTTCCNTTTTTTTCTAGAGCTTTTAGGTGTGCTGTCAAGCTGCTAGTGTTTACTCTTCCTAGTTTCTTTTTGGTGGCCCTCAGAGCTGAGTTTTCCTCTGAGGATTACTTTCATTGTGTCCCGTAAGTTTGTGTATGTTGTGACTTCATTTTGATTAAACTCTAAAAGGTCTTTAATTTCTTTCTTTCTTTTTTCTTTGATCAAGTTATCATTGAGTAGAGTGTTGTTCAGCTTTCACATCAACGTTGGCTTTCTATTATTTATGTTGTTATTGAAGATCAGCCTTAGTCCATGGTGATTTGATAGGATGCATGGGATAATTTCAATATCTGTTGAGGCCTGTTTTGTGACGGACTATATGGTCAGTTTTGGAGAAGACACCATGAGGTGCTGAGAAGAGGGTATATCCTTTTGTTTTAGGATAAAATGTTCTGTAGATAACTGCTAATTCCTTTTGTTTCATAACTTCTTTTAGTTTCAGTGTGTCTCTGTTAAATTTCTGTTTCCAGGATCTGTTCATTGATAAGAGTGGGGTGTTAAAGTCTCCCAATATTATTGTGTGCAATGCAATGTGTGCTTTGAGCTTTATTAAAGTTTCTTTAATGATCGTGGATGCCCTTGCATTTGCAGCATAGATATTCAGAATTGAAAGTTCATCTTGGAAGATTTTACCTTTGATGAGTATGAAGTTCCCCTCCTTGTCTTTTTGATAACTTTGGGTTCGAAGTCGATTTTCTTCGATATTAGAATGGTTACTCCAGCTTGTTTCTTGGGACCATTTTGTTGGAAAATTGTTTTCCAGCCTTTTACTCTGAGGTAGTGTCTGTCTTTGTCCCTGAGGTCAGTTTCCTGTATGCAGCAAAATTTTGGGTCGTGTTTACATAGCCAGTCAGTTAGTCTATGTCTTTTTATTGTGGAATTGAGTCCATTGATATTAAGAAACATTAAGGAAAAGTCATTGTTGCTTCCTGTTATTTTTGATGTTAGAGTTGGGATTCTGTTCATGTGGCTATCTTCTTTTAGGTTTGTGGAAAGATTTCTTTCTTGTTTTTTTCTAGGGCGTAGTTTTCCTCCTTGTGTTGGAGTTTTCCCTTCATTATCCTTTGTAGGGTTTGACTCATGGAAAGATATTGTGTACATTTGGTTTTATCATGGACTACTTTGGTTTCTCCATCTATGGTAATTGAGAGTTTTGCTGGGTATAGTAGCCTGGGCTGGCATTTGTGTTCTCTTAGGGTCTGTATGACATCTGTCCAGGAACTTCTGGATTTCATAGTCTCTGGTGAGAAGTTTGGTGTAATTCTAATAGATCTGCCTTTATATGTTACTTGACCTTTTTCCCTTACTGCTTTTAATAGTCTATCTTTCTTTAGTGAATTTGGTGTTTTGATTATTATATGATAGGAGGAGTTTCTTTTCTGGTCCAGTCCATTTGGAGTTCTGTAGGCTTCTTGTTCACGAGCATCTCTTTCTTTAGGTTAGGGAAGTTTTCTTCTATAATTTTGTTGAAGATATTTACTGGCCTTTTAAGGTAAAAGTCTTCATTCTCATCTATACCTATTATCCTTAGGTTTGGTCTTTTCCTTGTGTCCTGGATTTCCTGGATGTTTTGAGTTGAACCTTTTTCTATTTTGCATTTTCTTTGATTATTGTGTCCATGTTTTCTATGAAATCTTCTGCACTCGAGATTCTCTCTTCCATCTCTTGTATTCTGTTGATGATGCTTGCATCTACGTCTCCTGATTTCTTTCTTAGGATTTCTATCTCCAGAGTTTTCTCCCTTTGTGATTTCTTTATTGTTTCTAATTCCATTTTTAGATCCTGGATGAATTTGTTCAATTCCTTCTCTTGTTTGGTTGTGTTCTCCTGTAATTCTTTAAGGGATTTTTGTTTCCTTTTCAAGGACTTCTGCCTTTTTAGCGGTGTTCTCCTGTATTTCTTTAAAGGAGTTAATAATGTCCTTCTTAAAATCCTCTACCAGCGTCATGAGATATGATTTTAAATCTGAATCTTGCTTTTCCGGTGTGTTGGGGTATCCAGGATTTGCTGTGGTTGGAGTACTGAGTTCTGATGATGCCAAGTAGTCTTGGTTTCTGTTGGTAAGTTTTGCCATCTGGTAATCTCTGGTGTTAGATGTTCTAGGTGTCTCTGGCTGGAAGCTTGTTCCTCCTGTGAGTCTGTGAGCCTGTGTCAGAGTCTGTGAGCCTGTGTCAGCACTCCTGGGAGACCAGCTCTCTCCTGGCAAGACCAGTACACAGAGGGCAGCAGAACAGCCCCACCTCCAGGCTGCAGATGGAGGCCTTTAGGACCCTGTCCCTTTAGGCTCTACTTCTTCTGAGGCCTGTGCTCTCCTGAGGGGATCTGCCTTAGAGAGACAATGGAGGGAAAATGGCAATCTCACCTAAGCCCCGGGGTCAGAGCACTCCCTCTCTAAAATTAATTTTAAGTGTTTTTAATTTTTAATTAATTTTAAATTAATTTTTATTGGGTTATCTTTATCAAAATTTACTATTATAACAGAATGATTAAGTGGGTTGGGATGCCTTTCATTGTTCTGTCTTGAAATTTTATTTATTTATTTTATGTGCATTGGTGTTTTGCCTGCACATATGTCTGTGGGAAAGTGTCTAGTTTTCTGCAACTGGAGTCATAGACAGGTGTGAGCTGCTGTGTGGTGCTGGGAATTGAACCTGGGTCTTCTGGAAGAGCAGGCAGTACTCTTAATGTCTGATCCATCTCTCTGGGTCCTCATTGTTCTTTATATTGAGAAATAACTATTTACATCTTGAAATTAGTGCCATTTTTAGTGAAAGAGTTTTAGCATATATTTTTCCAAATTGTATAGATTGCTGGATGCTTAGATGTTCCACTTATCATTTAGACAGTTGGGGATGTGTTGCTCAGGCATTATCTTTTTCTTTCATATTTTAGAGTTTACCGGTGTAAGAAAAGTAGTAAATATTGTCAATGATTTGTCTACATTTTGTGAGTAGAATACATTTTGGTACAGAAACCAGAATAACTGAAAATAATGTAAATTGGGTCTTTCACAGAATTGTTGTCCCATGACAGGGTAACGTCACTTAAACTTTTTATAATTGTATGTATATTTTAGGAAGCTCCAGCAGTAGGAGATTTCCATGTCACTTCTTCCAAAGGTCTTTACTGTTATTCTTCCCTGTATTCCTTCCTCTACTCTGCTCTTCCATCTTTTACCCAACTTAACCTTTCTTATTCTATTATTCTCCCTTACCCCTTTCTATGACCATATTCTGTCTCCCTTCCTTTGAGCCTAGTCCTGCTTCATAGCCTCTTCCTGATTTCCTGGCCATTTGGTATTCCAAATGGACCAAACATATTCAAAGCTAACATTCACATATGGCAGAAAATATGTTTTGCGGGGCATAGATTACTTCAGCATGCTTGTTTTCAACTCTACTCATTTACCTGCAAATTTCAGAGATTTAATTTTAACATCTGAATAATATTCTGTTGTGTAGATGTACCATGTTTCATTACCCTTTCATCAGTTGATGGACTTTAGCCTCTTTCCAGTTCCTGACACTGTGAGTAAAGCAGTACATATCACTCACTTTTCATTTGCTTCCAAGTTAGGCCAAGTCTTTAAAGTATACACATTACCTTTTAACCCTTTTGACTTGCCTTCAGTGTTCAGCATGAGGTCATGTTAGAAAGGACAATACATCTGACACCAGACAACAGCAATGGAAGATAGCTCGAGTTATGAACTCTGTGACTTGGGGAAAGTTGGACCATTAGGGATTTAATTTCTTATCTAAAATACGATAAAACATTTTACTAGATTTCTATAAGTTGTCATAAAATGAGATAATATTCTGAAAGTTGCTATTACTATGGTCTTCATGGATAATTAATCATAATTAACAATTTAAAAATTGTATGATGAAGACATTTAATACAAATTACAATTAATATATTTTCAGACATAAATATCTTGGCAATTGTTATAAATATTCATTTTTCTTCACCTTAATCAGTGGGAGGAATACCCGTGTACCTCCAAAGGAAATAGAACAAAGTTTCTTAGCCACTGTGACATGATTAGGATCTCAATTTTAGTATTTTTATGAATTCCCAGGTATATAAGTCAGGCTTAAATCCAAATACTGTTTATGTCTATACTATTTCTGAACACTTTCATTACAACAGTCAGCTCAACCCTTCAGAAAGTTGCAATAGTGTGAGCATTAATACATTCACAATGCCTTTACCTAAAGATGGATCCCACAATGATATTTTGACTATTGGCACAAAATGTTTTTCTTTTTTTAATTCATGTCAATAGTCATACTTCAAATTTTGTGTGTATGAATGTTTTTGTCTGCAGATACGTCTGTGTACCATGTGCAGGCTTAGTGCTTATGGAGGTGAGAAGAGGACATCAGATTCCGTGGACCGTGAGTTACAGTTGGTTGTGAGCCACTCCACAGCTGCTAGAAATAGAACCCAGGAAACTCTGGAAGAACGGCCATCTCTCCAGCCTCAGACCTCATACCTTAAAACAGAACACTTGACTTATTTCACATGTATATACTTCTTGTGCATTCTTTAAACACATACTTAGATATGATATGTGTTAATGTATGTGATATGTTTAATTACTGACATTATATTACATAATTCTAATGTCATCCCACTTCACATCTAATTGCAATGTTTCATGTTTTTCCTATGATATTTATTCTTTCAAATGAAGAGCCATAAAATTTCATGTACTATTTTGGTTATTATGTCTTATTATCTTGTGGGATGAAGTGGAAAATTCTGTTTTCTTTGGAAGGTCAGTGATGTCAGATGGTGTTTTGCTGGGGCAGACATGTTAAGGAATGTTTCCTGAAGAGGACACAGGTAAGAGGATGTTTTGCCAAAGCAAATGCATGAAAGGACACATGGCTCTAAAAAGTTTTTCTTTTTTTAAAATTTAAACTATTTTTATTAGATATTTTCTTCATTTACAATTCAAATGCTATCTCAAAAGTCCACTATACCCTTCCATGCCTTGCTCCCCAACCTACCCACTCCTGCTTCCTGGCCCTGGCATTCCCCTGTACTGGGGCATATAATAAAGAACAATTTCTAAACCAGTCCACTGCCCCTGTATTCTAATAACCTTTCTTTCCACTGCCTCTCTGGTGGGTGGTGGGCTAGAAGGGAGGTTAAAGCATTTAAGAACTGTCATTAAAAATAGGGCTGAGAAAAATTTAAGCTTACAATAGGTCATGTACATTCTGGATTACCTTAATGTCTTCTTTTATGGTTAGTTTTTGTGTTTATTTTTAGCCATATTCCTTTACTTTTTGTACATTTTGTAAACTAGAAATTGGATCTAAAGCTTGAAAGAGTACAAATTAAGTGTGTATGGCTGGAGTATGCAATAACCATATTTTTATTAAATGTGTATAACCAGCTTATACAACAAACAGTGTTGTATCTTGATGTCACACCATATCAGAAGGAATATAATGTCAGCTTTTTCTACTATAATGCCAACTGTGGTGGTGTGTTTCTGTATTCCTAGCACTTGGGAGACAGAGGCAAGATGGTCAAAGTTGTCCTTTGCTTAGTAGCATTTCCCCACCAGCCTGAGCCACTGGAGAACCATACTCAATAAAATAGCTAACTTGAGGGGCATAAATCGCTTCTGGTCTGTGTCAGCATCGGGTCACCTATGGAGAGGAGTGGGCGGACACCTCCACGGTTCCTAGAGGACTGCCCACACGATCTTAGGATCACTGGTGAGTGGAACACAACTTCTGCTCCAATCCAATTACACACAGGACCTGAGACAGCACTGGGGAAGCAGAGAACCGGCCTGACCAGGGGCACAAGCACCTTCCAGTCTGCACCAGTACCAGGTCACCTAGGGTGCAGATTCAGTGGACACCCCCATGGTCCCTAGCAGACTGCCCAAGCGATCTTAGGATCACTGACCAGACAACTCCACAGTCCTCAGAGGAGACACCACTTCCACGCACTGTAGCAC
>NC_034604.1:7770551-7772118 GCF_900095145.1 Mus pahari | reverse complement strand
ATAGGGGATTTTGGGGATAGCATTTAAAATGTAAATGTAGTAAATACCTAATAAAAATGGGAAAAAATAGCTAACTCACCAACCAACCAACCAACCAACCAACCAACCAACCAACCAACCAACCAACCAACTAGAATAGATTACTCTAGTAAAAATTATTTGGTTAAGGAATGATATCTTTTCATTGTAAATGTATTTCTTTCTCCTTGAGGTTAGGTAGAAATTGTGTATAAATATTTTGAGATTCTTTGATGAAACCAACTGTTCTGTTTTGTTTTGTTTTCCCAGAGAAAGACATTTGTTGTTTAGGGTAGAAACCAAGGGACTATGTGAAGATGTCTCATTATTCTGGAGTAGAGAAACATGAAGCTTACAAGACAACTGCACTTAAGCTTGCTGGAAAGAGAGCTTACTGAGTGTTTCAGATGAGGCTGGCTCAGCAGCAGTAAAGAAGGGAATCATGACAATAGAGAAAAGAGAGTGGGGAGAGGTGTGAACCTTAAAATATGGTCTCTAGGGTAGAAGTCTTTATTTTTTTTCTCTGTTGGAATTAAGTAGCCACCTAAGTAAGCAGGGCCAAAACCCAGTGAGAGAGGTTTGAAGGCTGCTGAGAGAATGAATATCCACGGTTTTATGCATATTTTTGAGGCAGGTATGTGTTGAGATGGGGTTCTTTGCTATATAGCCCAGGCTGGCTTAGAACTCACCATCTACCTACCTTAGCCTTCTGAGTTCTGGGACTACAAACATGTGGCACCATACTCAACTATACAAGGATTAAAGAAAATACTTATCTATGTCATGTGTATAAATGTTTTTCCTGCATGTATGTGTTACCACATGGATGCCTAGTGCCCATGGAGGACAGAAGATGACATCAGATCTCCTGTAGTTTGAGTGACAGTTGTTAGCTGCCATGAGTGCTGGAAATTACATCCTGGTCCTCTTGCAAAAGCAGCGAGTGCTCTTTACTGTTGAGCAATTTCTCCAGCCCCCATAGACAAGGATTTAAGAAAGAAATGTAAAGAACATATTGGTTTAGAGGAAAAAAATCCATCTTCTTCTCTGTTTCAAGTTAGAGAGCCTCAACTTTAGGGATTTGATTGGGACTCTTCCCAGTATTGGGACAACTCTTGAGAGCAGCCTGGTGTGATGCTCTGGAATGAGGGAGCAGGTACCCTGGGATCCCACGCTTTCATTCAGATCCGTACCATCAGAATGATGCTGGAGAGTTGAACCAGACATTCTAGACCAGTCTGTCTGCTGTCACACAAGGAAGGGCACCAAAAGCACCAAGAACTGTGTATATGTGTTCTGTGACCCAGGTGCAGGATGTGTGAGAGCGAGAAAGCCTAGGAATTGCATTGGATGACAATGGCTCCCACTGGTCATCTATTGGAATGTTTCTTGCTCAGTGGGTGAAATTGATTGGAAAAGATTAGGAGGCATGGCCTTGTTGGAAGAAGTGTCACTGAGCCTGGGTTTTGAGGTTTCAAAAACCCATGTGGGGGCTAGTTTCTCTCTCTCTCTCTCTCTCTCTCTCTCTCTCTCTCTCTCTCTCTCTCTC
>NC_034604.1:7767024-7769952 GCF_900095145.1 Mus pahari | reverse complement strand
TATATATATATATATATATATATATATATATATATATATATATATATATATATATAGACATATTTTAGCCAAATAAGTTCCCAATTCAATTTACTCTAAGAGTCCTTCATCTATGGATCTCTGTGTCTCCGCATTGTCTAAAAGGCTCTTGGATGTTGTTTAGGGGTTTTGAGCACTGTTGCTTTCAGCACATCATTTTTCTGGAAGGCCCAAGTATGGCATTACTTCACCCTGCAGTCCCCACAGGCTCTGGGCAATGTTCTTGGAAGCACAAAGATGATGTCACACAGTTGGAGAAGGGGCTCCTAGTAAAATAATAGTCCTTCTCGCAGGCCATTGCATACTGCTAAAATATATTACTTTTTGACCTTTGGCCAAAATCCCATTTAGAACAAGTAAAATATTAGCCTCCTATCATCTTTACCATGTTCAAGGCTATAATTTTTGACAGATGTAAGAGATCTTGTATTTTGTGGGGGCCCAGATGAGCTATTTGTAGAAACCCTTCTGTGATAGCTGAGTTTGTCCAAAAGAGCTGGGATCAAAGACCAACTAGCCTTGCAATCCACAAAACCCTTGGATGATCACAGCAATGTTAGCTTGAATTTCTCTTGGCAGGCACTGGTTCATCCTGGATTTGAATTCCAACAGTAACGGGCAGGGAACTCCTTCCCAGTGTAGTTTCTTAAGCGTCTCTATTCATGGTCACTGAGAAAAGCTTATGCAGTCTCAGGTGTGTGATGCAGGCAGGCATACAAATCAAACATTTACTGATAATTGAATTTTAAAACAATACTTTGGCATATGTATATTTCCATTAAAATTAAATTAACTTTGCATAATAATGGCATTGATGTGTTTTACAAAGTTTATGTTCAGTGTGCATGATACTGGGTTTCAGCCTGACATTGTCAATCATGCACATGATATAGTTAGAGCACTCACCCAACCTCCACTGTCATCTACTTTTGTCCCTTTCCCACTTGTTAACCCTTTCTCAAATAGTTCCCCTCAACTTTGTCTTTTTTTGCCCAAGGAACATGGTAGAGAATTATTTATAGGAACACCTTACCAGTGGATACACACTGAAGAGAATGTTCCTCTCATTAACTGTTATCTGTAGATGAAATGTCTTGTTTTTAACATAAAGAATTAAATTTCAGATGAATAGTTAGTAATGAAGGATGGAAAGCATCTTTAATGTTTTTAGAGCTAATTGATATTTTGATTTTATTATCAGCAGTGTGGCCCAAAATGGTGGAAGTATTCTTATGTTCATTAAATTACAAATTCTGGGAAATTCTGCTCTATTTTCAAGCAAAAATTCGTATAATTCTTCCTTCCTTCTTTCCTTCTTTCCCACTTTCCTTCCTTTCTCTCTCCCTCCCTCCCTCCATCTCTCCCTCCCTCCCTCCCTCCCTCCCCCCTTCCTTTTTTCTTTCTTTCCTTTCTCAAATGAATCTCAAGTTGCAGCTCACATAGCAATTTTAAAACTCAAACACTCTAAGGAGTAATTTGATGCTCAGATGCTGAGGATTGTGATAGGGCAGAATGAATACTTTGCCAGAACTAGACCATTCATTGTATGGGCGAAAGTGCTGGAAGGAAGTGCAGTGCACCCTGCAGCAGTCTCCACTCTCAGCCCTGGTGCCTTGGGCAACACCATTGCATTCCCGGGCATGGGAGCACACACAGGGCAGTGTGCATGTTCAGAACCAAGAGTGCAGAGAAATCACCCAACACAAGCCACTGTTGCCAGAACGACTTAAGATTCATTATGCTAGACAGTGAATTAACTTCTAACTGTGCATTCAGAAGCTCTTGCTGTTGCCCAGTGTTTAATGACACTCACAATTAGGTATATACCCTGTTTCAGGCTGGGATCCTCAGCTGTCCCAAAGCAACCCACTTCATCTTTGGCTTATGATTTATGTGTGAACAAAAAAATTATTTTCTTGTGCTAAAGTCTTCTTCCATGAAACATACACTCTGGAATTCTAATCTGCTTACTAGGTCTACACATAGTAATTTTAATTCCAGTTAACTGTTTTCAGATAGCTGTTGTTCATTCTGCAACTACTTTGTTTACATTAAATAATTTAATCCATGGAAGCAGAATCTTGGATTCAGGGTCTTTCACTTAGTGGTGTTTTCAATGATATATATATATATCTATATCTATATCTATATCTATATCTATATATATATATATATATCTATATATATATATGCTTAAACACCAGTTAGTGGAACTGTTTGGGAAGAATTATGAAGTGTGGCCTTGTTGGAGATGTGTCACTTGGGTGTGAAGTTTTAAAAGCCTTCACTAGACTGGAGACCTCCTCTCCAGTCCTAGCAGGGAAGCCATGAGCAAAGAGAAGGTGTAGATAGGTTGTGCAGGTACAAGTGACCTTGAGGATAGTTGCCTGCACTGGAGACTGCTAAGTCCTGACACTCAGTACCAAGGTCGAGGGAGTCTACAAGGTTTTGCTCTTGGTTTACTGAGATGTTGTGTGGCTGGTGGTTCTTCCCTTCAGAAGTGAAATTAAAAAGAGACATTATTATATACAATATGAATTTGGAGTTTTTACCTTTGGCTTTCTTCTTCTTTCTTTAGTTATGAACCTTGAATGCATGGATCTTATATCTTGTGTAGCTAGACCCACCCAAGGGCATTTTGACCAGGTCTTCTAAAGGGTTAGTTTTAAAACAGAACATAAAGAATGCTGATTTCATCTTAGTTTTTCTACTGTGTTTTTTCAGTCATCTCTTCAAAGAAAACTAAAAGATTTAGTTAGAGGGAAAATGGAAGGCCACACCAGTTCCCACCTCACTCCCTCTGCCTCTGCCTCTGCCTCTGCCTCTGCCTCTGCCTCTGCCTCTGCCTCTGCCTCTGCCTCTGCCTCTGCCTCTGCCTCTGCCTCTGCC
>NC_034604.1:7760336-7766949 GCF_900095145.1 Mus pahari | reverse complement strand
TCTGCCTCTGCCTCTGCCTCTGCCTCTGCCTCTGCCTCTGCCTCTGCCTCTGCCTCTGCCTCTGCCTCTGCCTGCAGGTAACGATATATAAAGCTCGCTGTGCCTGCTTCCCATCATGATGATCATGAACTCTCTAAAACTGTAAACAAGCCCCCAGGTAAGGCTTTAAAAATGAGTTGCCTTGGTCATGGCATCTCGTCACACCAATAGAAACTAAGATACCACACATATTCCAGATGTACTGTAATCGAGATAGTGCATCTCTGAAGCTTGATTAAATGTTGTCTACCTCTTTTCTCCAATACTGTATATTTACTAAAAGGCTGGGAAGCAGAGGGCCACTAAATTTCTCTTGCAATTATATTACACAACTAACATGTAGTATTTGTTAATTAGAATCCTCAAAATATTAAGTAGCATCAAACTCGAACACTAACTTTTTTAAAGCTATATATGTGATCTTATACTGGTTAATTCTAAATTTTGTTTGATTTGGTTCATTGTTCCAGCTCTTGTGGCTCTTTATTAATCTTAGTTTTATTAATCGATAGCATTTATTTTGAGTCCTGGCTTTGATGAGCACACTTTCTGTATTTCCATCTTCATAGACATTAGGAGGACAGGGATATCAACAGATGGTGGAACAAAGTAGGAGTTAGAGCCATGACCTTACTGTTTAAGGACAGTGAGGTCTAGGTGTAGACATCGGAACAAGCCCTTATGTAGTGAACATGGTGTTCTGAGAGGTCAGAAATGCTCCAGTAATTTTTAACCTTACAGTATGGTTTCTTAATTAAAAAAAGCAGTAAAGGAAGCATTTAAATTAAAACCAAGAAACCATTTAGTGGCACACATTAAAAAAAAAAAAAAAGATAGTCACATCTATTTTTGAGGCACAAGTGACTTCCCAAACCTCAGTAACTCTTTTATTTAAAAAATAAAATGAAATAAAAGGTCAGGTGGTAAGGGCACATACTTTTCATCCTAGGACTAAGAGGCGGGGAGATCTCTGAGTTCAGGGCCAGTCTGGTCTACAAAGTGAGTTCCAAAACAGCCAGGGATACACAGAGAAACCCTATCTTAAAAAAATAAACAAACAAACAAACGATGTAAAACAGAATAAAAATTTCAGACTTCAGTTTTTAGGCAATCTAGCATTTAATTGGTATCTAGTGATGTAATTTTGTTTAAGCAATACTATATGTGGGTCTTCAACCCTTTCCTTCAAATTTGTTCTAAGTCTTAACAGTGGCAAAAACCATGTGTGGCAGGCAGAAACTCTATTTTAGTTGCTACACTCTGAATAAGAGAAGAAACGAACTTCTGGAGGTCAACTGAAGGACAAAGTGGACTTTTCTGCTGGGAGTAGAACTAGCATGACCCTTCTGGTAAATATTTCCTGGTAAGGTCAAGGAAAAAATACAAAATCTAAATTTACAAGGAAGTAGTAATTCCCTCCTGATGAATGGCTACACACAGATAAAATTGCCAGGACAGATAATGTACATTCCAACTTCTAAAAAAACGTTCTCTTCGTCAGCTCGATACTGAAAGCTATGTTTAAGCGAGTCTAATTAATAAGTTGTTTGTGAGTATGCACAGCCAGTAATAGGATTAGAGTTCTTTATTTTCCCTTTGTTTATGCAGTATCATAGTTACGTTTTTGGCTGTTTTCCAAAGTTATGATCTGGACTGCAAACAAGTTCCTAGTCAAACTATTATGGGTTGTTTATAAAATAAATTTGGTGTGTAGTTTAACTTCTGATTTTCCTCTGTGACATATGCATACACAAATTCACACACATACCACCAGTCTCCGAGCAAGTCACAAAATAGGTTTGTTAGCTTTGTCTGGCACAAACTTTGTAACCATAGTTCACTAATATTGCTTAGCCAGCATCTACTCTTGAAGATTATCTTGTCTTCTTGTTTGTGGCAGAGTGATGTACCCCATGTCTGCGTACTCTCTGCTTTAACTGGAATGAATTCCTGTGGACCTCCAAATGTCATGCTACCCCTTCTTCAAAGCTTTGCCCATGTTCTTCCCCTGTGCTAGAATGTCCCTGTAAAGCCTCCTTATTCCTAGCTCTTCCTTGGAATCCCCTCTACCCACTACCCCACACCTCAGGCATCAACTCCCCAGGAATTCACATAAATTCACCTTGATGACACTGTACCCATTTTACCTCATTTACAATAGGTGTTACTATTAACTGATAGTTAATAGGTACTTAAAAATGTAATAAAGGTTTTCTAAAGAAGTTTTCTTTTTTTATTGTCCAGAATGATGTGTTTGCACTGTGTCTTAGAAATCACTAAACCTTCGAGATATGGAACTGTATACTGTTCCACCCTGTTTATTAGTTCTGGAAAAGGAAAGACCTTGAATTTTTATTTCATTGTCAATACAGAGTCCAGTATAAGGTATATACTCAGTAAATACTTGTTAAATCAACAACGGAGTGAATCAGTCGATTTCTGAGAGGAATTGCTGAGAAAAGTGACATCTTTAGTTCCAGCTGAACGGGAAGATTTGTGAAGGGGGAATGTTACAAAAGTTTAAGAATGTAAGAGGGTTTCTTAAAAGCTGAATGGAGATACGAAAGAATATGGCATTCAGGGTTCAGAAGGAGAGGATGGGGCCCTGGTGAGAGGAGAGAGGTGTCAGGCGGGGCTCTTCACCCTGAGTTACAATGGGACCCATCATGGTTATGGTTACAGAAGGCAGAAGTGGCCAGCATGGATGTGATTGGAATTTGCCCAGTTTTGGTACTTTGGCTTAAATCTGTTTTCTAGGACTCAGTTGTCCCCTTCACAGCAGAACGGTGCTATAGAAAAAGTTCAGACTTTGATGTTAGGCGTACTTGGTTCTGGATGCACTGTAACATTTATCAGCCATATGATTTTGAGTAAGACATTTCACGCGACCATGTCCCAGTTTTATCCTTCCTTCCTTTTCTTTTAAAATTAGGTTTCTTGAGACACTGTTTTTTTGTGTACCCTTGGCTGTCCTGGAACTTGATTTGTAGATCGGGCTGGTCTTAAAGATTCACCTGCCCCTGCCTCCAGCTGCTATGTGTGCCACCACCACTGCCCAGCAGTTTTATCAAAGGGGACATTCATATTCATCTTGGAGAGTATGCACTTAAATGAGAGGATGTTTGTAATGTATCTAACTAGCTATCTGGCTCAGAACAATTATTGAATAAATAGTAGCACTTCTTAATACTAACCAGACTTAACCTTTATAAGACTTTGAAATCACTCCATTCTTGACTATAAATTGTTCAGTATTTTAAAACCAACAGTTTGAAGCACTATTTTAATCAGTTTTGAAGATAACTCAAAATTGAGAAAAA
Source organism: Mus pahari (assembly GCF_900095145.1). Classification (NCBI taxonomy): domain Eukaryota; kingdom Metazoa; phylum Chordata; class Mammalia; order Rodentia; family Muridae; genus Mus; species Mus pahari. Next base: position 7,763,590 of record NC_034604.1, on the reverse strand, counting down.
AAAGTTGGCCGACAGACTAAGGGGTCATAAAATTCTCAACAGTCTAGAAGGAGAGGCTGAAACTAGCATGATAAAGCTAACCGGAATAAGTCAGACTTTTGATTTTTGTTTAAAGAACCAATTGAAACTAGAAAAGGGAGAACTAGCTTAATAGTTTATAAGAGAAAGAAGAAGGCTTATTATCAGTTTAACATAGGCCAACTGGGTTAAGGCTGCCAAGAAACTCATGTGATGTGAGGGCATGTGACGGAAATGGAGCGCCCAGAAAAAGCAAGTTTCCCAAGTGTCCTCACTGGTTGGACAACATCAGAAGAGCTGTGCTCAGTTGGTTCTTGGTCTTCACATAAGAGAGGGGATCTTGGAGAAGTTTAACACAGGGGCCAAAGTTTTGAAAAATGGTGCCATTTAAGCAATGGTCAAAGGCAGAACGGATGGTGAGTCTGGGAAAGAGGGTCAGAGAGTGCAGATCAGGAGCGGAAAACAAATGGTTTGGAGCCTTTTTTTTCTTTGCCTCTAAAAGGTTGCTGAGTCAGATCTGCAGGAAAAGAGTCTGATTGGAAACCACAAGAAAGAACCCATGTGGTTAAGCATGTGGCTTTGTAAGCATGCGTGATGTACTCACAGGTATATATAAACTTACTGTGTGCAAGACTGTCTTAGTTAGTCCTACACCAACTCTATAATGAGTAACCCATTACCATTTTACAGAAAAGGAAATGGATATATAGATTGAAAATATGATTTCCTAAAGCTTTGTAATAGGATAAATGGTGACCCAGGGCTGTTGTTCAGATCCAGCATGCCTGGAAAGCCTAAGATTTGTAGACCTATTGTAGATGTAACAGCACTTTCTGGTACACAGCAGTTTCAGGGCTAAGCCTAAGACAGTTCCCTGACAAAGCGGAATGGTTGTTAAACCTCATTGCTTAGTGTTTTCTTGATCACAGAGTTAGAATTTTGCTGCTTAGAAAGCTAGGATTGTAGCTCAGGTTGTTTTGTTTTTTTTCCCCTCTTTGCCTCAAGTTTAAAAAGTGCTTGTAGAAAACTTCAACTACTAAAGTATGGAAAAGGACGTCTCCTAGATAGAATAAATAACTAGGCACCAGTCAGAACTGTAGATAGAAAGGTTTTCTTGGGTTTTGTCAATGAAGAATGTTTCCATAGTCTCTGTTATTTCTGTTATTCTGTGATTACCAGGGCACTGTCATTCTTTTCCTGCCCCATAGCAAGCCCTAGGGCTCTTTTATATAGATTTAGAGAGCTCATCCATAGGGCTGCTTTGAGATGGTGTCTTAAGAACCTTGCACCATGGGACATTGTTGCATTCCTGGGTTCTGCTATGCATACCTGCAAATCTGTGTACACATAACTTGGGATCTCTGCTCTCAGAACATACATATTTTGGATTTTCAATCTGAGGCTCTTCTAAGAAAGACTCAGACACCAATTCATTTCATATATATATGTATATGTCATTCATTTCAAAGTCATCCCCAAGGGAAAAACCAAAACAGATCTTGGTTTGCCTTTGGATAGCCATTGGTGAAACCACTTCTCCAGGGGATTTTTCCATGACTGAATGTCTGGGAATCCATTAACGTTTTTGAGAAAGATCTGGAAAGTTTTCTAGGCCCTTGAAACTCCTTCAGTGCATATCATACTGATACAATATTGTCTTAGAAAAATTGTTTTCCCTTGTACCATACTCTGGAGTGAAAGTGATACAATATAAGTAAAATGGTGATTGCAATATATTGTTTGCCTCACATAAGTAAGGATATGCTTAGTGAGCCTTTGGTTTTAAGCAGAGTATCCCATAGGGCAGCAAGATTAAAACAGTCGTCTCCATCCAGAAGTTTTTGTCTTCAGCTAGAGGAGTTGCTCTCTCCTCCTTGGCAATAACAAGAGGCAGATGAACAACACTGGATTCCCAGATAAGAAAACTTAACATTTCCAAAGAAAATACCCACAGTGTACAAAAGCCAACATTTTAATCCTGCCTTTGTTCTTACTGTATGTGAAATTTATTGTGGAGGTCAGGCGAGCGTTATCATCATTTAGTTCTGACACACACATGCCTATGCTCTTTATAGTTCATTTAGGTCTGATGTGTGTGTGTGTGTGTGTGTGTGTGTGTGTGTGTGTGTGTGTGTGGTGTGATGTGATGTGTGTGTGGTGTGTGTATGTGGTGTCTGTGTGTGTGGTGTGGTGTGGTATGGTGTGTGTGGTGTATATGTGTGTGTGTGTGCTCTTTTGTTCTTCTGGCCATGTTTTAGTTACTCACAGCTGCCATAAATTGAAGACTCCATTGGAATCAGGCTCTGTACAAAGTGCCTTCCATTAGTAGCCTTTGTTTTAAGTTCCCACAATAACTTTCTGAGATAGGCATTGGCATCTCCCCTTCTATAAGCAAGGAAAGAAATTAAGCTCTGGGAAAGTTAAATGCTTCATATGCATAATGGAGCTAGCATGTTATAAAATTTATGATAGCAATAATTTTAACATTTCCAAATAAAGTTGTTTCTTGTATACTACAACTTGGTTTATAGTATTATAATTAATTTACAAATAATTTTACAAATTAATAGGTTCACTTGACATTTCTATGCATATATATGAAACTTCAATTTTGTCCCCTCTACTGTTTCTTATCCTCCCGTTTCTCTTATCACTTTGGTCCCCCCCTTCCCCAATAGTCCCCATTATCAGAGACAGAGAGCAAACAATACATGTACACTTATTACTCAGCTTCCCTTTTCACTCTTAAATACTCTCAGACCCAAACCAAGGGAATGGTGCTACCCACAGTGAACTGGGTCTTCCTGCATCAATTAACATAATCGAGATGACCCCTCCCCCTGCTAAACAGCCACACCCACCTGGCCCAGACAGTCCCACATTGACACTCTCTTCCCAGATGACTTTAGATTGTGTCAAGTTAAAAAAGCTGCTGAGAAAAATGAAAGGTTAACATGAAAAGTTTACATACCTATTAGAACTTGAGACACAGAATTAGATTGAATTAAAGGGGCAACAATTTCAAATCTAATATAAACTTTGCAAACTCATTTCAAATTTTTAATGAAAACTCATAGTATCAATATTTTGTTCATCTTTTGTTTTTTTCAGGACAGTATTTCTTGTGTAGTCCTGGCTGTCCTGAAACTCACTCTGAAGAACAGTCTGACCTCAAACTCCTGCCTCTGCCTCTGCCTCTGCCTCTGCCTCTGCCTCTCTGCCTCTGCCTCTGCCTC
>NC_034604.1:7755460-7760286 GCF_900095145.1 Mus pahari | reverse complement strand
TCTGCCTCTGCCTCTGCCTCTGCCTCTGCCTCTGCCTCTGCCTCTGCCTCTGCCTCTGCCTCTGCCTCTGCCTCTGCCTCTGCCTCCTTAATGCTGGGATTAAAGGTGTGTGCCAACCCCCCACGCCCAACCCCAGCAAGCATCAGTTTTTACATTGTTACTATGAAGCAGTAGAGTAAGGACTTTTCAATTTAAAACGGATAGAGTCTCTGTTTCTCTGTGTTTCTTTGTGCAGTCTTTACTATCTGCATTTCTTTTTCTTTTTTTTTCTTTTTTTTTTTTTTGGTTTTTCTGAGACAGGGTTTCTCTGTTTCTCTGTATAGCCCTAGCTGTCCTGGAACTCACTAGGTAGACCAGGCTGGCCTCTGCGAGCCCACCACGCCCTGCGCTGCATTTCTATTAATATGCTAACTGCCCAGACTTCCACCACAGTCATCCATTAGCTTTTCTTAAAGCATCACAGGATTTTCCAGCCCACCTCTGAAACTCTCCTACCTTCCTCCTAATATTTCTCCCTCCAGCCTGACTCACCCTGCTACACATTCCCTACTATGGTGGACTCAGGACTGTTACCCTGTAAGGTGAGTTGTTTCAGCTATTTTGGTTTCAGGAATGTAAAAACAACTAATAAAGGAAGTTGGGTCTTTTCTGAGGTTTTCACTTGTTCTTCCAGCCCCAGGACATGGGTCCCATCCCCCTGGTCTTTACTTTATCCCTACCCAATCACCTACTTTACAACTAGATTTATCATCTACCATGAACATGTACAAAAATTTCAGATTTTTTAAAATAAAATTTGCAAAGATTTATGTATTCTTGTTCCATGTGTTATACTAAACCAAGAGATTATCCTATGCCTAACCTACATCTTTTTTTTTTTTTATCTAGGATGATGACAATCCATTGACATAGTCCAGGATGCTCAGCCAGAATCAAGTCTGAATCTTCTCTTTTAAACTGGACCACCCAGTTTAACTTTTAAACTACCACCCAGGAGGCACGGCAAACAGGTTCCCTTAGAGTTGTTTTCAGAGGAAAGAAAGAAGTGCTGTGTTCTAGCTGGTCAAGGGAAAATTGTAAAGTAAGGCTATATTACACACCTATTTATTTCTTTTCCTGTGAGATTTTAATTAGGGGATAGGTAAGAAAAGATGAAGAAAAAGTGTTTTACGTTTTAAAACATTTATTGTGAAATGAATATTTTTGCTTTTCTATGTGTTGTAAACTACATACATGCAATGACCCCAGAGACTGAAAAAGGTGTCAGATTCCCTGGAACTGGAGCTACAGATGGAGGTGAGCTGCTATGGTCATGTGGGTGTTGAGACCTTTGTCATCTGGAGGAGCTGGTACCCTTAACCACAGAGCCATCTCTCCAGATAGAAGACGAGCTTTTGAAGGATGGTTACTTTGAGTGACTAAATCAGGAAATGATGGATATAAAATCAGAAACAATTCTGCGTTGATTTTAAAAAATGCTAATTTTTGTGTGACTCTGTCTCTCTGTTTCTGTCTCTCTCTCTCTCTCTCTCTCTCTTTCTCTTTCTCTAGCTCTCTTTGTGTCTATTTTTCTATTTCTCTGTCTCTCTGTCTCTCTGTCTCTCTCTCTGTCTCTCTGTATGCCAAGAAGTCATGCAATAACAGAAAGGACATAGAGAACAATGACAGCATTAGCAAAAGCAACACAGTGAAATAAAGATGATCTCAATGCCAAAACATGAGGTCAGGACACCTGGAGATAGAGGTAACGGATGCTTCTGACCTGCATAATGTTGGCCCTGGGGACCGAACTCAGGCCCCAATGGAAGAGCAGAAAGTGTTTTTGACTCCTGAGCCATCTCTTCAGCTCCTTCTACCTATTCTGCTTCTTACCGATGAAGAGTATTAAATGTGCATCAGCTACCTCAGTTATGAACACATTGAGTGTCTTTGTGACAAAAGGTGTGCTCTTATAAAAGTACAAATTGTCTGGGAGACCCCAACTGAGGGCTTGGTTATAGGTGCCACAGTATCTCAGTTCAGCTTGTGCAACTAAAAGAGTAACATTAAAGAGTAACATTGAGTGCTAAGTGTTGGCAGCCTTGAGCTTCCATTACTGCCCAGGAGAGCTGCAAAGGTCTGGATAGAGTCAGCTTCAGAAGGGAGTGGGGCAACTTTATGGCCTCCTTCAGCAGGAGACAATTGGCTTAGTTCTAGGCATAAATCACAAAGCAACAGTGGCCTCTGTATCAGGGTCTTCACTCTGTACCTTATACAGTGATGAGTCTGTGTGGCAAGGTGTCTATCTCGTCATGTAGATTTGATTCTAGCTATCCTTATCACAGAATAAATCCCTACAACAGATAATAATGTGATCTAGTCTGGAAGATTGAGAGTCACAGATTTCAGAGTTCATGGTTCCAAAGATGTATTCAACGTGTGTGTGTGTGTGTGTGTGTGTGTGTGTGTGTGTGTTTTGTTTCTTTGGTTTTTGTTTGTTTCTTTGGTTTTTACCTCCAAATGGCAAGCAGGTGTATAGGCCATTGGCATCCATCCAAGAATCAATAAAGATATAACATATTTAGTATTGTTTAAAGTGAGGGTTAGGGTGTTCCTAGCAGTCTGTTGTGCTGACTGGATTTTGATACAGTTATTCTTCCAGAGTTGCCCTTGCCACTGGAGAGCAGCTGCTGTCCACATCAGGTACACAGTTTGCTGAGTCATCAGTAAATTGTTGTCCCATGTGTTTAAAAGAACCTTGTGAGCTGAGGGTCCTCAGTGAAATGAAGCAGCTTCATTTTTGCATAAGGCTGAACTTTGTTTGGGGCAGGTTGGCTGTGCTCTTGACAACGCCATCCCATTTGGCTAGCAAGGCTTGTTGGGTCTCTCCCAATGGTTAATCAGCAGTCCTTGGTTGACTCATCTCAAATGAGGGTGAGTTCCCAGATTCCATGGGTCTGCTATTTAGCTGAAGCAAGAACTTAACCATCTGAGAACTATTTCTTGTGGGTCTGTCATATTGGATGATGAAACTCTTCCTTAAGGAATGTCATTGGGTGGGAGTTAATGCTTCAAGAGCAAGAGCATATCACCCAGATGACATTGCCTAGATCCATGGTACACAAAAACCATGAGCTAAGAAATGTAGACATTTTTTAAGTGCAGGACTTTGGGTAATTCATTATATAGTAATAAGTAACTAGTATAACAATGCTATTATTTAAGAGTGCTGTGAAGTCCTGATAGTAACTTAGATATTTTATTGTCAATATTAGCTCCAGTCATCAGGAAAAGTATAAAAATAAAATATAGTAAACAAAATACAACAACAACAAAACAAACAATTCCTAAATTCAAGTTAGCACTTCAAGAGCTTTACGTGATAAAATTATTAGTCATAGAAATTGGTAGCTAAAAGGTCATGGGGTTTGGGGAATGCAAATATAAAGATTGTGCAATAGCTTGCTGAACAGCTTCCAGAGTGAGTGGGTTTGAGCCTTATTGAATCTCCATGCTGATGTGAAAGCTAATAACTGTAAAAGATCAACAAGCTTGCCCGTATCTCAGTGGTAAAATAAGATCTGGATTTTGTATTTGCTTAGTTTTTGATAGAAACATCATGATAGCAGATTTTTCTTGACTCCTGAGTAGTTTACCATTGAGAGTCCATTCACATACCTCTAAGGAACTAATGAGCAAACCTCTTGAATTGTGCTGATGGAGGTATGATAATTCCTTTGTAAAGGCGGTTGACAAAAGTTCATGATTTTTCCACCAACAGAACATCGTCCATGACGAGAAGGCTTTGGCCATTTTGAGGCCAGGGCATTTATGTCAAGACTTTACCTGCCCACTGTTGGCAAAGTGAAGGGTTTTGGTCCCCTTGAAAAGTACTGAAAATATACATTGAAGGTTTTTTTTTTTTTTTTTTTTTTTGGTTTTTTGAGACAGCGTTTCTCTGTGTAGCCCTGGCTGTCCTGGAACTCACTCTGTAGACAAGGCTGGTCTTGAACTCAGAAGTTCGCCTGCCTCTGCCTCCCAAGTGCTGGGATCAAAGGCATGTGCCACCACGTCCGGCCCCATTGAAGGTTTTCTATCTGATTGTAAATTATGTTGATACTCAGATGCTGATGGTTTACTGAAAGGATATGATTTGTCCAAGACACAAGATTGGTACTATTGTTGAGGAGAAGATACAAGTATCGCCAAAAATTGACCTTAGTTAGGTGATGTTCTACTGTAAGTCTGTCGCTCTCATTAGTCTTTGTTCTTTCCCTATGCCATTGTTACAGTTGTGTTGAGACACTGTGGTGTGTGACCTCAGCAGTCTTGAAATCTTACTCAAGGCTGTTATTTTGCCCTCTGGAATTCTCTTATTTTTGTTGGATCAATTGGGAAGGGACATGTAAGTCATTTAGAAATTGATTGATGTATCTCATTAGTATTTTATATATAGGGCTCTATTGGGAGAATCCCTGTGGCCTTTATAGGACTCACAGTGTAGGTATGTAAAACATCAGAGGTCATATATTCAGCACTGAAAGCTACAGTACCACTACCATACACTGAATGGACTGAAAGTGTTCCGCCGAAGGGTTTTTGGACCTATCTGATGTGTTCACATGCTTTTCTCTCAGCTCTAGCACGTCTCCAATACAACCACCAAAATTCAAACCTTTTTCCTTTGCAATTTCTACAGCATAACCAGATATGTATACATGGTTTTGGAGTCTTTAGGAATCAGAGATTTCTGTTCTATTTATAATCACCTTTCACCTTTAAAATGCCATGGAAGAGGGGAAGGAAAGGGAAGGGAAGGGAAGGGAAGGGAAGGGAAGGGAAGGGAA
>NC_034604.1:7750279-7755395 GCF_900095145.1 Mus pahari | reverse complement strand
GGGAGGAAGGGAGAGGGAGACGAAGAGAGAGAGAGAGAGAGAGAGAGAGAGAGAGAGAGGGAGGGAGGGAGGAGGGGGCAGAGATGGATCAGCATCTGAGGACTGAGAGCAGGTCTGTGTCTGGTAAGCAAGGCTTTATGTTAACTTTCAGTCTTCAGACAGACAGACTTGGATGTGTTTGTATCAATTACCCAGATTCCCTTTGTGCATTATCTACTACCCTCAGTACTACTGATCAACATTGACAAGTTTCTTTGTAGTTTTCACATACAAATGGGAACAAGTGGTATTTATCTTTCTGTGTCTGGCCCATTTCTCTCAAGATAATGTCCTGTAATTCCATGCATATTATGTGTGTGTGTGTGTGTGTGTGTGTGTGTATGTATGTACTTTGTGTATGCTTGAATTATTCATCTACTGATGGTAACAAGTTGATTTCATATTTTACAGTTCTAAGCAATGTTACAGTAAGCATGGATATTCCTTTGATATGTTAATTTAATTTTTTTCAGAATATGACTAGGCAGGTCAGCTGGAGCATATGGTAGATCTACTTTTAGTTTTTGCAGGGCTCCTTGTACTCATCATAATGTGAGGTTTCTAGATCTAACTTTTGTTCACTGTCTAGGAGAGAGTGGGGAATCTTTTCCTTTTCATCTACCACTTAACCAGAGAATTTACCATGGTAAAAAATTGATACTGATGTCTTTAAATCTAGTACTTAACCCTTTTCATTCTAGAAGCTATTTTTCTATGAGCATCCTTGTCGTTGTCTCTGGAATCTGACTTCACTCTGACTCCTAGTTGAGTGTATGTGCAGATTCACCTGACTTTATCATAGGCATTGACAGAAGCTAGAGAGCAGCAGAGTCAGAGACAAGAGGCCCATGTCTTGTGAAAACTGAACATCAGACATTGGTGTGAGTGGGTCCTTTCCCATAGGGGAATGGCTTGAGGGGTGTACAGAGAGGGGTTGTGTTGTGGCTGAGGAACATGGAGCCAAGTGCATTTTAAGCATGATCCGAGCCCTGCCACTAACCCCACACACAGAAAACGATCATGTAGATAGTAGTCTGTAGATAGTAGACAACTTGGCCTCTGCAACTGTTTGTATAAGGAGCTACAGGCATTTCTCCGAATTATCCTTTTAGTCAGTGAGACTATACAGGGACCCTCACAACATAGGATGGGCTCCCCTCTTCCAATGGTGATCAGGCCGGTGTATGATAGGCACTTTTTGATTGAACCCATATAAAGCTGATCTGAATGAAGTTATGATTGGTCCCTAATGCGACAGCTGGACCAAAACATCCCTCAGGAACGCCACACAAACAGGGCTCAGAGGCAGCTGAGGTGCCTCGTGCAGCTCTTGAGAAATAGAAGACAATTTGTTCTTTGTGTTGTTACTGTCACTGTGGTTCCTTCAGGAGGGGTTACAGTTTCTTTTCTACAGAGGAGCACCCACGAGAACCCTGACGAGCATTGGGTAGTACCGCTTCCTTTATTCATTATTTGTTATGGGTGGCTGTCTTTGTCTCTGTTTTATTGCTGTGAAGAGACACCTTAAAATACTGTATTTAATTGGGGGTTTGTTTACGGTTTCTGAGGATTAGTCTGTTATCATCAACATCCCCTCCTCAGTAAAATGTGTTACTTTCATTCAAAGGGTTGAGTGGATTTTCTAAGTGAAAATTGACTTTTGTTAGTCTGTCCTTCCATACTTGATTCATGATATTTTACCCCAGTATACAAATGAATCATTGAGAAATCTACTGTCACATGTTAAGGGTTTTTCACCAATTGGAACATCCTCTGTGTAATCATTAAAGCTATAAATATGTTTTAAGGTTAATATGTGTTAATATATTATATTAACATGCATTATATCATGATATAATATGATATGTATGTTCAAATATAACTGGTTTCAACCTGGAAAAGCTGAGCACTAGAAAGACCATTAATTGACTACCATGAGACTGTACATTTATGTGTGTGCATATGAAAGACTATTCACAAGTGTGAATTATGTGTATGTCAAAAGTTTCAAAATCAACACTAGAAAAATACCATCAAGGGAAAACTTATTACTACAGTAAGTACTGCAGGATACTGTTTTTTTGTTTTTCTTTTTCTTCTCTTTTTATTTGTTCATGTTACATCCCGTTCACTGCCCCTCCAACCTTCACCCCCTCCCACGGTCCTTTTTCCTCTGCCTCCCTTCTCCTCTGAGAGGGTGGAGGCTCCCCCTGAGGTCTCCCCCCTCACCTGGCACATCAAGTGTCTGTAAGGCTAGGCTCATCCTCTCCCACTGAGGCCAGACAAGGCAGACCAGCTAGAAGAACAAGGGTAATCTTTTGTAAGGTGGAAAATTTGAGCAAAGCCCAGATCAAAGTTATTCCAGTATTCGGGGAGGTCGAGGGAGTGGTGGGTTGTGGTGTAATGAGTCTGTGGGATGATGGTAGCTGCTAGTGTCATTTACATTTCAGACAGGCTTTCCTCAGTCAGGGAACTCTCAACAGATCATTTTATAGCCTAGTTCAATATTAGGAAGTTTTTCAAATATTGCCTTAAAATACAAACATCCCCCAAATGATACCAGGTGGAGCTCTAGTGAGCCAGCCAACCCTTTCCTGAAGGAACACACCTCTGAGCTGACAGGATGAGTGAAGGAGAGACCTGTGAAGAGGGAGAACAGGCCAGCAGAGATTTCCTGGGGGTGGGTGGGAGGGAGAAGGGGTATGGAAATGTTTCAACTCCTTTGGGTGAACATTGAGGGACATCTTATAGGTCACATGACAGGGATATGTTTAGTTTTGTAGCACACTGCCAAGCTGTCTTCCAAAGTGTCCTGTCAGATTTCACCCCCAGCAGCAGTGAGCACTCCTCGTGTTCCATAACATTTAGTGACATCGGTGTTCTGAACTGGAGTCATTCTGACAGACTTATGATTAAAATCATTGCTTTAATTAAGGTTTCCCACATGAATTATGATGTGAATCATATCTTCACACTTACCATTTATATGCCTTTTTGAAGATGCTTATTAGTGTCTTTGGCCTACTTTTTGATTGTTCTTTATTACTTCATTGTTTTGGGAGAGCCTATTTTAAAAATGAGTTTGTGTGCGTGTGCGTGCGAGTGTGTGCATGTGTGTGTGCACGCGTGTGTGTGTGTGTGTGTGTGTGTGTGTGCACACGCACGTGCTGCCAGATGCTTGCAATGTTGCCATATTGCCAAGTTGCCATGTAGTAATCTGAGGATAACTTTTGGGATCCAGAGCTCATGAGTTTTGAGAGCTCTCTGTATTTGTTGTAAAATAATTCTCCATGTATGGATTTTTGCAGGGCTCCCCAACCCTATTCCCTCCCTGTGGTCTATTGTCTCTCTTCTCAACTATGTCTTTTGCAAATCAAAATTTTTCACTGTAGGGGAATTCTGTTCAACTCTGTATTTCATGGGTTTTGCTCTTTTCAAGTCACCATTAAAAGATCATTTCCAAGATGCTGTCATATAAATATGTTTTTCTAGGAATTTGATAGTTTTCAATTTTACATTAGGTCTGTGATATATTTTTGAGGTGGCCGTTAAGTTTCTGTCCAGGTTTGTTTCTTTTATTTTTGCATGTAGACGTTCATTTGTACAAGAATCATTAGTTGAAGACTTTCTTGCTCATTATATTGCTATTTCTTCTTTGTCAAAGATCAGTGGATGATATTTATGGGCTGGGAAGCTGGAAATCCCCTAATAATCCATTTTTAAAATTCATATACTTGAACTGCATGTAAATTCTTTCTTTTATTACCACAACAGAAGCAACTTAAAAAGGTTAACTGTGATTCGCTATTTGAGAGGCCCTAATTCTTTCCTCATGGGAAGGCATGGTAGTGGGAAATGGTTCTGACTGTGGGTATGAGACAGTAGCTGTTAACACAGCCCAGACCAAGACCTGGGGTGCTCTAGCCTTCAAAGGAGCCTCCTTCTCCCATCCAAGACCCAACTCCTTAAGGCTCTACATCCCTCACATACAGAACTGGAGTGAGGGAGCGGCAAGTGAGATGGCTCAGCGGTTAAAGGTGATTGATTTCACAAGGCAGCGGAAGATAACCTTCTGTCTCATACTACAGCATGAATTCACCTGCACACACATGCCTTCCTCACACCCTCAAGCTGGAAGGAGAGGACTCACTCCCAAGAGTTGTCTGACACACTGTGGTATAGACATATACAAGCACACAGTTAACAAGACAGCACTGATGACAAAGCATTCAAAACATGAGCCTGTGAAGGGTGTATAAACTGTCTTTTGGACGTGACGTGGCTGTTGTATTCACAAACACACAGCAGCTCTGGCTGTCTGCATAAGACTTGTCTTGTGCTGAGAATCTATTGATAGTGCTGCTGGGGGAGGGGAATCATTTTTCTTTAGGGGTATAAGCACTAGTATGTTTTCATCCAGTAGCCTCACACCATGCAAATGGCAGCCCTCCAATTAAACCCAGTCACCTGTGCATATAAAAAAGGATGTGAGAGTAGGAGGCAGGCAATGTGATGGGAGGAGTCCAAAAGGAGTGGGGAAGGAATGGGGAGCAAACATGATAAAGATGCATTATCTACATATATGAAGTTGTTAAAGAATAACCACAAATATTTTAAAAAGAATAATGTCACAAGTAAAACATAGGATACAAAATTGTATACATGCTTAAGATTCTAGTTTGGTAAAAAGGAAATTGGATCTATAATCTTAGCTGTTCTGGAAACTAAGGCACAAAGGTCTTCAGTTCAACATCAACCTGATCAACTTAGTGAGACCCCATGACAAAATAAATAAATAAATAAATAAAGGTAAAAAGACCAGCAGGGTTGGGTAGCTCAGTGGCACAGCCCAGCAGGGTTGGTGTAGCTTGGTGGCACAGCCCAGCAGGGTTGGTGTAGCTCGGTGGCACAGTCCAGCAGAGTTGGTGTAGCTCAGTGGCAGGGTTGGGTGTAGCTCAGTGGCACAGCCCAGCAGGGTTGGGGTAGCTCAGTGGCACAGCCCAGCAGGGTTGGGTGTAGCTCAGTGGCACAGCCCAGCAGGGTTGGGTGTAGCTCAGTGGCACAGCCCAGCAGGGTT
>NC_034604.1:7737469-7750229 GCF_900095145.1 Mus pahari | reverse complement strand
GTGGCACAGCCCAGCAGGGTTGGGTGTAGCTCAGTGGCACAGCCCAGCAGGGTTGGGTGTAGCTCAGTGGCACAGCCCAGCAGGGTTGGGTGTAGATCAGTGGCACAGCATGCGTTCAGCACAGACAAGGCACCATGAGTTTAATTGCTAGGTTGTTTTAGGTGTAGCATCTTCTAGTGGGGAAAGATTGTGTGTAGCTCACTTTCATCATCTCTGTCATTTTTCTAAGTTTTTATAGAAAGCAAGGAGACAGGATTGTCTGTTCTGGATAAGTGCTAACAAACTATAACTCATTTAAAACTAGTTCCTCTCTATATTGCTTTTTAGAGCCGACTCTCACTTTCAGACAACAGCTCATTTGGATGGGTACCTTTATAATCATATTCATATTTTCAAACTGTTCAGCATTTTACTTAGAAATTTTCTTCTGATCAAAAGCAGTTTTCCAATTACATCCTCTGACGCATGTGTCACAGAAATGGTCCCCACACACTTAGTTAATGAACTGCTTTATGAAGGTAGCTGCTACTATTTGTCATGTTTATAAAAAAACATTTCCTCTTTGATCTGGCAATTTGGTTCTGATAATCTGAGTTACCCTGCCAATGTAGGAACTGACTCAGAGTCAGTGAGGACTTCTTTCTTCTATTTTCTAAAGACTAGCAATGACATGGGGGTCATATGTTGAACAACTGTATGGATGGAAATGAGGTCATCGAGTAGAATGTGTGGCAGCTATCAGGGGCTGGAAGGAACAGTAGTGCATAGGGAATAGGGAGGGCTTTGCCAGTGTGAGCTTTAGCTGTGGCTGAGTACCCTGCATCACCTGCTTCTGGTCTGGCTGCTGTACTAGCTACACAGCCTCCTTCATGGTCGTAGCCATAGAACTAGCCTGCTCCTTGTGACCTTATCTGGTCTCACTGCCCAGAGTCTGATTTCTCATCAGAGATGCTTAAATGGCTATGGAGCTCCCAGGTACAAAACTTCCACACAGTCAAACCTCAACAACAGGGCATAGTCTAGGTTGGCTTCAAAGTTGTCATAAAGCTGAGGATGAGGCAGGGAGAAGAATGGGCAGAGGGAGAGTGAAGTGGAGAGAGGCAGATTTAATGACCATTATTTCTTATCCCAATTCTAATTTATCAATGAATTATTTCCATCCACCTATAAAGCAGATCTGCACTCTAATCACCTCCACCTGTGCATCACCTCCACCTGTGCATCACCTCCATCCCTGTGTCACCTCCACCTGTGCATCACCTCCATCTGTGTGTCACCTCCCTGTGTCACCTCACCTGTGCATCACCTCCACCTGTGCATCACCTCCATCCCTGAGTCACCTCCACCTGTGCATCACCTCCATCTGTGTGTCACCTCCGTGTGTCACCTCACCTGTGCATCATCTCCATCTGTGCATCACCTCCACCTGTGCATCACCTTCACCTGTGTATCACCTCCACCTGTGCATTACCTCCACCTGTACATCACCTCCATCCCTGCATCACCTCCATCTGAGCATCACCTCCATCTGTGCATCACCTCTACCTATGCATCACCTCCACCTATGCATCACCTCCATCTGTGCACCACCTCTATCTGTGCGTCACCTCCACCTGTGCATCACCTCCATCTGTGTGTCACCTCCATCTGTGTGTCACCTCCACCTGTGCATCATCTCCATCTGTGTGTCACCTCCATCTGTGTGTCACCTCCATCTGTGTGTCACCTCCACCTGTGCATCATCTCCATCTGTGCATCACCTCCACCTGTGCATCACCTCCACCTGTATCATCTCCACCTGTGCATCACCTCCACCTGTATCATCTCCACCTGTGCATTACCTCCACCTGTACATCACCTCCATCCCTGCATCACCTCCCTCTGAGAATCACCTCCACCTGTGCATCACCTCTACCTATGCATCACCTCCACCTATGCATCACCTCCATCTGTGCACCACCTCCACCTGTGTGTCACCTCCATCTGTGCATCACCTCCACCTGTACATCACCTCCATCCCTGCATCACCTCCCTCTCTGCTACCTTTTGATGTCACCAGTGTTGGAGCTTCCCAGGGGTTCATTGGGATAGGAAGTTGTTTTAGTTTCTGATACTTGCAATAAAGGCTGGAGGACAGTGTTGCTAGCTCATTTATTAACATGTAAGTGAGCTATCTATTTTCATCAGTCATAATGACATTTTAGTGGGATTGGATGAAGCTCTTTGTTCAATAAATGGCCTTTAATAATCTGTATCACCATTAAACTTCAAATCTCTCTAACTTCAAAACATCTTTCCGTGGTTTATCTTTCCAAATATCTTTCTACCATCTTTCTCCTAGTATCGTATAATTTTTTGATGCACCCCAGTATACCCACTAAAGTCCGATTTCATAGCCATATGTGATTGTTTCTTTTGGCTGGGACAACTTTCCCCAAATTGGCATCTGGCTGACTTTTTCTCTGTCTAGTTGCTGCTGTTGTTTTTGTTATGGACTTTAAAGCCTTGACCACACACACATGCTAAGCTTGCTATGGCTGAGCACCCTTCCTGATACCATAGAGCACCAAGTTTACTCCCTGTTCCCTTGTAACCCCCAGGACACTTATTAGCTTTTATTATCCACTATATCTACTAGAGAGTAAGCTCCACAAGACATCTGCTTATGTAGCTGCGCTGGATAATACTGTTGAATGAAGAGATACAACATAGAACCTTGTTTTACAGATGAGGACGCTGGGAACCAGAGACCTGAGGCTGCACTTTAATTTGATTGCTGAGCTGGGACTCTACTGCTGTCCCGTGGGGTCTCAATCAAGTTTATATTTTATAATTTGGCACCCTAGAAGACTCCATTTTCCATGTTCTTTGCCCATTATAAATGCAGGGCTTACTGCTTTTTATTTTTTCATGTCTTTAACAATGATGCAAGCTGGGAGGGGGGTGGGGTGGGACACTTTCCAGGATTTCCCAGAGCGGAGAGGAGGAGCAGAGCACCTCTGCTGGTTTCTCCTTTGAAATGTAGATTCTGCAACCTCAGTCGCAGCGCCATTGTTGGGCAACAATACGCATCTCAGAGGCAGGGAAAGGTTCCCACACTCTCCTTACAGACGCCTGGCTGGTGAGCCCTGGTCTCCCCATTACTCCTGGGCTCCTTGTTTCTTTTTCCTCTCTCTTTGTTAGGTCATCTATTCATGACTGGGGCAAGATGCCATGCTATTCTTTCTCGATTCTGGATCAGTCTGTTATTAGCTATTCTCCTTGGGTGCCCTATTCATGGAAAGTGAGCCACCCCAGTGGCAGGAGGTGAGCTACGTGGAAAAGGTCAAGGCACATTTTCCTGCTTGGTTTGTGTGTTTCCGGTGATTCAGAGGGAACTCTTCTCCATCTTGAGCATCATGGCCTGTGTCTGTGGTCCAGACTGTGTGGGTGTTCTCAGAGATGCTGCAGCTAAGCCCAGCAAGGTGATCTGCTGCAGTAAACTGAGTCTGCCATGGGCTGTCTGATCCATCTGTGATGTCCACGGGGTCAAGAGTAAGATGAGAGGACTCAACACATGCTACTCAGGGCACGTGTCTCTAGGTGTTCTCCACAGCCCATGCCACCCTGCTTTCTCTGTGACAACTTTCCCTTTCTAAGAGAGCAAGGATTAGTGACCAACAGGACAGGACTCAGTGTTGGGTTTTGTGCCATTTTGTGCTGTTTTTAGAAGAGAAATGTAGGATGTTAGGGAACAGCTCTTCACTTGACATGGGACTCTGTTGCCTGGGAAGTGGTACACTTTCCTCTCAGCTCAAAAGCTCAACAGACAGTTCTAACTTACTTGATTATGATTTTCAGCTTTATGACAATGTAAAACAGTTTAGTAGGAATCTTACTTCAGATTTTCAATTTTTCTTGCTTTGTTTCACTGGTCACTCGGTCATGCAGATATACATAGTTGATGGCACACAGTGAGCTGTGTTATTTAGTAGGCAAAGTGTAGTAAATGAATCTTGTGTTAGTCTATGTGCTGGTGCGTTTCTGGGTGGGAGTCAGAAGACAACCTGAGATGCCCCCTCTTTTGAAACAGGGTTTCTCCCTAGCCTGGAGATTGCCAGGGAGACAAGGCTGATTGGCCTGAAAACTGAAGTGTCCTTGCTTTTCTGCCCCCCACCCCCCACCCCTCCCCCCAGCTCACAGTGCACAGTTGAAATAGGGTCTGCGATTAAGTTTATGTGCCAGCACTTCACCAGTTGAGCTTCAAGCTATCTCCCACCCCTAAATGAATTTTTTTCCTTCCTTCCTTTTTCCTTTTCTTTTTCTTTTTTCTGCTTTTTGTTTTTTTGTTTTTTTTGTTTTTTGTTTGTTTGTTTGTTTGTTTGAGACAGGCTTTCTCTGTGTAGCCCTGGCTGTCCTAGACTTTGTAGAGCAGACTGGCCTCATATTCAGAGATCCGCCTGTTTCTGCCTCCTGAGTGTTGGAGTTATAGGCATGTACCACCACTGCCTGACTCTAACTGCATCTTTAACTTATGATATTTTTGTTTGGGACAAACCATGTCATATAAATATATATGCTCTCTATCTATGCAAATGAAGAACTGAGCCTGAAAGAACTTTTGAAATGTTGAATCATCAGGTAAAAAAGAAAGTGAAGGAAAATATCTTACATTTATAGATTAAGTATGTCCTAAACTTTTTAAACTGATATATAAAAACTGTCCATATTTGTAGGGTACCATACATGTTTTGATATGTTTAATGTTTAAATTCCAAAACCATATTTATTTCTTTACATGCTTGTCACTTCTTTGTGATTATAGTATGTAAAAAATATTTCTTCTAGCTTTTCAAGTAAAATCTATAGCATATCAGATATTGTCTTAGGTAGGGTTTTATCTATCTATCTATCTATCTATCTATCTATCTATCTATCTATCTATCTATTTATTTTGCTGTGAGGAAACACCATGACCATAGCAACTTTTATGAAAGAAAATATTTAGCTGGGGCTGGCTTATGGCTTTAGAGGTTTAGTCCATTACTGTCCTAGCACGGTGCAGGGCAGCGCACAGGCAGACACGATGTCAGGGAAGAGACTGAGAGCTCTACACTTGATCTGAAGGCTGCAGAAGGAGACCACGTATCATTCTGGGTGTAGCTCGAGCACAGGAGATCTCAAAGCCTGCCCCTACAGTGACACAGTTTCTCCACTAAGGCCCCACCTACTCTTACAAGACCCCACCTACTCCAACAAGGCCCCACCTACTCCAACAAGGCCATAGCTCCTAATAATGCCACTCCCTGTGGGCTAAGCATTCAAGTACATGAGTCTATGTCCCCATACTTATTCAAGCCACACAGATACCATAATGTGTAAGGTATTATAAATGTACACCATTTCATGGTATGGATTAAAAAGGATTGCAAGAGAAGACTACGTATTTTGGAGGAAAGCTGAATTCGAATCCCTGCTGCACGTCTTGCATGATTTTTAATTTGGAAGAAGCTTCTTTTCCTTTTTGGCTCTTGTTTTCCTTATATGAAAATAAAATTAGCAATATAGATAGCATTCTGAGGTTAGCATGCGGGTTCTATGATGTATAAATATATACATAAATAAAATGCTTGGCATGGTTTGGGTATACGGCAAGTGTTCATAAATAGTAGCTCTAGTAAGAGTTATGTAGTGAACGGTGCTACAGAAGCAGACAGTGGACTTGGTGTTTCCTTATAGAGTTCCTTCCTTTCAGAGCCCTTGAAGCCAGCCTCCTAACACAGCGTGGCAGTCCTTTGAAGAACAGCTCTGCACTGCTGTGTGGTCCTAGGGGAACTTTCAGGCATTCCTTTCCCAGAGCTTCTCAGGTCCTAGGCCTACATTTCCCACCTTAGTTCTGGCTATTTCTTTTTCTTTTCTTTTCTTTTTTTTTTTTCTTTTTTTCTTGTTTTTGTTTTTTGAGACAAGGTTTCTCTGTGTAGCCCTGGCTGTCCTGGAACTCACTTTGTAGACTAGGCTGGCCTTAAACTAGAAATCTGCCTTCCTCTACCTCCCAAGTGCTGGGATTAATGGTGTGCGCCACCACCGCCCGGCAGTTCTGGCTATTTCTGAAGTTGTAGAAAGGGGACAAGTTATTGAGTAAAATTTACTGTCCCTCCTAATCTTCATAAATGGGCAAAACCAACCTAAAATGTGTATGATTAGAATGAAGGAGAAAAAAAAAAAAACAATGAGAGGGGTGGCAAAAACAAAAAACAAAAATCACCCAACCAACCAACCAACCCAGAATGTGAAAGTGTAGCCTGCAGGTTACCAGTTTGGTTAGCTGCATCCAGTTCTAATTGCAGTGGCTCAGAGAACATAAATAGGTGCCTGGGGCCCGTGTGGTGCTCCTGGGTCTTTTATAATTAGATTGCCCAATACTGGGCCTTTGCTTGGCTTTGAGTTCTCCTTTTGCAACTGCTGTAGTCCTCACGCAGCCTTCTTAGACATGTGATAAAATAGATAAAGGACTAGTTTTCCAGTTAAAAATGGATTTTAGATAGCAACAAATTACTTTTTTTATATTAGCATGTTCAAAACTATGTGCATGTTTATGCTAAAAGGTACTGCTCAGCTGAAATTCAAATATAACTAACAACCTTTATTTACTTTTTTTTTT
Organism: Mus pahari; assembly: GCF_900095145.1. Taxonomy (NCBI): domain Eukaryota; kingdom Metazoa; phylum Chordata; class Mammalia; order Rodentia; family Muridae; genus Mus; species Mus pahari. The sequence goes on along the minus strand of NC_034604.1, from coordinate 7,743,589 downwards.
GTTCTTTTGAGAAGTGCTCTCTTTACTTAGCTCTGGCTATCCTAGAACTCATTCAGTAGACCAGGCTGGCCTGGAATTCACAGAGACCCGCCTGCCTCTGCCTCCTAGTCTCTGGGATTAAAGGCGTGCGCCACCATGCCAGGCTTTAAGCAACCTTCATTTTTTATTGCTAAACGCAGCAGCTTGATACTAGATTGAGACGGGAGGGTGCCAGTTCTGTCTCTGACAATGGAATGCATTGTTTTAAAAAATACACTTTTACTTGTGTCTTACTGGTTGCCCCTAGCTGAAAGAGAAGATGAATGGATGGACAAGTAAAAGACAACTAATACTCAAGTCATGATCAATTCTCATCTTATTCTTTTAAAAAGTATTTGCTTAATTTTTATGTACAGGTGTTTTGTCTACTTACATTGACATGTATCCTTGCAGGCCAGGAATGGGGATCAGGTCTTATGGGACTACATTTGTGAGCCACCATGTGGGCGCTGTCTTCTCCCAGGACTCTGGGGGAGCAGTCAGTGCTCTTAACCACTGAGTCATCTCTTCACCCCCATTAATCTTCATATTAAACTTGACTGGATAGAATTATCACGAAGATTGCTGAGGTATGTCTACGGTTATATGGTTGTATCTTGATGAAATTTCCAGAAAGGATTAACTGCAGGGGACAGTGCCTTCAATGCAGGCAGTGTCATCCCCCAGGTGGGGCTCTGGCAGAATAAAAGGATGAAAAACACAAAGCTGATGAAGGTCCAGTTGTCCTTTCTTGATTTTGTGTCTTGGATGACCTGAACAAAGGGCTCTGCTCTGTCACAACTGTCTCACTGTGATGGGCTGAATGATCTGAAACTGTGAACTAAAAGGTACCTCTCCTCTAGGTTAAAAAAAAGAACTTTGAGTTTGGGCATGGAGAGAGGGCTTAGTGGGGTAAGGTACTTGCCACCACTCCTGGTGGGTTGAGTTTAATTTCAGATACTCATATGATGGATGGAGAGAACCAACTCCCTCACACTGTATTCTGACTTCTACACATATGCCAGAGCATGTACTTGACCACACATTTGTACACATATATGATATAAGTAAATGTAAAAACATTTAGATTATTTCAGAATATGTTAAATGTAAAAAAGTTTTCAAAAGTTAAGTTCTATACACTTGCTGGATAATAAATATCTCAACCTACAATACATTTTTATCATGTACCTGAATCCTTGCAGAAACATAGCTACAAAACAGATGCTCAACTGAAATAATGATTATAAAAAGGATGGGATAGAAATTATTTTTATTCCCTGATATTAGGTTATATTAGGTGAGACAGTCAATTGATATTTTATAAGCAAAAGGAAGACGCACCTCAGAACATGTCCAACCTCTTGGGTTCCTGGACCTTTGAACAATCAATATCTGTATCATGCTGCTGAGATGCTAACTAGCTCCACTCACTCACCAAGTTCTATCCAGTGTGAGGATATGTCACTGTGCAGTAAGTCATATGAATATTGGTGAAACACTACAAAATGCCTCTCATTATTGCCAGGTAGCAGCAACTCTTCCTGAGCTAACCATCCTTAGAGCGTCCATTTTCCATCTAAATCTGCTCCCTGCCACACACACACTCCTAGGACTGACCTCTCCATTAACCTGGGGGTTGCATTCCCTCTATCCCTCTGCCCTCTCTCTGGGAACTTTCTTTGCTCCCACAGCACATCCTTTTTGCAAACATGTAGTTCGCACTGGGCTCTCTTTCATCTCCCAAACCTTCAGCCTCTGTTGTTTTTTCTTCACCGCCAGAGTTCTCTGCTTATTTTGCTAACTTCCTTACCTTTCCTGTGACCTTCATCTTTATTTCAATGTGCTGCTTCTGCTAATGCCATCACTGTTCTCCATGTCAATTAAACCAAAGAACTCCTTTCTGCTTTTGATGATTTCTTGGCGTTCTTTGGCAGTTTAATCCCTACCCTTCTCGGGACTCTTCCCTGCTACTCCTCACCCCTTTTGTTCCCAGTCCTCTTGACCCTGGCCATGTCATTCTGCTATCTCGGGACGTTTGCTCTACAACATGTACACTCTCCTCAGTGCTGCCGACACATTACTAACATTGGCCTATTGATACCTATGAGCACATCTCTCTGCAGACCCTGTCTGAGCTCTAGGGCTAAGTATCCAGCTACCTTTGGATAACCTATCTGAGTGTCACACAGCTTCAACACCAGCATGTTCAAAATTGACCTAGAATGAGTTATTTTTAATGTGCATTTAAAAGATGAACTTGTTTATTCCCATTCTTCATTTTAAAAAACAAAATAAAACAAACAAAACAACCTGGACAATTTCAAATGTGTCTTCATCTGAGTTAATTTCGACCAATTGAATCTTTTGTTCCTCTCAGAACAGACACATGATAGAAGGAAAAGGCGAACTGCTTGTGTTTGCAGATGGCACGATCCGGCTTTTAACTCCACACAAACTAAGTAAATAAATAATCTCTTAGAAACTTAAGTGTATTCAATAAAGGTGTTGGGTATAAAATCTTAAGATGATCAGTTATACCTGGCCTATCTGAAAAAAAAATTAAGCTGATTCATGTACACTAATATTGTAAAGAATAAAATATTTTGGAATAAATTTTAAAAAAGATGAACCTGGTCATAGTGATATTTTGAATTTATAGCTTTTTAGATAAAACTCTTTAATGTCTAGTTATCTTGTTCTAAGTAAAACCGACAATCATCACAATGTCCACAGACTGTAATCTGCATCAGTTGCTCACTCTGTCCTTGTCCCCTCCCCATCTTCCCTTGTCCCAGAGCACTTTGGCCACACTGACCAGACTTGGCCTCAGTGCAGAGGTCTCTGTAATTGCTTTTTCTCCAGACACATGTATCTTCTCACCTCCTGGAACACTGGTCAGATATGAACACTTGCAAAGGCTTTCCCCTCAGAACTCTGTATAAAACTGCAGCGCATCCCTTCAGCCTAGTGGACTTGCCTCCTCTCCTTACGTTTTTGTCCTTGTAACATTTACTGATGTTATAATACATATTTTAAAACATTTCTATCTAATTCCTTTCACTGAGGTGTAGACCAAATACAGAAGAAATTACTGTCTTTTCTTGACTGATTGTTATTTTTCTTGATCAGTTGCTTGGAGCAGGACTCAGCATTTAGGATCAATAAGTGACTGTGGAAAAATAAAGGAATGTCCAGTGCTATCACTCCAGTTGGGACATATATGCCAGTTGGCACTTCAGTAAATAGCACCCATCTCTTCAGTACAGGGTCTCCAGGCTAGCTTTGGTTCAGCTTCTTGCAGCCACCCAGCATTCAGCCATTATTCAGACCTCCTAAGTTCTAGGAATCAACTTCTTTCCTACCACATGGCTATTTATCCTTCAGATTGCAGCTAGACATCCTAGACTTTTTGTGAACTTTTTCTTCCTTTTCCAAACCTCCAAATGGGGTTCTCCCCATAGAATACAAAACATTTGGCAATGCAGGAATGCCATGTCCTTCCCTAAAGAAATTTAGAGTCAGTAGAGAGGGGTTTAGAAATTAAGTGCCTGAGATCTCCAAGGATGGCTGTCCTGTCCAAGATTTCACAGCATCTGCACTACAGCCTGGAGGAGAAACCAGAGCGCTGGGATCCAATGCAGTGAGAATTTATTTCACAGTTATCAAAGCAAACCAAAGGTTATCAGTGGGTTGGACATTTAAAGATTAAGTACAGCTGATGGCACTCAGCTCTTATGCAGGTAGCTTAACTTTCGTGGTTCTGGTCTCTCTCTAAAGGGAAAATGGAGGTGTTTATGATTCTGTATCATAATGGGTTCCAGGTGACCCAGGCTAGGCAGCTGAGCCAGGGCCTCTCTTCTTTGATTTACATGGCAGGATCCAGGCCATCCTTAAATTGAAAAGATATAGTAATGAGTAAATGCAGAAAGAGAAAAGAGAGAGAGAGAGAGAAAAAAAAGAGCTGAGGGAAAAACCGGAGTGCTTTCCCAAGTCCAAAGTGAGCTATGGCTGCCCTTTCTGCCTCAGAAGGTATGACCATAAATTCCTAGTTAATGCTTAGCACTGGGGCTCTGGCTAGTGATATATTACACAGGACAAGATGCCTCCAAGCAGAAAACACTGTAACTGGGAAGCAATAACATGCATGTCAGCCATGGGACTGCAGTTAAAGTGAACTGAAAAGTTACAGGCTGTGTGGCAGATGCACAGTGATAATGTGTACATTTTTTTTTTCTGCAAAATGATATGTCATCAAGATAGTGGCCTCTTTAAATTCTTTGATGCCACGATAGCTCAGAGAGCATGGTTAGGATTTCTATTTTAACGTTAGTACCCTTTTAGCCAACCTCAAGACAACCACAATCTAGAAAGCATGGGCATTTAAGGAACTCAGACTGTGCCTCGGTTTTCCAAGCACAGACCCTGTGTTGCTGTGATTCTGTGCTATGCTGATCAGGCCGCTTCATCTCTCGGAGCCTTCTGTAACGGCCAAAGAATTCATGCACTGCAGTGCTGGATTCAGTCCCTGATTTCCTGGCTATAAATCCCACCATCTTTTTAGTGGACTTATTTGTTTGTTAAGATATTTTTGTTTAAGTAATACAGTAAAACTAACTACCACTCAAGGGCTGACATATGTGCAATTTTTTTTTTTCTGTTCTTAAATAGATCAAAGTAAAAGATAACTGAATCCTTGAAACTTTTTGGTTGAAAATGTCTGCAGTACATCCATGTCAGGTGGTTCTCACCTGCGATCTCAGAACTCTGGAGGCCTGTCTCTGAGACCAGTCTGGAGAGCTGCCTGAGCTACAGTGGAACTGCTTCTAAATATCAAATAAAAATAAATTACACAGCAGCGTAACAATACTTACATTTTTCAAAGGATCTAAAGATGTTCAGGTGACCCCCGAGAGACAGAAGCTGAGCTCTTCTGAGTTAGCACAGTAAAACATGTCTCCATACCTGGCTGCCTACGAGGTCCTGTTCAGTTGTGGATACTGATAATCTTAGTCTAGTGACCTAAAGAATATCTGCAGTCTCGAGCATCCTCTTATTTCATAAGTTGACCAAGAACACACCCACTTCAGACAAAAGGCTCTGTGCCTCTGGACCGAGTCCTGAGCATCAGGGAGTGTTGTCTGTCCTTATGTGTTGTCTATCCTTCCTTGTCCCTTGTTCAAACCAGCACGATGCTCTTAACTGCTGCTCATCGAAGCATTCAATGCACACTGTGAAGAGTCCCCGTCACTACACTCTGGATCTTGAGCATGCTCACTGGAGGCTTTACCTTCTGATTCACTCCAGCTTGAGCACCCAGGAACCTAGCCAAGCATCTGAATTTGGTTCTTTGGTTACCCTCTTGGTGTAGTGTTTTCTGTACACTGACTGCTTGGCTTTACCATCAGACACTATCAAGCCTCCCCAATGCATTCTTTTCTCTCAGGCTCAGTTAATCTGCTTCCATTGCTAAACCAGTACTTACCACAGAGAGTTCTGCTACTGTTGCGACTAGTCCTGCTAGTAATGAAATATTGAGCCAAGTACCAAAGTACTATGTGGGTTTCTCAACACCATACTGCTATATCTCTTCATTCACACACACACACACACACACACACACATCAGCTTCTGCAATATGAGTGTATATATATGCTTTTTATCTGTTCAAACACACTTTTATACTTGTTTTCTTACTAGAGTTGCCTTTGATCGTATCTAAAATGCTATCTACCAGGCCCTAGTCCAACTTTTCGGTAGCCAAAACATTTATTAATAGTAGATAATCATTTAATAGTACCTTAAAAATCTCAGACTGAATTGCTGGAGAGATAGTTCAATTGGTAAGGTGCCTGCCTTTCAATTATGAAGTCCTTCCTTAGATTGCAAATCTCATGTAAAGCAAAGCTGGCTATGGCAACACTTGCAATTCCCCATCTGGGGGTTACTGGCCAGCCAGCCTGGGCTACTTGGTAAGTTCCAGTCCAATGAGAGATCCTACTTTTTCTCTTTCTCTTTCTCTTTCTCTTTCTCTTTCTCTTTCTCTTTCTCTTTCTCTTTCTCTTTCTCTTTCTCTTTCTCTTTCTCTTTCTCTTTCTCTTT
>NC_034604.1:7729491-7737464 GCF_900095145.1 Mus pahari | reverse complement strand
TTTCTCTTTATTTTCCTCTTTTTCTTTTTCTTTTTCTTTCTTTTTTAAAGGGTAAATGATATCTGAAGAACAGCACTTAAAGTTGTTCTCTGGGTAAAGTCTTTTGGCAAAAGCACAGATGCACATGAGTTAATCAGGGATAATGAAAATGTTACACACAATGGAATTTTATTAAGCTGTAAAGAAAAATGTTAATATACAAATTTCAGAAAAAATGTATGGACCTTGAAAGAAAATATTATATTAAGTGAGGTAAATTAGACTCAGAAAGACCAATGTCACTTGCTCTTGCGCATATGTGAATCTTAGCTTCTAATTTCTACTTTTCTGTGTTTTTTATTTATCCAAGTGTGTACAGAGGTAGGTGATTAGGAAGATGTGGGAAGCCTTTGGGGGGCTCTTAGCAGGAATCTGACATTGGCCAAAGACAAGGAAATGGGCTTCAGGCAGGAATCTGACATTAGGCCATGACAAGAAAGTAAGATCAGGCAGGAATTTGACATTAGGCAGTAACAGGGAAGTAAGTTCAGGCAGGAATCTTAATTTTAGGGTCGTAGGCTTCAGGCAAGAACCTGATTTTGGGCTTGGACAAGGAAGTAGGTTTAGATATTTTGGTCATCCTGATAAGCTCTTAGAAACAGTGATCATGGGACTTTGTTTATTGTCTTGCTTGTCCCTTCACTATTTGTGTTTATTGTACTGTTTGCCCCTATTACGTGCATGTAATTAATTAAAATGGTATAAAAGCAGGTTGGGAAAAATAAACCTGCCTTAGCCTCAGAACTGACTGGGGTCATACTACAATGTTGTCTAATTGTCTTTTTTTCTTTTTAATTCTCACTCCTGTGCTGGAGAACCTGTTCACTGATTGAGCAGGCTTGGTCAGAAAGAGACACTTGAAAGGAGTGAAGAGAGGCAAAGACAGAGGACAACAGCGTGCTGTGCTATTCAGCAATTACAAACAGTGAATTTATGAAATTCTTGGGCAAATGGATGGATCTGGAGGATATCATCCTGAGTGAGGTAACCCAATCACAAAAGAACACACACAGTATGCACCCGTTGATAAGTGAATATTAGCCCAGAAACTTAGAATACCCAAGATACAATTTGCAAAACACATGAAACACAAGAAGAAGGAAGACCAAAGTATGGATACTTCGATCCTTCTTAGAATGGGGAACAAAATGGGGAACAAACTCCCATGGAAGGAGTTACAGAGGCAAAGTTCAGAGCTGAGATGGAAGGAAGGACCATCCAGAGACTTCCCCACCCTGGGATCCATCCCACATACAACCACCAAACCCAGACACTATTGCATATGCCAGCAAGATTTTGCTGACAGGACCCTGATATAGCTGTCTCTTGTGATGATATGCCAGTGGCTAACTAATATAGAAGTGGATGCTCACAGAAGTGGATGCTCATCTATTGTATGGAACACAGGGTTCCCAATGGAGGAGCTAGAGAAAGTACCCAAGGAGCTGAAGGGGTCTGCAACTCTACAGGAGGAACAACAATATGAACTAACCAGTACTTCAGAGCTTGCATCTCTAGTTGAATATGTAGCCGACTTTGGCCTAGTAGGCCATCAAAGGGAGGAGAGGCCCTTGATCTTGCGAAGATTATGTGCCCCAGTACAGGGGAATGCCAGGGCCAGGAAGTGGGAGTGGGTGGTTTGGGGAGCAGGGTTGTGGGGTGTATAGGGGACTTTCGGGATAGCATTTGAAATGTAAATAAAGAAAATATCTAATAAAAATGTAAAAAAAAAATTAATGAAAAAGGAAAGAGGGAGTGAGTCCAAGGGCTGATGGGCAGAGGGATGGGGGCCGATCAAGTTGGTAAAAATGCTTTCAGGAAACCTGCTCCCTTAAAAGCAAAAATGTAAAACCATTTACTCAGCATTGAGAACCTAAACATTAACATTAACTAGATCAGAAGATACACAGTACATTTCCATTTATCACCAGACAGATAGGTAGTGCATTTCCATTCATGGCTTACTGATCAAGGTGACAAAACCCCTTAAGGAGGAAGGGCTTATTCGGCTCATTGTTTCAGACGCATTCCCAGGTCAGCTGCTCCGTCCATCCCTGGCCGTGGTAAGGAAGACGCAGGTGTGGAGGAGCGTGCCATAGGCCAGAGCTGCTCCTCTCCTGTTGGGTAGGAAGCAGAGAGCCTATGTGAACTTTGGAAACATGATTTATTTGTTAGCTAGCTCTGTTTATTAATTTCCCCAGTGTCCTTTCAGTCCCACTTAGGAAGTCACTCTTAATGTTATTTTTTTGGTTGGTTGGTTTTATCCAGGCGACCAGCTTCAACAAGATTAAGAAGAAACCTAAGCTTAAATCTAAACTTGTGCCTCCCCTCACTTAATTTAGCTTACCAACTCTATTAATTATGAGGCCCATGTTTTAAATATTAAATATTTCCCTTCTAATGAGTTTATTAATGTCATATGTTAGCTTGCCATGCAATCTACACAGAACTGTGAAAGGTCACCCTCTCTACCCACTGCACAGAGAATAGCATGATGGGAGCCATTTGGTTTCTAATAGCTTATAAAAGATCCACTCAAAGCTTAACTTAACCAATGATTTTTAAGGGTTTCAGGGACCTGTTTACAAAGATGATCTGAGGAACCGTGCCTAGCCTTGGGTCAACTAAGATGCCTTCCACATGCAAGAGAGAAAGAGAGGAGACTCAAAAAATGTGGCTTCTTTACTGTCCTAGGAGAGACAACATCTTTATTTTTATTTTTGTCACTTATTGGAAGATATTGAGTTAAATCACCCTAACATAGATTGAAAATGCTTTAATGTGCTCCATTTTAAGGCTTCATTGAAAAAAGAAGAAAACAGGAAATTGGATAGTTTCAAAATATTAGATCTGTCTATTAAAGAACTCTACACTCAAACCTTTAGTTCTCTTTGTAAGAAACTGTATACATACAATCTTTTCATTCAAAGAAGTACAATAATTTGTGAGAAATTCTAAAGTTCTCGAGACACTGTCTTTGAGGGATATGTTAGGACCTGCCTTCTGAGGAAGAGAGAAGCAGGAACTCTGAACAGCTTGCCCAAGCATCACAATGGAGGACTTTGACCACTCTGTAAAAGTTGTGTTTCTTTCAGCAAACCCCTATTCATAGGGAAGAGATGGAAGAAGCTGAAAACAGACACAGAGTTGTGTTGGCTACTGTCTGGGAAAGCACATACGGATGCATTTTTAAAAAGCTTTCTTCTTTATACTGTTGTTTATGAGATTCCAAGGCTCCCACAAACTGGAAATCTGTAAAAATTGCATTGTGCATTATTAGGAATTTTCTCTTTGAAGAATTAAGGTGCACATCAAACATCCCATATATCTTATGACTCAGGCACTGACTTAAAACTTTCTCTTCTTATGTTTGATTATAAAAAAAGGGAGTCCTTGAATAAGTAAATTAAGGCATTTGCTGGTTTCTCTGGAGTTTTAATCAGTTGGCATCCAACAGGTGCTTTTATTTTTCTGGCCTTGAACTCTTTCTGGACTGGATGTGGGAGAAACATCTGCAAGTGCCTTCATAGTTAGCAAATCTTTCTTCTGCTTTTCCTGTGTGTGTGTGTGTGTGTGTGTGTGTGTGTGTGTGTTTCTTAGCCTGATATCGTCCCTTTACCTCCTGACATACCCGAGGACACCTGAGGTGCACAGGGTTATTACCTGAGCTCTGTTGATGGCGTCTGGCAAGGCTCTCTGTTAGTCTGGGACACTATACCTGCAGAGTTCCTTTACATCCCTGGCACTTCCTAGGCTGCCTTGAATTTTATCGGACTGCACGAACGCAGATCCTAAAAAGGGACAGTCTTGGCTTCTGTGGTGGTCTGTCCTCTGCATGCTGCCAGTCTGCAGTGTGTCCCCCACCATTCCCCGCTGCCAAGGATAGCCCTGTCCCATCCAGAGGCACTCTCAATTTCATCATGACTCTTTCCTTTAATCCCATCTCTTCAGAACAGATCAAAAGGCTCAGTTAACAAGTTGGGTACAAAACCAGATGTCTTCAATTCCCTGCTCCTGTGCAGGATGCAGGGACCTCTTATTTCTCTTTAGTTTAATGCAAAAGGCCTCAGGCAGAGTAAACTCATGCAAAAGATCAGAATCCCAGATTATGTTTATCCTCCATAGACTAATTTTTTGGTTTGTTTTGTAAGGTTCGTCTTGAACAGCTATGTAAATCCCATGCTCCTGCACACTCTCTGTAAGCAGTGCATACTTAGCTTTGCTACTTCACTTAACGCTTCTACCCTTTGGATATACGGTCTATCATTATTCTTCTAGAGCGGGGATAAGGCACTCATGTCCTCAGGACCACAGAACCGGCTAGGGTGGACCTAGAATCTGCTTCCAGAGTGCATGCTCACCCTGACAAACATTACCTCCTTCTGGAAAACATGTTGCCTTCATCTTAGCGAAACACCCATAACTTTCAAGAAGAAATCTTCCTTTAAGAAGACTTAAAAAACTAAATTTCTCTGTTAGCCTAAAATCAGTAGAAATTAAGCCCTATCTATTTAGAAAAGGACAAACACTTAGCATGGCAAGTTCTGCAGTGAGTTCGTATGTCATGGTCACCTTCATTTAGATATCCACAGTGTGACACAGCTGGCACAGAGGGTTTGGAGACACTCCAAGGAACAAAAAGACTATCTGAGGCCAGAGGCATGCCCAGGAGCTATTTTGACAAGTAGGGCAGGTAATATAGCTCACAGGGCAAATGGGTTTACTCGGAGGGCGAGTCTGCAAAGGAGCGGAGGTTATAAAGTGGAGATTACACTTCAAGAATGAGCAAGACACTACTTTCGAGCATGAAGTCCCATTATCATCACAGTCATCCAGAGTACATCTGTCTGGATTGGTTGATTAGTGGTACAGAGTCTTTAGCTGCTAGGTGAAACTCAGACTCTGTGGCTGCTGATCGTATCGTTCATACACATATAGAGCTCACATACAATATTATATATGTATATGTAAAAATGAACCCTAGTTCTCCTTAGGTGGCTCTTTTGGAGGAACTCAATATTTTGTAGCATTTTTTTTTTTCCCAGAAGCACAGACTCTTGAGTTGCTCTTCTGTTGAGTGAAATACAATATGAGAGAATTAATCTTGCAGTAATTCCTGTAACAGTGACTTGGGAAAAGGAAGGGAGTGGGGCTTTTTAGATGGTTCACAACCACAGGGTGTGGGCGGGGCTGGGAGCCTGAGAGCAGTAAGGACACAGGAGGGGAGGTGCTCTCCAGGCAGACTGGTGAGTGTGGGACCCAGTCACAGACCTGTTGCTTCCATTCCTAACTGACGGATGGCGGGCATAACACTGTTTCACACTGCCATGCACAGTATTCTAGTTGTGTTTTTATTTAACTTTGTTTGGAATAAGGAAGGGTGGGGAATATTTTTGTACTGTAGAGCTCCTAAAGGGCTGTAATCGACATTTATACTTTTACTATTATTATTTTCAAAGCAGTTGGGATACATACACTGAATCCCTCTTCTGAAACCCAAAAATCTTTCCTTAATTTGGGAGCACTTTTCCTTCCCTGGCCATGGTAGGCACCAAAATTTGACACTGAATAGAAATCTAGTAAAGTATTAATAGTTTTAGAAATCACTTGGGAGATGTCAAACACAACCAGCAATTGCTAAAATTGGTGCATCTCCCTAATTTTTCAGTCTGCCATACCCCTCCCATTTCTTTTCTTTTCTTTCTTCCTTTTTTTTTTCTTCAAAAGTCCTGTGGGCAACATTTCTTCATCACTTTGTCTGGAATCTCAACTCTAACCATTAACATGGAGGAGATATATCAACTAGTAATGCTTTCCTGGGTATTCATTTTGGCAATTGTTAAGACCTTGTGCTTTAGAAAAAAAATGCTTTTATGCCTTGGCTGGACATAAATAGTGGAACAGACAGTTTGGTTTTTAAATTCCCTGACTATAAGGGAAGAATGGATGGTAGCTACTCAGTTGAAATTAGTATTGGCACAACCACACCTTCCCATTCTGCAGAAAGCACATTTTGATGAATAGTCTGATGTGTATAAACCAATGGTAGAAAGAAGGTTACTTTTGACGTTATAGGTTTGCTGGTGTAATTAGAGAAGCAACAATTGCACTCCCAGCAGCACTGTAAATGAGTCTCACAAAGCTAGAAACAAGCAGGGATCCAAATCTGCTCTAAAGTTGCCGACAGTAACCCCTGAAGTGAAAACTGAAATTATAATTCGTTTGGGTTGCCCTCCTACCTGATAAATGAATAAGGAATTGGGCTGCTCTCATCCTTTAGAGCTAACAAGGTGGAGAAAGCCCAACAGAAACCCGGCCGTGACGTTTGCTCCTTTGTCAACGACAAAATCATTTAGCAATTTCCTGGCCTGCAAAAACATCTCAATAAATCTCTTCTGTATGCCTTTAGGAAGAGTGTTGTAGAACTGGGCAGACTTCAGAAGGCTGTAACCTTGAGAAGCTATGCTGTTATCCTGTCTTATTGCTCAATGGAAAATTCAGCCCAGTCACCAAGTAACAGGAGCCTAGGTTCATGGCCGTAAATCTCTAAGAGACGCTCACTCACATCCACAGAGCTCTGCACAGCAAGTTTAACAAGGTCATTCTGGCTGAGCTTCCTTTGAGTTGGAGGCTACAGCTCACTGTCAGGCCTGGAGCCAGGCTGTTAATCACCCAGGAAACCAGAGGGTGAGGGATGGGGAGACCATGAAAGGTAACTTTCTGATAGGACTGATCCCATTGTCAAAATGGAGCCTGGTTGGAAACCCTGTAAAGAGGAGCGGCCCTTTGAGGGGCTTCTGCACCGCAGCCTCGATCCTTTTCTGCGCCCTCAGTGTTAGCCTTGTTACTTGGCCCTCCAGGGACTTCCCATTATTCATCAGATCAAATATAAACTTCTGGCCACTGTCTTCAAGGTCTTACTGGACTTCAAACATCCAAGTATATCTTTGTTTCGCTCTTGGATCTAGCCACCTTGGTTGCCTTACAGTAACCGCCTGGCTTTTTTTGTTGTTGTTGTTGTTGTAAAGTGTTGTTGCTTATTGATGGAATTATGGAGTTTCGTTTCTTTGAATTTGTTGGGAAAATACCAAGGAACAAAAAGACTATCTGAGGCCAGAGGCATGCCCAGGAGCTATTTTGACAAGTAGGACAGATAATATAGCTCATAGGGCAAATGGGTTTACTCGGAGGGCGAGTCTGCAAAGGAGCGGGAAGAGACCCTGGGACAGATCATCAGTTTATAAATATTTATTTGTCATTTCACTTCTTTCTTACCACAGTGCCATTCATGACATAGAAGAAGGAGGAATTATTATTGCTATTTTTTTCCTTAAGTTGATATAGCCTGGAATTGCAGAGATAGCGTGACCTTGCCCATAAGTTTGGGCCCAGTTGTTGTGATAAACAGTGTGTGTATGTGTATCTCTAATAGATGTTCAGCAGTTTTTTTTTAAAATAATGTCCCAGAGTATAAATAATTCAGGTTTTGTAGGCCATATGTTCTCTGTCACAACCACTGAACCCTACGGCTATAGCTCGAAAGCATTCACAGACAACACTTAAACAAATGGGCATGGCTATGTGCCAATAAAATCCTGTTTACAAAAATAGGTGGTAGGTCGGATTTAGTCTGTGGGATGTAATTTGCCATAAACTATGCTATAAAACTGTAATTGGTTTTATGTCAAGAGGAAGGATTCACACGCCATTAAATACTTTTATATACTTTGAGTCTTCAAAAATGTAGATATTAATAGGGTGGAAAGGAGCGAGCCCAGGCAAATAAGTCAACAGAGAGGCTCTTCAGTGGAGAAGCCCCAGGAGTCAGGAGATGCGCAGGGGACAGGGAAGGGAAGGCTCCTAGCAGTTATTTTCAATGCAGCTTCCCTGGGCTCTTTGGGTCTCTTCCTCCTCCTCCTCCTCCTCCTCCTCCT
>NC_034604.1:7715922-7729355 GCF_900095145.1 Mus pahari | reverse complement strand
TCTCTCTCTCTCTCTCTCTCTCTCTCTCTCTCTCTCCACATCTCTGGAATCCCTAAGCCCCACATTTTATTCTCAGCTCTCTCTTCCCCTCGCTCGACGCATCTCTGCAATCCGTAAGTCCCACATTTTCTACCCTGGCACTTTTTTTTTTTTCTAGCAGCTGTCATCCCCAGTCTGCTATGATGAATATTCTGGATCCTGTTTCCTGAGGAGAAGACACAGGCCCTGCCCTGAGGTCAGGACCGGAAGCTCAGCTGGGGACGGGCTTGGGAGACTCAATGTTCCAGGACTTGGCTCCATCTACCAACTTCTGGTTCTAGCACAAAAACTTTATTCTTTGGTGACACATTTCTGCTCACCTAGCTCATTAGCCCTGACACTATGGTCGAGAGGATAAATAGCAAAAACGGAAGCTCTCGTTTAGAATACCACAGTTTCTAACTATATTCAGAGAAATGAATGGCCACGTGGACCATGGGAATCTCACACGTCTCATCATCTTCAAAGGGCATATTAAGTCCTGTCTCCTCTCCATCATTAGCTACTATTCCTGTCATCCAAAATACTTTTTTTTAAAAAATTATTTTATTAACAACAACAACAAAAAGTCATGTGTGTGTGGGTGTTATGCTGGCCTGAACAGTCAGTGTATGCACAACTTGCATGCCTGATACCAGTGGAGGCCAGAAGAGGGCATTAGATCAGTTGTGAGCCGCCATGTATGTGCTAGGAATTGAACCCAGGTCCCCTGGAAAAGCAGCCAGTGCTCTTAACCTCTGAGCCACCACTGCAGTACTGCTGTAAGGCTCCCCTGCCTCTCTCGCCGTTCCCTGCCTTGCCATTTACCTACTTCCTGCCCATGGTGAAGATCCAGCTCATGGGCTTTGAGGAGTTGCTGCTTCTCTCTGAAGCTTTGTCTACTCAGGTTCACACTGTTTTCTGTTCACCCAGAATCTTATTTTATTCTAGTTTATGATTTCCATGTTAACGTTTCATGTGTGTTTTGTGATGATTTCTCCACTTGTGGCCACTGACTGAATGTTAGGTTTTCTGTGTCCTCCAGTATGCACTTATGGTGGCTGCGCCAACTGTCTTCCAGTGGGCCCCTAACACACAAGTGTTTCCCAGTGTCTATGGTGTCCTGTGTGTTAAAACTCACTTTGACTAGATCTTTTGCATGAACACTATTCTTTCCTCTCTCGGAACTTGGGGTAAGTTCTGTCAGTGGCCAGTTGGGAGACGTGAGTGAAGACTCAGGTAACTATGTTATTTCCTAGTCTCCCCCAGCTGCGGGGTGGCTGCAAGTCTGTGGTGTGGAGAACATTTCGTGTCTGTAAAATGTATGGAAGCTTGGGGATGGTTTTGCTTACAGCTACATTTCGTCCATGTAGCCAGTGTCTGGCTTAGGAGTGTTGTATAATAGACTAAATTAAAAACAAACAAACAAACAAACAAACAAGCGGATGCACACTACTGCCAGCTGAGTCATTGTGGGGAAGGAACAGATTGTCAAAATCAGGGAGGTGGCTCGTCAGAGCATCTCAGCTCCACGATGTCCTGCCATCACTCGAGGTTAGTTACGTCTCTCACAAGCTGAATGTACCCAAGGATCACATTAGTGTTCTAACAGATGGTGAACAGACACCCAACAGAGTCACTTTCTGAGACAGCAATACCTCTCAGCAATACCTGCTCTATAGACTAGTGAGCTGCATCTTCCTGTGTGGATCCATGCAGACTTTTGAATTTGCCCAGCAGGTCACATACATAGTAAGTGCTCAGAAGTGGTCAGTGTGTGATGTTTTGACTATGAAGACAAAACATGATTTCCCAAATGCTTAAATAATCATTTTCCCCCAAATTATGTTTTCTTAAGAGTATTTTCCTGCTGGGTCGTTGTGTGGTGGCACACATCTTTAATCCCAGCACTTGGGAGGCAGAGGCAGATAGATCTCTGTGAGTTCCAGGCCAACCTGCTCTACAGAGTAAGTTCCAGACAGCGAGGGCTACACAGAGAAACCCTGTCTGGAAAAACCAAACCCAAACCAAAATAACAACAACAAAAACTAGTTTCCTTTTCTAGTTATGTAATAGAATGCTGCTGGGCTGCTGTATTTATTTGATGTCTGTGCATACTTACCACAAGGGGGCAGTATAGCAGTCCCTACTTGCTTATTAAGACTCTAGCTAGCTTTAGACTGTGAAATTTTTTTTCCTACTTCAAGTTTTCATAAAACCATACCCTTATGTCTTAATTTGTACATAAGCATATTTTAAAAATGAGATACGGAGCCACATAGCCATACTCACAAAAAGTAGTAGTCAACTTATTCCTTCATGTGAAGACAAGCATTGTTTTCTAACAGTTCATCCTATGTGACCATGGTACCGTAATAAAGTCTGTGTGAGTGTGCAGGTTGTAATTGAAAACATATTAATATAACTTTTATGGCATTATACAAATATACTCTACTTCCTAGTTATGTCCTTGTAGAGGAGACTCTCAGTGGCTCTGGGTTGGAACTGGCATAGCACTGAAGCAGGTTGTAGGAGTCTGGAGGCAGCAGGCACACGGGAAATTATCAACTCTTGTCTTTTGGTTGCAGACAGGGATTGAGCAACAATTGTCCCTGTTTTATTGTCTCAAAGCTGATTTTTGCCTTTTAAGAGTTTATAATCCAAACATAAAAGCAAAAAAGAAAAAAAATGCAAATATGTGACCAGCCATTCCTATAGGAGGAGGGAATCAGGAGGGGAACGTCGGCTTCAGTCTTTCCATGAGAAGACAGGTGAGCATAAGGATGGGGCCAAGACTATGGGAATAGAGATGGAGCTGCTGTTTCTACTCTGACCCGTACACTCCTGGCTGCCTCAGTTTCCCCATGTGCAGTAGGAAGTCTGGGCCTCAGGTCTTGGTCTCAAAGCATTGACAGACAAGTCCTCAGCTGATAGTTGATGTTAATGGGTCGATTTCAGAGTTGCAGTGTACACTGACCTGCAGCATCTCAGAGGCCTCTATGCACTCTGTTCAGCTTTGTTTAACTGAATGTTTCAAGCTTCATTTAACCACAATGACTTCCTCCATCCCAGCCATGAAACACTGATTGACATCAAACAAGTGTTAATGACCTCTGGTAAGTCATCTGGGTCCTTAAAGACTTTTCCAGGACTAGCAGTGGATAAAGTGCTGGTGTCATGAGCCTGACATCCTGATTTTGACCCTCAGAACCCATGCAAAGGGCAGAGCTGACGCCACACAGCTATCTTTTGAGTGCCACATGTATGTTGTGCCACTTATGTGCCTCTCCACCTACAAAATACATACATACATGCACACACACACACACACACACACACACACACACAATGATGATGATGGTAATGATGGTAATGATTCTCTTTTTAAAGGACTCTTCCAGCTCTAAGAGTCTAGATGGGAAACTCCCGGAGGGCAGGGACCCATGCTTGGTGGATATCTTCATCACTCATGTTGATATGGAGAAAGTGATCAACATTTGAAAAAAAAATGACTGCATGAACTCCATTAGTATAGGCTTTTCTCCTTTTGGAAAGCATTTCTGTTTCCCTTTCAAGTTGTGGTCATGTAATTTTAAAGCAAAGACTGTTTTTCTTAAGTCTAACAAAGGCAAGGAATTATGCAAACAGTCCTTGTTGGGCAATGTAAAAGTGTGATTGTCTTGAAAATAAATATTTGACCTGAGTAGCTTTCCATTTCCTCCTGTTTTATGAGGTGAAGTCTTATGTAGATTTCTATAGAAAAACTATCAAAGCGAAGCCAGAGAGTAGGAAATACCTGGCAATTCAGCTCCAATCTGAAAAACCAAACAAGAAACCGATCCACAGCTCAAGAGGACGCTGTGACCCTAGGAAGCTTAAGAAGCTGACCCAGGAAGGCAGAGAAATGAGCCCAGGCACTCAGGGGACTTTATGGCAACTGCAGTGAGGGATGAAGAACTCTGAGGTGTGTTTTCAAATATATGTGAAGATCCAATAAATTTTTCTCAGGGATGAGATGTCACCATTCTAACATTAAAGACACATTAACAGAAAGGTCAAAATACTCCTATGTAGAGTGTAATCTTTCTGCCTGTGACATGCATCTTAGGCTAAGGGAAGTTCTGGAAGGTGTGTGCTAGAATAGATCATGCAAATAGGGGCGAAACGACACACCTCCACATGGTGCAAGGACACACCTCCACATAGTGCCTCCTAGAACCACACTGCCACATGGTGCCTCTCAGAACCACACCTTCACGGTCATGCCTCTCAGAACCACACCACCACACTGGTGCCTCTCAGAACCACACCACCATGATGGTGCCTCTCAGAACCACACTGCCACAGTGGTGCCTCTCAGAACCACACCACCATGATGGTGCCTCTCAGAACCATACCACCACCGTGGTGCCTCTCAGAACCACACCACCACATGGTGCCTTTCAGAACCACACCTCCACGGTCATGCATCTCAGAACCACACCACCACACTGGTGCCTCTCAGAACCACACCACCACATGGTGCCTGCCTTTCAGAGCTACACAGAGGAGAGGGTCCTAGGAAGCAGCACAGTGGCAGGTTTTCTGGGGAAAGAGGGACTGAGACATGTGGGTACTACAGACTACAGAATAGAAGCCCTAGGTAAGGTTAGCCAGGCCTGAGGATGCCAAAGGCTGGAGGTCAGAAAGGGATAGTAAAGATTTGGGAGACACTAGGAATATTTCATCTACTTCATAACTTTGTTCACAGTACATATTTAAAAACACACTATTAAATAAAAAAAACCACAACATGACTTGGAGCATAGTTCAGTCTTTCCATTTCTCTTTTATATAATCTGTCTTGAACTAATTAACTTGTGTGCATCTTATAATAATATCAGTATTTATAATTACCTGTACATATATGTAAAGTTATATTTAATACCATATAAGTACATTTATAATTAGTAGAGATTAAGTTCAAAATATACACGTATTCACATAATTTCCCCCTCATACTCCTATGTCATTCTTTTCCATTTAAAAACGTTTATTTTCCCTGGTTACCTAAGCCAGTTTTATGCAAGAGAAAACTGTGCTGCTTGCCTTCTGCCAGGTCTGCTGCTGCCTGGCCTTTCTCCTCCCCCATCCCAGTTCACTTGGGCTTCCATGCCATCTCTATGATTTTATGTATCTATAACAAAATCTGGGACCCACACATGAGACAAAACATTGGATATCTGCCTTTCCAGGGCTGACTTGATTCACTTAACATGGAAATTTCCATCCACATCCAATTTTTTCGGACAGCCTAACTTCATTCTTTATGGCTGAAAAAAATCTGCATTGTACGTTTTATCCACATTTTCCCATCCCTCCCTCTGATATGGACACCTAGTGTGATTCATTAACTCAGCTTTTTCATCCAGGGCTGCAGAAAACACTGGTGTGCAGGTGTCACTGTGGTGTTTTGGCATGGGGTCTTAATGGTAAATATATATCCAGGAGTGATATATCTGGATCATATAGTAAGTTTGTGTGTGTGTGTGTGTGTGTGTGTGTGTGTGTGTGTGTGTGTATGTCTATGTGTGTGTCTGTGTGTCTGAGTGTATGTTGCTTAGGAGCAAGCTCAGAGCTTCATGTATGCAATCTATCACTGAGCTACATCCTTAGCCCCAAATAGTTTCTTCCCCCCACCCCCATTAACATCACTAGGTATACTTTATTACAATTTGTTTTACAAAAGGAAAATGTATTTTTTACAATTTTTCTCAAAATATGATTTAAATTATAGTACTTAATTTTAGGACACACTTCAATTACTTTTTGTCCTTATTAGCTTAAGATAGTTAACAACCCCTTCATTGAAGTTTGCTTGTTATTTTCCTTCCCTAAATCTTCCTCTCTCCTTCTCTCTCTCCCCCTTTCTCTCAGGTTTGGCATTTTATTTAATGTGTTAACAAAAGAGGGCTGGTAAAAAGGTGTCAGGGCCCTCTGAGTCTTTGCTTCCACTTTCCCCACCTCAGCTAGGGCAGCAGTGGTAGAGGAGGCAGGACTATTAGGCTCCCCACGTTGACAGTGGTCAGGACCTTTGCACTCAAGTTAGGCATCATGACATTTGCAGAGACTAGAAAAAAAAATCATCCTGAGTGTGGTAACCCAGACCCAGAAAGACAACTATGGCATTGTGAACTTATAAGTGGATAATCGCTGTTAAGTAAATGATGATCAAACTACAATCCAATTTCTGTGAGGATGAGGGCTCTAGGGGGCAGTACATGGATCTCTCTTTGGGAGGAGGAAATAGAACAGATTCTGGCAGGTATGGAAGCAGAAGGGGATGGGAGTGGGAGAGATAAGGTGGAGGTGGAGAAGGAGAGTGTAGGGAGAGACAGCTGGAATTGGGAAGCATTTTGTGTTAATGTGGAAGCACAATAACTTGCCACAATTGCTCTATCCATTCATCAGTGTTTCCGGTTGACTTTGCTATGCCACCTAATCTCTGGGAACAGGCCACACTATCAGCCCCTCACCCAGATTCCTCTGAATCCACTGATAAAAAACACAGACAGACAGACAGACAGACAGACAGACAGACAGACAGACAGACAAGACAGACACACACACACATACATGCCGCTCAATTTCAACTTGCCTTTTTGGCACAATTGCTTGGTGCTATTTATCTCCCACCTGGAGAAGTGTGCCCTTATCAATACTCTTAGCTTCACACCTCTCCACCTGTCCAGTTACATCTAGTTCCTGCTCAACACTCCCAAGCCTGTAGGAGTGGCTGTAGGCCACTGCTTTACCTAAGATCTCACATGGCTGGTCACCTTTCCTCACTCAGAAGCATGGTGAACACTCTCCTCCCTCTCCTGCATCTGCCTCTTGCCTGTGGGGACCTGGAAGTCTTGCCTGTTCCTCTGCCCAGCGATTGGGCCGTGGCTTCTTTACTGATCGATTAAGAACCAACTGGGGAACAGGACCTTAGCATCAGAACCACCCCTACACATCAGTTGAGGGACTTCTATGTTATTTCTGGTTTCTAGCTGTTATGACTAAAGCTGCAGTGAACAGCACCAGATAGGGACTGCCAAGGCTTCCGGGGCTCCATGGGTAAAGCTACTACCAGGTTCTCAGCCTCTCCGCATGCAGATGGCTGTGCCATGCTTCCTGGCCCCTATTTGTAAAGCCCTGAATGAACCCCTTTCCATCGCATATATTTATTCTTTGGGTTCTGCTCCTCCAGAGGACGCAGACTGGCACACTATGCCAGTAAGCATGGTATTTTGAGCGTCACTATGTGCATAGATGTGAAGGTTTGACATGTGTGAAGGTCACCTAAAACACATCTGTGTCTCCACCAAGCTGGCTGTGAAGTCAGAGAGCTCTGCCTGCCTCGCCTCCCAAGCGGGATGGAAGGCACATGCTGCCCCTCCTAACCAGCCACTTATATTTTTAAGAACATTCTATTGAATTTTTCATCTGTTATAATATAATTGAGTTTTAAATACTTGTTACTACATGGATTATGTTTGTTTCAGTTACAACTTATGAAAACAAATACTGATTCAGCTCCACTTCTAAACATAATATTTAATATGTGGCTATTCTCATTAGAGAAAGTCAAGAAAATAAGCTTTCGAAGACTAAATAGTGTATTGATAAATATGTATTATTGTTCACATAGTCAAAAACCTCATGTTGTATATTATAAAACATACTTTAAAATCTTTATATGTATGAGTGTTTTGACTGCCTACATGTCTCTGCCCCACGTACATGTAGTCCCCACAGAGGCCATAAGGAGGTGCCAGATTCCCTGTAACTGGAGTTACAGGTATTTAGGAGCCATTGTATGGGTGCTGGGAACCAAATTCAGGTCCTCTGAAAGAACACCAGTGCTTTTAATTGCTGAGCCATCTGACCAGCCCCACCCCTGTTAAAATATTTAAAATACAAGATACATTCTTTTTTGTTGTTATTTTCCTTTTTATTGGATATTTTATTTATTTACATTGTAAATATTATCCCCTTTCCCAGTTTCCCCTCTGCAAACTCCCTATTCAAATCCCTCCTCCCGCTTCTATGAGAGTGCTCCCCACCCACCCACCCACCCATTCACCCACTCCTGCCTCACCACTCTAGCATTCCTCTACACTGGGACATCGAGCCTCCATAGGACTAGTTGCCTCCCCTCCCATTGATGCCAGATCAGGCCATCCTCCATTACATATGCAGCTGGAGCCATGGGTCCCTCCATGCGTACTCTTTGGTTGGAGGTTTCATCCCTGGGAGCTCTGGTGGGGACGTCTGGTTGGTTGATATTATTGTCCTTCTTTGGGTTGCAAAACCCTCCAGCTCCTTCAGTGCTTTCTCTAGCTCCTCCATTGGGGTCCCCATACTCAGTTCAATGGTTGGCTGTGAGCATCCAACTCTGTTTTTGTCAGGCTCTGGTAGATCAGGCTCCTGTCAGCAAGCACATCTTGGCATCAGCAATAGTGTCTGGGTTTGGCGTCTGCAGATGGGATGGATCCCTATGTGGGGCAGTCTCTGAATGGCCTTTCCTTCAGTCTCTGCTCCTCTCTTCGTCCATGCATTTCCTTTAGAGAGGAGCAATTCCGGGTTAATATTTTTGAGATGAGTGTGTGGCCCCATCCCTAAACTGGGGGCCATGCCTATATGAATATGGTCTGTTCTATCTCCCCCGTGTTGGAATTTCAGCTAATGTCATCCCTATTGTGTCCTGGAAACCTCTTGCTTCCCTGCCCTCTGGGACTTTCTAGTGGCTACCCCCGTTCCTCTACCCCACAGCTTCACACCTCTGTTCAAATTCTCAACCCTCTGTACTTCTCCCAGTGTCCTTCCACATCTGATCGTGCCTCCATTTTTTTCCTCCTCCTCCTCCTCCTCTCTCCCTCCCTGGTCCCTCTCTTCCTGTACCTCCCAAGATTATTTTCTTCCTCTTTCTGAGTAGGATTGTAGCATACACACTTTGGCCTTCCTTCTACTTGGGATTCATGTAGCCTGTGAGTTGTGTCGTGGGTATTCCTAGCATTCTTGGTTAACATCCACTCATCAGTGAGTACATATCATATGGGTTCTTTTGTGAATGGGTTACCTCACTCAATATGATATTTTCTAGATTCATCCATTTGCCTGCGAATTTCATGAAGTCATTGTTTTTAAAAGCTGAGTAGTATTCCACTGTGCAAATGTACCACCTTTTCTGTATCCATTCCTCTGTTGAGGGGCATCTGGGTTCTTTCCAGCCTCTGGATATTTTAAATAAGTCTGCTATGAACATAGTGGAGCATGTGTCCTTCTTATATGTTGGAGCATCTTCTGGGTATATGCTCAGGAGTGGTATAGCTGGGTACTCAGGTAATACTATGTCTAATTTTCTGAGGAACCCCAAGACTGATTTCCAGAGTGGTTGTACCAGCTTGCAATCCCACCAGCAAAGGAGGAGTGTTCCTCTTTCTCCACATCCTCACCAGCATCTGCTGTCACCTGAGTTTTTGATGTTAGCCATTCTGACTAGTGTGAGGTGGAATCTCAGGGTTGTTTTGATTTGCATTTCCCTGATGATTAAGGATTAGGTGCTTCTTGACCATTCAGTATTCATTTAACTCTGCATCCCATTTTTAATAGGGTTATTTGGTTCCCTGGTGTCTAACTTCTTGAGTTCTTTGTGTATATTGGATATTAGCCCTCTATCTGATGTAGGATTGGTAACGATCTTTTCCCAATCTATTGGTTGCTGTTTTGTCCTATTGACAGTGTCCTTTGCCTTACAGAAGTTTTGCAATTTTATGAGGTCCAAATTGTCTATTTTTGATCTTAGAGCATAAACAATTGGTATTCTATTCAGGAAAATTTCCCCTGTGCCAATGTGTTCAGGGTCTCCCCCACTTTCTCTCTTATGAGATTCAGTGCATCTGGTTTTATATGGAAGTCCTTGATCCACTTGGACTTGAGCTTTGTAAGAAGATAAGAATGGATAGATGTGCAATCTTCTACATGCCGACTGCCAGTTGAACCAGCACCATTTGTTGAAAATGCTGTCTTTATTCTACTGAATGGTTTTAGCTTCTTTGCCAAAGATCAAGTGACCGTAAGTGTGTGGGTTC
Source organism: Mus pahari (assembly GCF_900095145.1). Classification (NCBI taxonomy): domain Eukaryota; kingdom Metazoa; phylum Chordata; class Mammalia; order Rodentia; family Muridae; genus Mus; species Mus pahari. Next base: position 7,719,219 of record NC_034604.1, on the reverse strand, counting down.
ATTTCTGGGTCTTCAATTCTATTCCATTGATCTACCTGTCTGTCTCTGTACCAACACCATGCAGTTTTTATCACAATTGCTCTGTAGTACAGCTTGAGGTCAGGGATGGTGATTTCCCCAGAAGTTCTTTTATTGTTGAGAATAGTTTTTGCTATCCCGGTATTTTTGTTATTCCAGACGAATTTGGAAATTGCTCTTTCTAACTTTATGAAGAATTGAGGAGGAATTTTGATGGAGATTGCATTGAATCTGTAGATTGCTTTCAGCAAGGTGGCAATTTTTACTATGTTAATCCTGCCAATACATGAGCATGGGAGATCTTTCCATCTTCTGAGATCTCCTTCAATTTCTTTCTTCAGAGACTTGAAGTTCTTGTCATACAGATCTTTCACTTCCTTAGTTAGAGTTACACCAAGATATTTTGTATGATTTGTGACTATTGAGAAGGGCATTGTTTTTCTAACTTCTTTTGCAGCCCATTTATCCTTTGAGTAGAGAAAGGCTACTGATTTGTTTGAGTTAATTTTATATCCAGCCACTTTGTTCAAGCTGTTTATCTGCTGTAGGAGTTCTCTGGTGGAATTTTTGGGGTCACTTAAGTATACTATCACACCATTTGCAAAGAGTGACTTCTTCCTTTCCAATTTGTATCCCTTTGACCTCCTTTTGTTGTCTAATTGCTCTAGCTAGAACTTCAAGTACTATATTGAATAAATAGGGGAGAGTGAGCAGCCTTGTCTAGTCCCTGATTTTAGTGGGATTGCTTCAAGTTTCTCTCCATATAGTTTGATGTTGGCTACTGGTTTGCTGTATATTGCTTTTACTATGTTTAGGTATGGGCCTTGAATTCCTGATCTTTCCAAGACTTTTAAAATCAGTGGGTGTTGAATTTTGTCAAATGCTTCCTCAGCATCTAATAAGATGATCATGTCATTTTTTTCTTTGGGTTTTTTTATATAGTAAATTACATTGATGGATTTCTATATATTGAGCCATTCCTGAATCCCTAGGATGCACCTACTTGATCATGATGAATGATCATTTTGATGTGTTCTTGGATTTGGTTTGAGAGAATTCTATTGAGTATTTTTGCATCAATATTCATAAGGAAAATCAGCGTGAAGTTCTCTTTCTCTGTTCAGTCTTTGTGTGGTTTAGGCATAGGTATAACTGTGGCTTCATATAATGAATTAGGTAGTGTTTCTTCTGTTTCTATTTTGTGGGATAGTTTGAAGAATATTAGTGTTAGGTGTTTTTTGAAGGTCTGATAGAGTTCTTCACTAAAACCATCTGGACCTGGGATTTTTTGGGTTAGGAGAATTTTGATGACTGCCTCTATTTCTTTAGGGGTTATGGGACTATTTAGATGGTGTAGTGGCTATTCCTGGTTGTCAACTTGACTATATTTGAAATGAACTACAATCCAGAATTGGAAGGCTCACCAGTGAATCCAATCTGGAGGCTGGGAGATAGAAGTTTCTGATCTGGATCTTGGTATGGAGATCTTGAGACACAGTGATTGAATCCAGAAGATTAAGACAGGGAGATCCGAGGTCATCTGGGATTAAAGGTGTGGTGGCACACACCTTTAATCTGGGCTACACCTTCTGCTGGGGACCATATAAGGACATTGGAAGAAGGGAGTCTGGCTCTCGCTCTCTCACCTTCTTGCCGTGTGGGACTCAGCAACTGCTAGATCCTTGGACTTCCATTCACAGCTACTACTGAACCATTGTTGGGATTTGGACTGCAGACTGTAAATCATCAATAAATTCCTTTACTATATAGAGACTATCCGTAAGTTCTGTGACTCTAGAGAACCCTGACTAATACAGATGGGTTATCTGATCCTGATTAAACTTTGGTATTTGGTATCTGTCTAGAAAATTGTCCATTTTATCCAGATTTTCCAGTTGTGTTGAGTTTAGGCTTTTGTAGTAGGATCTGATGAATTTTTGAATTTCCTCAGTTTCTGTTGTTATGTCCCCCCTTTCATTTCTGATTTTGTTGATTTGTATACCATCTCTGTGCCATCTGGCTAGTCTGGGTATATCTATCTTGTTGATTTTCTCAAAGAGCCCAGCCCTGGTTTGGTTGACTCTTTGTATAGTTCTTTTTGTTTCTGTTTGGTTGATTTCACCCCTGAGTTTGATTATTTCCTGTCTCCTACTCCTCTTGGGTATATTTGCTTCCTTTTGTTCTAGAGCTTTTAGGTGTGCTGTTAAGCTGCTAGTGTATGCTCTCTCCAGTTTCTTTTTGAAGGTACTCAGAGCTATGAGTTTTCCTCTTAGCACTGCTTTCATTGTGTCCCATAAATTTGGGCATGTTGTACCTTCATTTTCATTGAATTCTAAAACGTCTTTGATTTCTTTATTTCTTCCTTGACCAATTATCATTGAGTAGAGCATTTTTCAGCTTCCATGTGTATGTGGACTTTCTGTTGTTTTTGTTGCTATTTAGCACCAGCCTTAATCTGATAGGATGCATGGGATTATTACAATCTTTTTGTATCTTTTTTTGTGACTGATATATGGTCAATTTTGGAGACGGTACCCTGAGGTCCTGAGAAGAAGGTATATTCTTTTGATTTGGGATGAAATGTTCTAAAAATATCTGTTAAATCCATTTGGCCCATAACTTCTGTTACTTTCTTTGTGTCTCTGTTTAGTTTGTGTTTCCCTGATCTGTCCACTGATGAGATTAGGGTGTTAAAGTCCCCCACAATTATTGTGTGAAGTGAAATATATGCTTTTAGCTTTAATAAAGTTTCTTTTATGAATGTGGGTGCCCTTGCGTTTAGAGCATAGATGTTCAGAATTGAGAGTTCTTCTTGATAGATTTTTCCTTTGATGAATATGAAGTATCCTTCCTTATCATTTTTGATGTCTTTTGGTTGAAAGTCTATTATATTGGATATTAGAATGGCTACTACAGCTTGTTTCTTGTGACCATTTGCTTGGAAAATTGTTTTCCAGCCCTTTACTCTGAGGTAGTGTTTCCTGAATGCAGCAAAATGCTGGGTCCTGTTTATGTATCCAGTCTGTCACTCTATTATGTCTTTCTATTGGAGAATTGAGTTCATTGATGTTAAGAGGTATTAAGGAATAGTGATTGTTGCTTCCTGTTATTTTTGATGTTATTTTTATGTTTGTATAGTTATCTTCTTTTGGGTTTGTTCAAAGATTACTTTCTTCCTTTTCTCTAGGTGTAGGCGTTGTCCTTGTGTTGGTGTTTTTCATCAATTATCCTTTGTAGGGCTGGATTTGTGGAAAGATACTGTGTAAATTTGGTTTTGTC
>NC_034604.1:7713434-7715542 GCF_900095145.1 Mus pahari | reverse complement strand
GTTCTGTAGGCTTCTTGTATGTTTATAGGCATCTCCTTCTTTAGATTAAGGAAGTTTTCTTCTATAATTATGTTGAAGATATTTATTTACTGGCCCTTTGAAATGGGAATCTTCACTCTCTTCTATACTTATTGTCCTTAGGTTTATTCTTCTCAGTGTGTCCTGGATTTCCTGGATATTTTGGATTAGGATCTTTTTGCATTTTCTTTGACTGTTGTGTCAATGTTTTCTATAGTATCCTCTGCATGTGATTTCCTCTTTTATCTCTTGTATTCTGTTTGTGATGCTTACATCTATGATTCCTGATCTCTAGGTTTACTTTCTCCAGGGTTGCCTCCCTTTGTGATTTCTTTATAGTTTCTATTTCCATTTTTAGATCCTGGATGGTTTTGTTCAATTACTTCACCTGTTTGGTTTTGTTTTCCTGTACTTATTTAAGGGATTTATGGGCCTGTATTTCCTTAAGTGTGTTATTTATGTCCTTCTTAAAATCCCCTATCATCATCATGAAATATGATTTTAAATCCGAATCTTGCTTTTCTGGTATGTTATGGTATCCAGGACTCACTGTGGTGGGAGAACTGGGTTCTGATGATACCAAGTAGCCTTGGTTTCTGCTGCTTATGTTCTTGCACTTGCCTCTTGCCATGTAGTTATCTGTGGTGTTAGTTGGTCTTGCTGTCTCTGACAGTGGCTTATCCTTCCTCTGAGCCTGTGATCTTAGGTGTGTCAGCACACCTGGGAGACCAGTTTTCCTGGGCAGGATTTGGGTATGGAGAGTTGTGGCACAGGGTTAGCTCTGGGATGCTGATGGAAACCGGAAGGATCCTGTTCCTTGTTGCTCTGTGGTTCCTGTGTCCCGTGGGCTCCTGGTGGGTCCCACTTGGGCTAGGTATTGGAGCAATAGTGGTGGTCTCACATGAAATCTTAGGTGTGTCAGTACTCCTGGGTGACCAGCTTTCTCCAAGCAAGATTTGGGTACAAAGAGCTATGGCACAGGGTAAGCTCTAGGATGCAAATCTCATTTGTGCATTTCACTTGGAATGTATGTTGAGGGCACATGCAAGATATATTCTTAATGTCAAGGTAAAATATTCATTTTCACTTAACAGGAAATGGCTGTACTCAAATATGTATGTGGCCTGTTTGTTGTGGTTTACTTTACATAGATATTAGCTTGTGTGGAAGAGCATGCTCTGTATTGCTGACCTTGATTGCCAAATATTTGTAAACTTTCCAACATTTGAAGCAGAAAGAAATTCAAGTAAAAATTAGTCTTTATGAAGGAAAAACTAATAATGTACCAGCATTCAGTATACATCATTTATATCTATATTTGTGATGATTATACACATGATAAGATTTCACTGTCATTATCCACCTTATTCAAACAATTAAAACCAGGAAGTATTTGTATTGTCATTTGTTGAAATCCTACAACTACATTTTTGGTATTTCAAATGATAGATACCATTTTATGCAAAGAATGTTCTTCAGTTTTAGATTCTTATAGAAGTCCTTAACATACTTTATGTAAAGCTAAGTGACGGGCAAGAATCTCTACCTGCTGTGAATAAGACCTCCCATGTATGTATGGTAGTAACAACAATGGCTCCTTTCCTTTTGCCCTGAATGTCCATGTCCTGATTTCTAACCTTGCGAACATGTTGCCATACTTAGAGATGGGGGCACAGGAAATGTGACTAACTTAATGGAGAATGTCCCAGCTTCTTCTGGAGGTTTGCACTAATTATCATAAAACAAAAGTGCCACAGTCAAAAAAGGAGCCAGCAACAAAAATAGAGGTTGGGATTATGCAAATGATAAACTATGGCACATTTACACAATGGAATAATATTCAGATCTTTTAAAAAACATCATGAAATTCACAGGTAAATGGATGGCACTAGAAAATATTATCCTGAGTGAGGTAACCCCGACCCAGTAAGACAAATATGGCATGCACTTTCTTATATGTGGATGTTAGCTTTTAAGCGTTTGCTAGGCATGGTCAGGTATACAGTATGGGATTAGGTATACAGTATGGGATTAGGTATACAGTATGGGATTAGGTATACAGTATGGGATTAGGTATACAGTATGGGATT
>NC_034604.1:7704923-7711879 GCF_900095145.1 Mus pahari | reverse complement strand
TCTAAACTGATGGTAAGGCCCTCCCCGACAACAACAACATTTACACATCTCATTGAATATGGAGAAGTTGAGCTGAGGCCTAACCAGAGCCTTTGCCCCACTGGCTAGTGTTCATGGCACTGGAAGGGTGCTCTGTATACTACCAGAGGAGAAAGGTGAATATCAACCCAGCTACAAACCCTGTGACCTCCAACATTATTCTGCCTGCACGATCCCCTGGTGCAATAGTGGCACAAACCTTGTGGGAATGACCAACCAATTTCTGATTGACTTTAAGGTCACTCCATGAAATGGAACCCATGCCCAACACTACGCAGGTGGCAAGGACTTGAGACTGGATAGGCCATGGACCTAAAGGAAAACCAAATACTATTGTCTTGCTAACAGAGTACAATGATAAAACAACTCCTAATGACTTTCTGCTATACTCATAGAGCAGTCTTCCACTCAGCCACCATCAGAGAAGCTTCCCCCTGCAATAATGGAATTAACAGAGCAATGGGCAGAAAGTGAGAAACTTAGGAACACTCAGTCCTAAATGGGATGTTTTTATCAAACATTGTCTTATTTTGGGTTGCTATTGCTATGATGAAATATCATGACCTAAAGCAAGTTGGGGAGGAAAGGGGTTGTTTGTTTTGTGATTCCACATCCATAGTCCATGACCAAAGGAAGTTAAGATAGGGACTCAAACGGAGGGAACCTTGGAGGCAGGAGCTGATGCAGAGGCCATGGAAGGGAGCTGCTTACTGGCTTGCTTCCCTTGCTTGCTCATCCTGCTTTCCTATAGACCCCAGAACCACGAGCCAGAAGTGGCCTCTCCCACAATTGGCAGGGCCCTCCTCCATCAATCACTAGTTCAGAAAATGCCTTACAGCCAAATCTTATGAGTGCATTTTCTCAACTGAAGTTCCCTCCCTTGGGATGACTCTAGCTTGTGTCAAGTTGACATAAAACTATACACCACAAACATCTCCCCTCAAGTCTCAGGGAGCTATGCTGAAGAGGAGGTGGATCAATTGTAAGTGACAGGGGTGACAGATAACCCCCATTGAGCATCGTCTTCAGACGAAACAGGACTGATGTACATATGAACTCACAGAGACTGTAGCAGCATGCACAGAGCCTGCACAGGTTCAAAACAGATATGGTCCCAGAACCGAGATGAGAAAGTGGACATGGGCTCTCTTTTCTACCACAAAACTATCTGCTTGCAATGGAAGAACTAGTTTTCTCCAGAGCCGTCTCACTGGGTTATCAGCCACACTTCAGGGTGGATGGACCCTCTAGGGTTTTAAAACTCTAGAAGCAGTTCACTAACACAAAATGAATTCAGTGGTCGTTTTTGTAGAGTTGTTTGTCCAATATTATATTGTTTGGGCATTTTTTTTGGTCTTATTCGTATTTTGCTTGTATATTATAGTTTCTGATTTTGTGTTTTTAATAAGTTGTGTGTGTTTCTTGTGCTTTCTCTGTTTTTTTTTTTGTTTTGCTTTGTTTTGTGGTTTTTTTTTTGTTTGTTTGTTTGTTTTTTTTGGTCTGTTTCCTAAACGGGGGGAGAGAGAGAGAGAGAGAGAGAGAGAGAGAGAAAGGCAAAGCATAAAGTTGGACATTGGAGGAGTGAGGGGGATCTAAATGGAGATGGGGAAAGAGAATATCTTCAGGAAAAAAATGTGTTTTCTGTTGCATATAATTTTAAAAACACGCTTGCTCTGGGATCAGCAGCTGCCTGCTGGCCCAGCCATCCCACTCAGCCCCCATGGCTAGCTAACACTTTTCTCATAACCATGGGGATCTGTGATTGCTCTACACCCACCACCCATCCTGTAGCTGGCTCCACCAACTGCCACTGACCACCCTGGCTGTGCCCTTTCTCCTGTCCCACCTGAGTCATCTTGCATGGAAAACACCAGTCTTAATAGTTTAAAACCAGCCAGATAACACAACCTCTGGGCACAGAATCTGTTGTCCTAAACTCATCAGCTATATTTTATCAGAATTCTTCCCATGACAGGGGCTGCCACTGGTTCCAGTAGCCCCCAGGTCTACATGGTGTCCATGCTTCTCTCTCCAAAGCCTGGCAGAAAAGCCTATCTCGTCTTACCCTCTTCCTCATGGGACCTGGAAAATCCCACCTCTTTACCTTTGCCCAACGATTGGCTTCTGCCGTCTTTATTGACATATCAGCTCCTTCCCTTACAATGTTCAGTTAGAAAAAAAAAACAAAGAAAGAAAGAAAAGAAAAAAGAGAGAAGAAAGGGAATTAGCATGAGTTAATCATGCTTAAATATGGTTATGTATAAAGTGACCAGTATGGCATCTGGATGACTGCTTTTGTGATAGTCCTCCAAAAGCCTTATTCTTACTTTCTGTTAGACTGCTGAAGATTTATTTTGCACAGAATGACCCATTTGATAAGGTCTATACTGCATTTGGAAGTCCAGAGCCTTCTGGGAAGATGCCCATAAAGATCTTGCAGTGTGACTCAGAGAAGAAAGGCTAGCTTGGAGAGCACCCAAAACTTAAAGCTAAGAAAAACCTAGCTATGTCCCTGGGGTGAGGGTGGGTGTCCCCACCTCTGACCTTTCCTGTCTCATCTGGTCTGTGCCCTGGGAACAGCCTTTTCTCACCCTCAGATTCTCCAAGAGGGTAGAAAGACTGTTCACAGATGGGAGCACAACTCAACGGCAGCTGCTGGGTTAGGCTTGTGGGTTTGTGACTCAGCCATTGCAGGCTGAGGCTGGTCTGCACTTCAGCTTCACATAGTCTGAACAGTATGCACAGTTAAGAATTTCACAGACTTGAATTTCCAAGTCTGGCTCAAATGACCTCGATAGCATAAACAATTTATAGAGCTGCTTTCACTAGAGAACACTGAAGGCAGCAGAAGAAAACAAAATGGAAAGGATTGTACTTAAGACTTGAAGGTTGCTTGCTTATGTTTGTTAGCCAGGAGACCTGTTCAATTTCTTAGACTGGGAGCCTTTTATTTTATTTTTAGTGCAAGACTATCTATTTCTCTTCTTACAACACCCAGTTCCTTCAAAATGTTTGGTGCAAAGTTAGTTCTTCAGATGTTGTTGAATTGAATGGAATTGAAAGACGTAGACACTTTGGGAAGGGTTGGCCTAGCAACGCTGATGTGTATCTGAGTGTGAAGTCGTGGCACTCACACATCCTGCATCCCAATCCCCATTTATGAAGCTGCAGATGGATATAGGAATCCTTTTTGGGGTGGTGGTGGTGTGTTTTGAGACAGTGTTTTCCTGGCTGTTCTGGAACTCACTCTGTAGACCTGGCTACCCTCAATTTCAAAGGTCCACCTGTCTCTGCCTCACAAGTGCCGGGATTAAAGGCTTGCACCACCACTGCCTAAGGAATGTTTTTCATTTTAATGTTCCCTAATAACCTTCCATTCCTATGAATTTAGCATTGAAGTTGTTCAGTTTCAGGAAATGCTAGATTGTTTTTTGTTTGCTTGTTGTTTTTTTTTAAACTATAACTTTATTTACAAAGTCTGAAGCCATCTATCCATTACATTTAAAAAACAACTGACAACACCAAAAAGTTCCCCAGGTAACATTTTGGGATTTCATAAGCAGTAATAGGTGCTGTCCACTCACTGTGATTGTTTTGATAGTAAAACCCTGTTACAACGCAGTTTCTTTCCATTAATGGGTGGTTGACTGAAACATCTTATTCTTGTTTAGCAGTTTATGGTTCACCAAACCTTTCAGCCACATTGCCATTTTTGACTCCTCACAATTATTATTAAAAAAAGGAGAAAACCAGAGTTTCCCTGACTCCACACCTCCTGTTCATCCAGAGCTCTGAGTTCTATTGTAAAACCTCAGGCGATGCTTACCTGTGTTTGGTACAGACCAGCTGTGAGATCATGAAAAAACAAATGACTCATCTCAGTCTGGTTACTCAGATAAATCCCAGACAAATGAAAAAGCTCTGCATTCTGATTTCAAAGAAGAAAACCTATCCTGAACTGGGATAAACCCACCGACTTTCCTAAGTGCGGCACTCATTCAGAACACCTGAAATGGGAACTACCAAGCTCTCAGCACCTAGTCTTCTCAGCTCTAAGGCAATCAATGTGCAGCTTACAAATCTGTCAAGATCAGTGAGTTTTCACATACTCTTCAGCCCTCCCAGAGAACTTGTGATTTGCCCTAGCCATGTAAGAGCTCATCTGCTCCCAGTGGTGACCACTGCCTTGCCAAGTTAGGGAAGGGTTACCAGGAGTAGACATTAAGAAAATCAGGTGGTCTTGTAACAATGTGGAACACCTTTTAAGAAATTCAGTCTAACGTCTGCTGCCATGGGAGGAGTAGTTTAATGATTCTGTACCCTGGTCTCTTTTTTCCATTTTCTTTAGCTTCAGTGAGCAGATATATAACTTTTAAAGTTACTCCTAAGACCTTTACAAATTCACAGCAATCTAAATATTTGCTTATGCGTGGAAATGTGTTAGGATTACAAGTTTAAGAGAATCATATTGGTTAATTGATACTGAATACTACTAGAGTGTGATTTGTTGTAGAAATATTATTATTAATTGTACAAATTAGAATAATGATACAGGCTTTCCAATGTTGCTGAAAGTATGGGTGATTTTATTTTCTTGGTATAATCTCTATCATTGCCTCAGAGCACCCTCCTCCTTGCTTCGCTGTGATTCTATTAGGCTTGTAAACTCAGCTTCTCACCCTTTAGAAGGTGTTGGTGTGCAGTAGTGACGGTAAGGATTATCTCTGTTGGTCTGGGAGAAGATTAAGGCTCATGTTAGTAAATTGATAGGTATACATACACAGGCAAGTTCATTCAAGTGTGGGAGGCCCGGAAGTACAACCAGAAGCCCAGTCTCAGGCTGCCAAAAGAGAAAGAACAGTAGAGATGGTTCCTCTGGAGTTCAGTCAGGTGAACTTCATGAACAACGTGGTGAGCTGAGGCGGAGGCGGAGGCAGAGGTGGAGGCGGAGGTGGAGGCGGAGGCAGAGGCTGAGGGGAGGGGTAGAATCGGAGGAAAGGAAGTTGCAGAAGTTACTTAGATTCCCAAAAGAGAAATGAAGTGTCGCTTTGAGTCAAAGCCAGCTATAGAAAAGGATTAGATAAGACAAGAAAGTATACAGATGTAGCCATTTTCATCCATTCATCTATCCATCCATCCATCCATCCATCCATCTATCCATCCGTCTATCTGTCCATCCATCCATCCCTTCATCTACCCATATGCCTTTTTGAGCATAGTGGAGCTGTTTTTTGAGGAAATGATTACATAGTGTTTACCCTATAGGGGAGGCATCTGGCTAAGGAAGCCATAAACACTGATATATACCTTCAATGACTGAAAAGAACTTAGAAACCTATAGACAAATACACACGTATCTGTTCCATATGTGCTGAGAACTATTATGAGTACCAGTCAGAGGAGGGTAAGTTTCAAGTACACTTACCTTTGCTTAAAGTGTTTGTGTGTGAAATTTATGTAATACACTTTGTCAAAAGCCTTGGAAAACAACCTGGGCTAAACTTCTTTCAGTTAAATCTCTCTAACAGAGTCACTTGAATTTTACCCTTGCCTAAATTTTGGGACTTACGACTAAATGAGACACTTGTGGCAAATTTGGCTTCATGAAATAAAAATTCCAATTTCTTACTCAAAAAAATCTCACTAGTTATAACTTAGTGAATGCAACACTAACAGAAGATGCTGAAGTGTTTCAAGACACCTGGACTTGAGAACTAGGGGCTCAGAATTTGGAGAGCCATAGATTGGTGCCTGTGCTTGACTTTGGCGGGAGAGATGGTGGTATGTCTTGTTTATGATACTTGTTGCTGACATTAGGTGACTATGTTCAGGAAAGCACCAGTAAGCTGGCTGTGTGCACGGCACCAGTCAATAAGAGAAGAATGTATAGATAATCTTTTGTGCACGGTGTAAAAGCATCACCTGTCAATAAAGAGCTGAATGGTCAATAGCTGGGCAGGAAGTAGAAGGTGGAACAGATGGCAGAGTGAGGGACTCTGGGAAAGAGTCAGGTATGGGAAGATTCACCACCCAGACTTGGAGGAAGTTGGATGTATGAAACTGAGAAGCGGTGACTAACTAGCCACGTGGCAGACATAGGATAGTATACATGGGTTAATACAAGTTAAAAGGTAGTTAGAGAGCAAGCCTAAGCCAAGGCTATAATCGTAAATAAATAAATAAATAAATAAGTCTTCATGTCATTATTTGGGAGCTGGGGAGCACTTAGAAAAAGCCTAAATGGTTACAAACGAACTCCAAATAACTCTCCAGACAACCGTTTCTATACCTAGTAACAGAATACTTATTTGAGTTGACTTCATGCCAAGGTTTAACTGTTGGTCATATATATTTTCTGGAGAAATGACACTGGGTTCCCCCTTTGTATTTCAGCAATGGAAAAGGGGCATGAATTTGGGACCAGGCCTTCCTAAGTCTCTGGATGAGGCATGGCATTCTTGCTGCAGGAGCTAAGACATCTAGCCTACTAGTGTGCACACAGGTCACCAGCTCTTAGTAGACCGTCGGGTAATGACATATTTTGTTATATTTTACTGATCTCTTCTTGGGTGGCCAGAATATTAGTCATTATCTGTAGGCTGGGTCTGTCTGATAAAAATTTCATAGCTTTATATCAGAGTAGAAATTGAAGGTAAACTGGGATCTTCCCTCTTGGTCTCTTCCCTCCCCGAGGTGCTTGCACTTTCTCTCAATAGTCCTGATTGCATTTTGTCTTAAACCCAGTGCGATTTGAAGGCCTGGGACAATCTCTAGTCTATATTTTGGCATGAGTGGCTCTGGGAGCTTATGTTAGACTTGTATATCCTTACAAATAAAGTCAGCTACTCTTGGCTTTGTAGTTCTCTCTCTCTCTCTCTCTCTCTCTCTCTCTCTCTCTCTCTCTCTCTCTCTCTCTC
>NC_034604.1:7688579-7704911 GCF_900095145.1 Mus pahari | reverse complement strand
TCTCTCTCTCTCTCTCTCTTTCTCTCTCTCTCTTTTATGAAGATCACCCATATCCAGCTCCTCTATCCTCCCACCAATCTCTTCCTACTGAGCAAAATGTCTTCCAAGTGATCTATGAAGACCAACTGCCCGGTGAAAGACTTTAAAGGATACAGAAGGGTGTTTTGCAAGACAAACAAAACAGAAACTAGTTCAAAGGGACAGAGGCAACAAGCTCCAAATCTCTGGCAAGCAGGGCTTCACTGAGACATAGGATTCCTTGGGTATGTCTTTGATTCATGCACTGATTCCCAGTGCTTTGAAATGATTTCAAGTGGTATTAAATGAATACTTTTCTCTGTAACAAAAAATAAAAAAAATGTTCACTTTTATAGAGAAGATGAAAAATGACCATTTCTCAAGTTTGTTTTCTTTAGCTGGGCGCCCTTTAAATATATTCCTTTAATTGAGAGGATTTTATAGGAAGCTGCACTCTCCCTCACTCCCTCTATGTTAACAGAAAATGAAAAAACATACACTTTGATTTAGCCAAAGGAAGTTAAGGATGGATCTTCAGGGACAGCAAATAACGCAACTGGTGATCCCATTAACTGTGCACCGTAAGAGCCGGGCCCAGAGCCCGATTTGTGTCTCACAGCAAATGAGCAGAACTCGAATGGTTACGAACATCCCCTCAGTTTTCAGATCTGGTGCCTGTACGCCAGCGTGACATGATTCCTGGTGACCTTCTCCTTTCACACATACTAAATACCACGAGTGGCTAGAGATGAAAGCCAGCCGATTAGATATGAAATGCTCTATCATTTATTCCTTTTCAGTAAGTATCCATTATAATCTGATCACAGCTACCTTCTAGTAGCTGGGACAGCGCTTGCCTAGGACATCTGAAGCCCTGGGTTCAATCCCTAGCACTGCATAAAACCAGACAGAACATCTTATACCTATAATCTCAGTGATTAGAGGTCAGGGCCATCCTTGGTTGCACAGTGAGTTTGAGGCTAGTCTGTGATATATGAGCCCTCCTCTAAACACTGCCAAAAAGTTCCATTATAGTGTCAGCCTTTCTGGATCATTCCCTCTGCTTTTTAATGGGGACAATAAAGGCTAAACAGGGGCCTTCAGATCCAATATGATGATTTTAATATGGCATGGGAGTAGGGAAGGGTGCTGGGAAGAATGTTTCTCTCTTTTTCATGTTGTACTCTACGCTAATTATTGGTTTGAGTGTCTTTGCGATCTTCATTACGTATACATTTCTTTAAGTCAAGTTCAACGATTCTGCTTAGTGATGATATTGTAAGTGTACATTATTTTGTGGTGTTATTCTAAGATAAAAATGATCTTTTTAAGATGTCGGAGATACAAGAAGGTGTGGCTCATCAGAGGAGAGATAGTCTGGGTATCTACATTCTGATCTGTCTCTACCGAGAACCTCGGGATCTTTTAGTGGAGCCCTAAGCAGCTCTAAGTTGTTCTTCTCAAAGTGACAGGGTAAAGTTGTAGTGAACGATCCCGGTGTTCCCTGAGAGATTCAGCTGAATCCACAGTGTGCTTTGCTACAGGCTTCGAGTCACTTTCATTTACACATCTGTAAAGAAACCACGGGCACCGCGTGACATCTCCATTACACATCTGTAAAGACACCATGGGCACCATGTGACATCTCCATTACACATCTGTAAAGACACCATGGGCACTGTGTGACATCTCCAGCATAGCTGAGCTGTACAAATTGCTCTTCTTTCCTGTTTTTTTTTTTAAACCAAGTGTTTTGTTTGATTCAGTCACCAGATATGTTGTAAATGCCTACTCTGTGACAGGACTATCTTTTAGCACATGGGAATTGCAAAGTGGATAGATGATCAACCGAGAAATAAACACATACAGACTGCTGTGATTTATAAAATGTGCTTCAATTTATAATTTTTTGACTTTATGATGGTGTGAAGGTGATTATCATTCAGTAGAAACCATATTTTGCATTTTGATGTTTTCTAGGACTAATAGTAATATGTGGTTTGATCCTCTTCAGTGATGCTGGGCAGTGGGCATAACCTGCTCCCAGTCAGCCATGTGACCATGAGGATGAGCAATGCCCATTTTCCAGTGTGTCATGTTGCAAAACTAGGGCTTTTGATGTTTATTTGTATTAAATACAGTCCAATATATGATATTTTTGATTTGTGGTAAGTTAAGTGGAAGGACATCTATATATGTCAGCCTTAAAGTCATATATTACTAGGAAATAGACATTCTATCAGATAGAGACTGCTGATAGTGGGGTGTTGCTGGGGCCCTCTTACACAGGGTGGTCGGGGGAGTTGGTAGTGACAATTTTGGAGTTTTGGTTTCTTTTAAAAACACAGAAATATTTAAGAATATGTTTTTGTTTTAATCGCAGGTGTTGGATATGGGGCTGCTTCAGATTGTCCACAGCAGCTGACAAAGATTTGCCTTGTGCTGTAGCAGAGGCATGGTTTTGTCAGCTGCAGATAGTTTCTGCTATTGTGTGACACTGGGAATTCTTGGAGCTTTATAGAGGTTATATTAATGCTAGGGTCTTGATAGACAGTGCTGGTGGGCTTTTGGCTGGATGTTGTTTGTCGGTTGGTTGTTGGTTGCAGTTTAAGTAGTTATATGCAAAGAAGTAGAAAGAAGAAGAAATTAGATATCGTGATAGTGAACATCAAATCTGTCCCAAGAAACTTGACGTCCCTAACCAGCAGGAAATAGTCTAACAGTAACATTGCTCCTTTCCTACCTCTGACTTTATTTGTGGATCTATTTCCTTTCCTCTCCTTTTTTTTTTCTCCTATCTAGTGTCAGAGGGTAGAAGGGGAAGAAAGAAGAACCCTCAAAGTATAAGAGATGGCTACAGGAGTTCTCTTTGATAAAATGATGTTTATAAATGATTAATATTGTATTAATATTAGTTAAAGCTACATTAGTCCATTAAACCATCTAAGGCAAAGCTAAGCTAATGTTCCTTAACCTTGGCTATGCATTAGAATCATCCATGAAAACTCAAAGATATATGGGCAAGTAGATTCCATCCTAGACCTCTTAGAGAAGAACTTAGGGGAGCTTTGATATTCTTGAGCTCTGAAATTTTGATCTAAAGATTTATTTTATTTGCATTTATGTTCTCTCTCTCTCTCTCTCTCTCTCTCTCTCTCTCTCTCTCTCTTCCTCATGTGTACGTGTGTTCCCACAGAGGCCAGAAGAGGGTGTTGGAGGGTGTTGGGTGGTCTGGAGCTAGACTTTCAGGTTGTTCAACATGGGTACTAGAAACCAAACTGGTCTTTACAAGACCAGCAAGCTCTTTTAACTCAGTCCTCTCCTCTCAGCAAATAAACTCAACATAAATTGGATTTATTTCTTGGGGATGGATACATGGTCCTTATGAAAGTAAGGACATCACCCTGCCATATCACAGTCTAGGCAGAAATGTCAACAACTCTTCCACATCATTCTAATATAAACCCGAAGCACTAAAGATCAAGGATGTGTAGAGTGTTCACAGAGAAAGAAAGCACCTGCCCTCCTACAGTATTTTCAGATGAGGGAGTTGTGAGGAGCTGGCAAAGGGGACTAAATGGGAACCATCAGTGATGGAGTAGGGGAGTGCTGAGATTTGCCTCGTGCTCTAGCAGAGGCATGATTTTGTCAGCTGCAGATCGTTTGCTGCTAAGCAAGAGGAAATGCTTCCAGAAGAGATCAGCTATGTACATCAGGCTGAGAGGTGAAATAAGACAGGAGCTGGACAGTGACCACTCCAGAGGAGCGTGTGGGATGTACGGCAATGATGGAGGCAAAGCCTGACCATGTCGTTCTGGAGAGCAGGGGAGTAGAGTGGGAAGGGGACATGGAAGGCAGGCTGGAGGGCAGAGGAGTGCATTTTAAGATGAGGGAGATGAAGACCTTTCTGAATGGTGATGTTAGGAGAAGAATTCATAATGCAGGACAAAAGTATGACAGCTGAAGAGAAGTCTTGAGGGAGCAGGAGCTCGGATGGGTAAGAAGGGTGCTTGGCAACAAGGGTCACAGGATTTACGGCCACGGGTGTGGATAAAGTAATGGATTTGGTGGTGGGGGTTCCTTTGCTGTCAGTGTTGAACTTCTGTGCATGTAAATATTCATGGAAATTGCATAAAAGTTGAGAATGTGGATGCATGTAGCCTTTAGAGGAAAACAAATATTAATGTCCAAAGGAACAGACACATAAAAAAAAATCTCTAATTTGGAACCATACACAACTACTTAAAAATCTTCACTTGAAGATTCTAAATTTTAGAAAAATTCTTACTAAGCAGAAAATATTTCATTTAGCGTATTAAGTGAGGAAAAAATATCATTGGCAGGGATAGTATGCTCAAAAATTAAAAGCACTTACTTGCAGGTACAAGTAAAAAAAGATAGCAAAGTCTTATTGGTCCTCTCGGCTGGTGAGGCTACAGGTGACCTTAATTTTCTTCTTTATATTTTTAAATATATTTTCACCCTACCCTTGGGCAATAATTAAATAATGAGACAAGAGAAATTGTAAAAAAAACTAGAATATTCAAAACAAAATATATATATTAAAATTTAACTTCAGAGTTATTGTTTATAATGAAAATATAAAATTATAGAATCTGACTTTGTGGGTTTGATTAAGGTTTAGAATGAACTTATTCCTCAAAGAAAAGGTACCTACCTACCTATAGGTTTTGGTTTCCTATATTTCTGTAAAATAATTTGAATAATACCAGGTTCTTTTATGTCAGAAGTCCATTAAATAGAATGCCCCATAAAATGGACCCTGAGCTGTATTGAAGATGGCCATTTTTTGCGTGTCTTCTCAGCCAGGATGGTGTTTTTCTTTTGTCCTGTAATCATTTGAGATATATTGAGACTCATTTTTATCTTATTTTAGCACTGATTATGGCTTTGAATTGACTGGTTCACCACAAATCAGAGACCAAACCTCTCCCATTTCTTAATCATTGTTAGCAAAATGGCAGTAGGGTCATTTTGAGCTGGTTTCAAAGCAAAAGTAGAGGTAGCAGCCTCTATGGTTATGTAGTCATTAGCAATCACAAGTCTTTTGTGGCCTAATGCTTGTGATGATGGAGAGTCCTATCCAGGATAAGCACTGTCTGACCATAATAAATTCCAAATTCAAGGGTATGTGGATTTATGGAGCACTATAGAGACAGAGACCCTTTAAAGAATGAAGTATACAAAATTCATATACAGCATAAGGCATGATTCTTCTTTGGCACAAGATAAAGGAGAGTATGTGGCCTCTAGTATAGTACCTACCTATAAGCCTCTCTTCATGCTCTCCCTTGTCCTTTTGGGCAACCAGGAAGGATGGCACCTAATATTACAAACTTAAACATTTTAACTAAGCCATCAACATTATGACATGATGACACTGGTATTTCCAAGAGAGTACTATAAGTCACAGACCAAAGACTAGAGACTCACTGGAGCCATGAAGGAGGGAACATTGTACAGATGACATCAGATGAGATGGCACGGCAACTTCAAAGCCTGGGTCTGGAATCAGCATGAACCTCAAAAGAGAGCACAAGGGAAGGGGTCTGCAACCCTATAGGTGGAACAACAATATGAACTAATCAGTACCCCCAGAGCTCATGTCTCTAGCTGCATATGTAGCAGAAGATGGCCTAGTCAGCCATTATTGGCAAGAGAGGCCCCTTGGTCTTGCAAACTTTCTATGCCCCATAGAGGGGAACACCAGGGCCAAGAAGTGAGAGTGAGTGGGCAGGGGAGCAGGGCGGAGGGAGGGTATAGGAGACATTCGGGATAGCATTTGAAATGTAAATGAAGAAAATATCTAATTAAAAAAAAGAGAGAGCACAAGGTTGACTTTTTTTCATGGAAGTAACTTAGAAAAATCAGTAAAAATGTAATATTGGCTAAGTAGATACCATAAAATGTATTGTCACATGTATATATTATATTATATTATATTATATTATATCAATTATATTATGTTATGTTATATTATATTATATTATATATGCTTATAGAGTAAAGTCTCTCAGTCTTGTAGATGTTGCTATTTCAGGATAATATTGCTTGAGTTAGAGGGATTGGGAGCTCTGAGCTCTGTATTTAGTGCAGTCATCAAAGCTGATGGTGGTGGTTTGCTGCCAACAGGCCTCTCGCACCAGCAGGTGCCAGGCACGGAGAGCACTGCTCCCTCAGACATTGACCCCATGTTAGGGAATATGCTGATGTGGTTTGTTTACTCCAGGAATGACCAGGGAGGCTCGGGGAGCTCTCGGCGAGCAGCCCGCAGACCATAAAGGTTTTATAGCTGTTCAAGTTAGACTTCAGGTTCATTCTTTCCAGATTCATTCACAGGGAGTGAGAAAGAAAGGGTGGGTATGGTAACAGTAGGGAAATGTTTAACTCCACGGATTCCAGTGTCTCAGTGGAAAAGATGATCAACCCCCAACCTTTGCAGCCTATTGGCTCCACAAGCAAAAGGATCTCAAGAGCGGGCAGTCTGCCAGCTGTCCTAGCCAGTAGCTGAACTGACACAGTCACACCCTGGGAAGGAGAGGAAGAGAAATATAACCAAAGAAACCTAGGAAGGAAAAAAATGGCAAACCAACCTCAGAACTATGCTGCTGACCCACTATGTGTCTGTTAAGGTGTACATCACAATATAGTTGGAATATCACTGCTGCTACAACCTCTAGAAACTATAGTTTCTTCTGGGCTGGACACCAGGCTGAGCATCTGAGTACAGGCTCTCAGCCGCGCCTAAAGCTATGAGCCAGGGGCTTACTTATTATTCTCGCCATTCAATACAAGAGGAGACTGAGGTTCAGTGGTCTGCCTTTCAGGGGAGGGGTCAAAGTCTGAAGGCTGGTGTGCCAGATCTGATTAAAATTTGAAGCACACGGCACCCGAATGATAGAATAATGTGCACTTTAAAAAAGGCAATCTTCTCATTATTGAGCCCCTTACACAAATGATTTCATTTTCCTACATGATAGATATTAATCTCCTTGCTTTCAGGTAGATAGGAGTTAAATTTAGGAGAGCCTCTCTGTTTTCAGAGGACCATAGTGATCAGAGAATTAAATGGGAATGAATCTTTATTTCTCATTGACAGTGATGGTGTCATGCACGTTACAGAGGGGTCAAGTTTACAGATTTCAAAGTTCATTTACACAATGGATTTGATACCTATTTATGAGAAATTCTGTTCTCATGGAAGTTCTTTCCTGAGTTTACTAATCAATAGTAAAAATCTCTTTACAAAGACACAGTGAAGAAATAATACAGAGCTTAGTAATTTCAAATTTGTTTGCGCAGCACAATCTTAAACATTGCAATAGTTCTTTCAGTCCTGTTATATTTTTTCAGTTACTTTTTTTGTTGCAGTATGGAAGCCAATACCAACCCATAAATATTTATTGAATCATAATTATAGCAGCAATACCATTTGTTTCATGGGGACTTTAATTGTTATTACCTTGCTGGCCCTGTATAATACCACAGTGGAGTAGTCAGCTGTGGGCTGGCTTTACTTCAGCCTTCAGGGTATTCAGGTGCCCTCGCTTGCTTACAGGCCAGAATAGAAGGAAGCTCGCCCAGTCAGGGTGGGCTCTAGGGAACTCCATTGGCTTGAGTGCTGGTGGCCCGGTGGAAGAAGCCTTCTCTGAGACGGTTTTCGGTGTTACAGCTCTCTTTATTCAGGGGTAATAAGGGCTATACAAACCTCGAGGAGTGGCTAGGGGTTTTTAGTGTAGGTGTACATTATTGATTGGTACAAAGGTGCCGGGAATGCTTCATTTGCTTGAGGAGGAACTCCAGAATCTTGCTGGGCATGTCTTTATAGAGAGAGGAAATTAAACCTGTACTTTGGTTACCAGGCTACGTGGCTACTTTAATGGTGGTGAAGGTGGGGGTTGAAAGGATACAAGCACAGGCTCATGATGCACGTCCCAGAACAGAGAGCGATCCTCATTCATGCCGGTCCCAAGCTCAGGCTCATGATGCACGGCCCAGAACAGAGAGCGATCCTCATTCATGTCGGTCTCAGGATGAGATTTTCAGGGTCTGGACACGTCTGGACTTCACTCTTGCTCCACGCTGTTCCGCCTAGTCATACTTTCCCCACAGTTAACCTTTCTTGACCAGGGAGGAAGCTGAGCTTCAGAGTGCTCCTGTGTTTTGCCAAGGACTTAAGGCTGGTAAAGGAAAAAAAAACCTAGGACTTATCAAGTCTAGCCAGTGTTTCTTCTCCGTTTCCCCAGATTTCCCCTGGAGTGCCAAGGTGAGAAAGCTGAACCATCTATCCTATCACAAGTCAGAGTTAAAGGCACTTAAAGACAATGTTGCTTTCTTCTTCTTCTTTTTTTTTTTTTTTTTTTGGTTTTCGAGACAGGGTTTCTCTGTTGTAGCCCTGGCTGTCCTGGAACTCACTCTGTAGACCAGGCTGGCCTCGAACTCAGAAATCCGCCTGCCTCTGCCTCCCGAGTGCTGGGATTAAAGGTGTGTCCCACCACGCCCGGCCAATGTTGCTTTCTTTATCCACACAAAGGCAGAGAGCAAGTGACCAAATTACATTAGTTTTTTCTACAATTCTTATTTGAATATTGAATTCTGTCTTCTCTCCGATTTCTGGTTCATGGATCATGAAGATGTTCTGAAGACAAGTTTTGGTAACAAAAGGTGAGGAAAATATAGAAAATTAGGAACTAGGGTGGCATTATTTAAAAAAAAAAGAGCAAAGAAATTAAAGGACAGAAAAGCAAATGCAAATAAGCTAGTGACTCGACAGTAAACAGACTGCAGGGAGAACTGTCATTTCTGTTTGTACAGGTAAAACCCTGGGCACTGGAAGATGAGGTGATTTACAAATGAGGGAAAAGCATGTAAGGCTTCTCTTGGGCAGAAATCTGGCCTTAAAGATCCCAAGGATCCATTCACTTAACTATGTACTTGGAGATAGAAATTTATAAAGCCTTGTTAATATCTCTTGTCTTTGTCCCTCTCCAAGGACATACATTTTAGTGATGTGCCCACCTCAGTGTTCTTAAGTCTCTTCTGCATTGTCTATAGTTATAAATACGTTTAGACTTAGTAGTACCCTAGACACTTAAATAAAGAGTGTGTGTGTGTGTGTGTGTGTGTGTGTGTGTGTGTGTGTATAGAAAAAAAACCAGAAAAGCAAACTTATCTCTAAGCATAGGGCTTGGAGTCTCAAATGGTTTAGTTTCCTATGCATTACTATAGTTCCTAAAGGGTAAGCTGATGCACCAAATTATATCCAAGCTACCATTGCTATCTCAATGACAAGAATAAGTTGGCCACATTACCGTGCCTCTGTCCAATCTACAGGTAACAGCCAGGCAGCTTTATGTTGTCAACTTAATGCCAGTTACTAGGGGTCACCTTAAAATGTTTTGGCTGTAATACACACAGAAGGTAAAAATGTCGTTTTCTGACATCTTATCACAGTTCATCAAGAATGGCTCAATTATGGACGTCTGTGCTAGGTGATTATGTCAACTCAGCACAGGCTAGATTCATCTGAGGGAAGGGAACATCAATTAAGAAAATCCCTCCATAGGCAAGCCTCTAGGCCATTTTCTTATTTAGTGAATCATTACCTGATCACTTCTTATTTGCTCACAGCGAAGCCAGAAGAGAATAGAGGCAGGTATGGAAATCTTCTTGGGTCTGTGTGTTAATTAAGGTTACATTGCTGTTAAGGGACAACATGAACTCTTTAAAAGGAAAAAAAATTAATTGGGCTGGCTTACAGTTTCAGAGGTTCAGTTCATTCTTGTCACGGTGGGAAGCATGGCAGGGTACAGGCAGACATGGTGAGAAGAAGCCAAGAGCTCTATGTCTTGATCCACAGGCAGAATGAGACTGTGTCCTGCAGGAAGCCAGAAGGAGGCTTTGATTCCACACTGGGTAGAGCTTGAGCATAGGAGACATTAAAGCCTACCTACACAGTGACATGCTTCTTCCAACAAAGACATGCCTCCTAATAGTGCCACTTCCTATGGTCAAGCACCGAAACACATGAATCTATGGAGGCCAAACCTATTCAAATCACCAAAATGTCACCGGATCCGGCTTGAGCTTCTGAAACCTCAAAGCCCACCCTGCAATGACACACTACTTCCAACAAGGCCACACCTACTCTAACAAGGCCACACCTCCAATAACGCCATTGTCTGAGTATATGGGGCCCATTTTCATTTAGAGCACTACTCGAGCCATGAAGAGCAGACCAGTAAGCAACATTCCTCTGGCATCTGCATCAGCTCCTGTCTCCAGGTTCCTGCCCTGTTTGAATCCTGTCCTAACTTATTCAGTGATGGAGTAGGATATAGAATGATAGGCAAATAAACTCCCCCCTCCACCAAGCTGCTTTGGCCATGGTGTTTCATCACAGCAGTAGTAACCCTCACCAAGGGAGTTGGTGCCAGGAGTGGGATGTTTCTGTGACAGGCCTGACCATGTTTGGGGGAAGATTATGGAGAGACTTTGGAACTTTGTGCTAGAAAAACCCCTGAGTAGTGAGAGGTCAGTGGGCTGTTCTGTCTGCTATGGAGCTAAGAATGTTGAGAGCAGTGCAGAAGATGGAGGCCTGGCTTGCAACATTTCAGAGGGAAGATTAAAGATGCAATTGAGATCATTGCTATTTTGATTTGTCCAGGTTTACTGAGCAATCAGTTGTGATTAACAAGATACCAGAACTACTAAACTGAACCTTTTGTGTTACATTACTGGGACAGTTGATGCTGGCTAGCTGGGCCTGAGAAGTTAGTGGTGATGAGAAAGAGACAATTATCACCTGGGAAGTGATTTCTGGGGGCACAGAGAAGCTGTGTTCTAGAGGTAGCCAAGGTTGTACCTTGTGCTGCCAGCCAGATGTGATAAAGTATAAAAGTCACCTAGATGGTGCTGATTAGAAAGTCCTGAGGGGTTATGGAGAGCAGGTGAGGTTTTGCTCTGTGAGAGGCCAGGATAAGCCATTGCTTTAGGTGCCTTGGGGTCATGGCAGAGAAGTAGGGACTTGACACCATGGAGAGAGCCTAAGAGTGGCTTCTGTTGAAGATGCAGCCCGGTTGTAGCAGAAGACCCTGTTGTTCTGAAGATGCCAGTTCCATGGGATGACCACAAAGAACAGCAGCAGCAGTGACATGGAGTCAGCCAGAGCCTAGAAGGTGGGTTGTTTGTGCTGCATGGGACAGAGCTGGAGACATGATCCAAACCTTTGGAGGAGCCCAGATCATATGTGGATCCCAGACATTGGACACTGAGTTGCTTATACTATTGGTCTTCAGTTTTTCTTGGTTTAGTTTGTGACTGTGCCCTGGTTCTTCCCTCTTGAAGAAGGGATTTAAATTTGACTTTATAGAGCCCAAAGAGCAGAAAGACCTTGAACCTTTAAAAGAGATTTTGGCATTTTAGAGAGATTGGACATTTTAAAGAGATTGAAAGTTGAATGTGTTTGAATTTGAAAAGACCGTGGGACTTTTAAAGTTACTTATATTTTTAATGTGAAACTTTGGGAAGGAATAAGGAAGAAAGAGTTATGTCTTCATATGTGGACTAGGGGTCAGTTGTTCTGGCTGATTTTGTGTCATCTCGACACAAGTTAGAGTCATCAGAGTGGAAGGAACCTCAGTTGAGAGAATGCTTCCCTGATATCCAGCTGTGAGGCCATTTTTTCAATTAGTGATCAGTAGGGGAGGGCCCAGCCCATGGTGAGTGGTGCCACCCCTGGTGGCCCTGGGTTCTATAAGAAAGCAGACTGAGCAAGCCTTGGGAAGCCTGTAAGCAGCACCCTTCCATGGCCTCTGCATCAGCTCCTGCCTCCTGGTTTCTGCCCTGCATAGTGTTGGACTATGATTTGTAAGTGTAAGTCAAGTCCCCAAGTTGATTTGGCCATGGTATTTGTTCCCAGCAATAGTAGCCCTAACTAAGACAGCATCCAATGTTACTGAGCAGTTGAGCGGCTCCACTGGAAAATGAAGCTGTGTAAGACAGCATGATGCCAGGCTCTGGCTGCTGAAAACACATTACTTTTTTAATTCTCAGTCACATTCCACTGTTGTGAAATTTCCTTTAGAAAACCTCCAGGCTTTGGATCTTGTTTCATATGAAATTAAAGATATTATATATGATATGATATCATTTGCTGTTCCAGATGACAATACTAGATAAATGAATTGTGCTGGTGGCTAAGAATATTTGCATTTTTTTGAGAAAATGTAGAGTCTAGAATCAGAGATGAAGGCTGAAGAGATAGCTTAGAAAGTAAGAGCCTTGGCCTTAGCCAGGTCTTCTTCCAGAGGACATAGTTCAATTCCCAGCACACACATGACAGTTCACACTGTCTGTAACTCCAGCTACAGGGGACCCTACTACAGATATACATATGACAAAACTACAAATTCACATAAAATAAATAAATCATTTAGAAATATAGATGGTAAGCCTAAACACTGACCAGGTGCAATCATAAGGGGAAGTTGGTGAGTTCTGCAAAGAATTCCCATAAAGGCCCATGGTGACATCTCAGGCCACAAACGACTGATTAGGGATCGTTAAGATGTGCTGATTTGAACTTTAAGAATTACTCTTGTTTTTATACTTTTTTTTGTTTTATACTTTCCTGATGACTGTAACCGATATTGATAATAAAGCCTGTAAATTACTGTTGGGAGTTCAAAATGGTCGTAAATAAGAGGATTGTTACACTAATTCCTTATTACTGTATAATCAGTTACCCAGATCCCTGCACTTAAAGGACCTGCATTTTCTTGGCTCACAGCATTGTGCACATGGATCTAGGCATGGTTACCTGGGCCCTCAGCTGGAGTGCGCCAGGATACATTTTCATTCTTCTACTAGGAAGAATCAATTTCTAGCTCTGTTGGAAAAAATAATTTTCTTCTTGTAAAGATCATGGGCCTTCTTCTGGGATCCGCGGGCTCAGGGAGCTTCTGGTGGCCGCCTGCAGGTCCTGGAGGTCGCTCTTGGTTCCTTGCCAAAGAGACTTTCCTAATATGCCTGATTTCTTCCTGAATTTGGGGATAAGAGTGGGAAGTCTACTAGCAAGGTGGATCATATACACTATGCCACTGCCACAGAAATAGCCCCTCAGTCTCCTTATACTACTGGATAGAAACAACTGTGGATGTGCTGCTGTCACCAGAACTAAGGACTTGGTTTTACCTTTTGACTATAAATATGTACAGAAGTCCCAAGTTGTTGGAGCTAATGATTCTCCTGAAACGTGTTCATGTTTGCTTATCCAGGAAAGAAGCTGCCCACTGAGCATTAGGTTAAATTGTACGGTGGACTGGTGAACGTTTGTCAAGGAGAGGAGTCATTTCTCAGAAGGCATGGGTTAGAAAGCCTTCTTAATTGCCCCTGCCATGGTAAAGCTTTAAGAGCTTTACAGCTGTTAGATACAGGGGGCTTACTTCTATCCTAGACTACGGTGTAACTTTTACTTCTTCTGAAAAGTACCAGCAAATAAGGATCTTAGGATGTCTTTCACCCAGTGTGATAACCACAGGACAGATAAGTTAACAAATACAGAAATGAATATTCCGAATCCATCCTTCCCCGACTTCCTAACACTGTGCCAGTTAGTCATGTTGTGATGAGCCCCAACCCTAAAATAATTTCATTGCTACATCATAACTGAAGTTCTGCTACTGTTATGAGTCCTAATATAAGATTTTGTTTTCTCTGAAGGTCTTAGGGAACCCCGTGAAAGAGTCATTTGTCCCCAAAGGGGTTGTGACCCATGTTGAGAAGCTCCAGTGAGACTCCATCCTCAAAGCCGACAGCAGATCCGTGGTTAGAGTTTGGAAAACTCCACCTGCTCTAAATATTGATGCTACCTTGACCCTTTGTTAAATGCCTTCACTGTGCTAAAGCAGGAGTTCTGTCTTCGAGTTTACCTCTCTCTTGAACACAAGCAAAGGTCATCCACACATATTTCAGGAGAGTAGACCTACAAGGGAAATGAAGGTCCTTGTGGTCCTTCTTGAGAAATCATGAGAAGGAAGAGGGGTGTGGGCTATCCTGGTCATTTCTTCCCTACCCCAGGGTATCTCATTCTTAGAATATCATAGAGCTATTCTTGAAAACAAATGAGGAAGTATCAGAGTACTGGGTGAGTCCAAACCCAGTCACAGAACAGGCCTGAAGTCAGTTGAGTATCTAATCTTCCCGAGCGAGAGGTTCCTGGAATAATAAGTTCATTTTGATGAAAACATAGGAACAGTGAAGCAATGTTAGAATACTCAGTAAGCTGTGTGGTGTAAGTGATTTCTGTCCTCGGGTTTCATGCCTGACTTCTGGCTTGGCTTCCTGCTTGCTGGATGTGGATACTGCCTGGTGGATAGGATCATACATACCCTGTCATGCCATGTCTTTCCCTGTGGGAAGCCATGAGTAGCCAACTGCAAAGTCCTCAGCTCCCATGTGATCCCATCCACATTGCACTTACTTTCTGTGACTTTGTTTTTAATTCTCAGCTGCATTTCCTTGTCTTTGACAGACTGAAAACTGCTGCCAAAGCCCCGCATGTAACCATCTTGCGGATTCCAGTATGGATGGATTTGGGTCCTGGTGCTGTTATTTGCCAGCTACCCTGTATTCCTTTTTCAGCTTCCTGTCATTGTCTAGGGTGGGACCTTCCGTGACTGACTGACTCACTCCAGTAGGTCTGTCTGCCTTCTGACTCGACCACCCCATGTTGATCAACCTTACTCCTGATGAAGCAGGAGTTTCTCCTTTTGTGCAGAAACTAATGTTTGAATAAAACCTAAGGCTTAGATTCTAAACTGTAGAAAAATACAATGTTGCCTTTTTTCCCCATTTATCTTTTTCTTTCTTTCTCTCTTTGTTTCTGAGACAGGGTTTCTCTGTGTAGCCCTGGGTGTCCTGGAACCAGTTCTGCATACCAGGCTGTCTTTGCCAGAAATCCGCCTGCCTCTGCCTCCCAAGTGCTGGGATTAAAGACATGCACCAGCACCAGTAGACTGACAATGTTGCTTCTTAATTTACCATTACCCCACCCCCACCTTTTTAAATCTACTCTTTTCAGATTATTGACTCTTCTTTGGAAATTCCTCTCACTTCTGTGTGTATTCTAAGTCTCTAGAGATGCTCAGAAGTTGGATTGAAGACAATATGATTTTTCTAAGACCCTCCAAAATACTGGACATAGACAATTCAGAAAAGTGGTATTAGGGAAAATCGTACATTTTTATGATTTTTTTAAATGTGTATGTGTGCCTGCATGAGTTTATGTCCAGTACACATGCATAGGCACACACAGAGGCCAGAGTATATTGGATCCCATAGAACTGAAATTACACGGGGCTGTGAGCCATTGGATGTGGGTCAACCAAACCCAGTATCCAAACCCAGGTCCTCTGCAGGAGCAGTAAGTGCTCTTAACTGCTAACGCATTCTTCAAACCCTAACACGTTTTTGTTTGTTTATTTGTCTGTTTGTTTGTTTTTTTTGTTTTAGTGTATCATGAAAAATATTTTTCTTATTTATCCTACCTGTACATCACTAACATAAGCACATTTGCTTTCAGTGTTTGATTTCCATATTGAGGAAACCAAAGCTGCAGGCTTCCCATACGTTCCCTTTCTCACACAGGATAGATGGACAAGAACTAATGCAGAGCTCTAGCGATGGCATCAGGCAGGGCCCCATGCCACTGCTCTCTCCAGTTGCTTACATTAGAATCTACATTTAGGATGTATTTTAAATTCATCTATACTAAGGTGACTATGAAGGCACTAAATGATATGGTAATGTATAGTTACCAATGTCATTTGCATCACAGCCTTCCTCCTCTATGGTGGAGGGAAACCGAGTGATAGAGAAATCCCCCACATGTGCATCCATGTCTTTGTTCAGTATTCACTGACTAGTTTAGCCTCAAAGCAAAAGAGTAGTAATCCTGGCTATGTGGCTATGTCACAGAGAGGCCAAGTAAAAGGCTAAGCAAAAGGGGATAAGAAAAAAAGAATGCTTTAAAAACAGTCACATAACTTACTACAGTGCATTATAATGATTATTATATTTTATGAATGCTTGCCATAAACTTCTTGTTTCTTATTTGTAAATTAACCTGTGCAAGAAGCTTATATATACAGTATGCAGTGTGTTCAGTACTGTAGCATCTGTGGTTTTATGGTACACTGAGGCATCTTAGAAAGCACCCCCTGCAGAAAGAGGATGGGGCACTGTGTCTCTATTCAATGTACCTCACAATATACTGTATCTCTACAATGTACT
>NC_034604.1:7686788-7687735 GCF_900095145.1 Mus pahari | reverse complement strand
TGTACCATACAATATACTGTATCTGCATACAATGTAGCATATGCAATGTATCTATATGCAATGAGGCTAGACTTTGGTCCCTCAAAATACGATTGAGAAAATGTCCACACACATTTCTTACGATCAGTGATGTAGCTGAGCTTGTAGCATTTCAGCTTTATGGCTTCATTGTCCACCCCAGTTTCCTGGTCTCTCCCTTCTTTCATTTGTCCTTCTTTTTATTTTATGTCGTATGTTTGTTAGCATATGTCAATCATGAAGGGTGTCACTAGTACATTTTCAAACATGTGTGCAGTGCATTTTGATAACATCCTCTCTCGTCTCCATCTCACTTCTAATCTTTCTCCTCCAGTAACCTCTTCTATTCCTTTGCCTACAGTGACTCAAGGCCTTTCCTTAAGGCTCCTTACAGGAGTGCGGGGTTAATTTGTTTACAGGACTAAAGAGAATAGCCCTCCCTCCCTTATCGGCTGTAATCTAGGTATAAGTCCTCAGGGAGGAGTGGGGTCTCATAATCCCATCCCCTTCTGTGATAAGCTGTTGGCAGTAACCACAGGTCTGTGAGTTCCATAGTGCAGCAACTGACATGCCTGCAGGTCAGTGGCCCCGTAATTTCCCTTCCCCATGCTTTCTTACTTGGTTACACTCTTTTCAATTCTAGTTCCAGATCTTGTGTTTTGAAAGCTCCATATCCTGCACCTGGTCATCTAGCATTGCCAGTTAAGTTTTAAAGCACGTAGTCACATTCATTCTATTTGCTGGATATCTGGGTTTGTCTCTTCAACAGTTTCTGCTCCTGCCTTCACTGCACTAAGCTTCAGGGCATCCTTGAATAGTGTTGGAAGGGATTAATATTTGAATGAGTGGAACAGGTGAAGGAGATAGTACTAGGATGTACACCAACCCAGGCACACATCAGTCAAGATGCCCACCAACCCAGGCACACA
>NC_034604.1:7660886-7685698 GCF_900095145.1 Mus pahari | reverse complement strand
GCCCACCAACCCAGGCACACATCAGTCAGGATGCCCACCAACCCAGGCACACATCAGTCAGGACGCCCACAAACCCAGGCACACATCAGTAAATCTGCTGAGAGAGTAAACAGGATAAGAAGCAGTGAATCAATAACAACATTACTTCCTATTTGAGCTGTAACATCCATGTCTGCATTCCTCAGACATGGGCACTCCTAGTCCCTGGACCTTTGGACTTGGAACAGGATTACATCATAATCTAGGAGCTCTCTCTAATTCTCAAATCTTTGATCTAGGACTGAATCATACTATTGGCCTTTCTGGTCTCTAGCTTGCTGAGAGAAGACTGCAAAACTTTCTGTTTTCTGCAAATCTGGCTCTTTTATTAAAAGGAGGGAATGTTTACTTGGGTTCATGGTGTCAGTCTGTGGTCAGTCCTCCCTCTCTTTTTAGTCTTGAGGGGGTGAGATGTGTAATCATGAAGCCAGTGTGTGTCAGAGCAAAGCTGCTCAAACCATGACAACCAGAAAACAGAGAGAGAGAGAGAGAGAGAGAGAGAGAGAGAGAGAGAGAAGAGCCAAGGCTAAGACATATCTTTACATGATATGCCCAAAGTGGCCTATCTCCTTGTCATTTCTTTGATCTTTCAGTTGAGTTAAAACTCTTTTTTTTTTTTTTTTTGGTGTAGAAAAGTGCTTTGAAGGTTTCATCAAATCGACTTTACAGACTAAACTACGAAGCATTAGCTTCTGCTATATCGCTACATCCCCCCAAACAAGGCATTTGTTCCATTTAAAGTGTGTAGGCTTTTTGTTTCTACAGCATATGTAAACTGTATAGATATCATTATAATAGCAAGAAAAGAACAGGGATAACTAAAGTTCAACACTCCATTACTCAGGAATTGAGGCCAACAATCAATAAGTGGGTATCTTGAAATTATGAGTACTTGCACATTAGAAGAAACAGTTATGTGAACAAAAAGACAGCCATCAGAATGGGAGGAAAGTTTTGCCAGATTATATGTAGAATATACAAAAAATTTAAAAAGGTAAGGAGCAAGAAAACAAATTATACAATAAAAATGGGCTATCTGAACAATGTTCTCAAAAGAAGAAATACAGATGGCAATAAATACTTTAAACAGCATTCAACATCCTTATCCATCAGAGAAATAGATATTAAAATGACTTTGAGATTCTATTCCACTCCAGCCAGGATGGTAGTTATCAAGAAATCCAATGACAACTGATTCAGGTAAGAATGTGGGGTACAGAGAGCCCTTAGCTACTGTTGGCATTGAGTGTAGACTGGTGTAGCCACCTTGAAACTCAGTATAGATGTTTCTTTAAAAAATAAAGAGCTACTGTTCATCCAACTACATCACTTGAAGGCATATGCCCAAAGGGCTTCACTTCCTACCACAGAGATACTTGCATGCACACGTTTATTAATACTCTGTCATAACAGCTGTGAAATGGACTCAGCCCAGCTATCCATCACTTGTGAGCAGATGATGAAGACATTATACCTAAAGACAATGAAAGTCTATCCAATTGTGGAATACAGTTTGGATAAAAAGAATGGAATTGGCAAATATATTGAACAAAGTAACTCAGGCTCAGAAAGACACGGCACATCTTCTCTCACAGAATCATAAATCCTAATTTCTATGTTGGTATTTATATGAATTTGAGTGTCCATTAGAGGCCAGGAAATCAGAAGAGGAGCCATGAGAAGAGGGGTAGAGAAGAGGCTCTAAAGGAGATGTGATCCCCTGTGATGTGGAAGTGGAGAGCAGAAGAGCAGAAGACAGGGAGCCGTGGGGTGCAACACAGACCATGCGTGAATTAGCATGCCACAGGGAAACAACTTCAGGAGATAATTTTTTAAATTTAAAATATTTTTTAAAAAGAAAATTCAACTGACTTTTGTTGCATACAGGCACTTCCTGAGCACTGACAGAGAGAGGGAGAGAGAGAGAGAGAGAGAGAGAGAGAGAGAGAGAGAGAGAGAGAGAGAGAGAGAGAGAGAGAGAGAGAGAGAGAGAGAGAGAGAGAGAGAGAGAGAGCACCAGGGCCAGCATCTGTCTTCTTCGTTTTCACTGACAGTCAGAAAAGGCCTCTAGGTGTCAGGTCTCTTCTTACAGTGGAGAAAAGGAAGAAATGATGTGCCAGTCTCTTGTCTGCTTTGTCAGAGGAAGAAAAGACTTCAAGGGAGATCATTTCAACAGGGTATCCCTGGAAAGCAGAGATTTTTGACAGCTTAAGTAATAATGCTTTATTGAAAGGGTCTATCCTTGGCTAGCAAGAGTGAGGTGAGGTGTAGCATATAAAACACTATCCTTTTTAGTAGCCACTGCTATACTGCACCATGTCCAGAAAACATTGTTTGAGCAGTTCTGTCTCTTTGGCCCCAGGAGGTATTGTCAATAAATTACATTGACATGCCTTAGAACAGGGAGAAACCATGCCTTAGAACAGAAATCATGCTTTAAAACAGGGAGGAATCATGCCTTAGAACAAGCCAATAAAAGAGCAATGGACAAAATCTGGGTGTGGTAGCATTAACTTTTAATCTCAGGGATTGGGAGGTGGAAGAGGCGGACAGATTTACTGACTTTTAGGCCATCCTGGTCTACATAGTGAGACCCTTTCAAAGGGGCAGAGGAACAAAAGAAAGAAGCAGAATTACCTTCTGGTTTTTATCCATTTCAGCCTCTCTCCTGAAAGCTAACCCCCTTCTGCTCCTGGATTGCATTACCTAACCTTAACAGCTACAGAGAAGTCGATTTTCTTTTATCAAAATCTCCTTCTGAGTTTGAGAATGATAGGAGGTACCAAATATTCTGAATGCTAAAAACCAGGCTGTAGAACTTCACAGGACATTATGTTGGAGATTGGTGCTATTGCTTTGAATCTGAGTGTCTAGACACTGAAAGTCCTTGTCCCCACTTGGTTTTTGTTTCATCAATAAAGATGCCAATGGCTAATAGCTGAGCATGGGGTAAGACACTGAGAGTTGCATGGGTAGGACGAAGGAGAATCAGGAGGACTCGGAAAGAAGGGGACACAGTATCGGCTGGAGATAAAGCCATTCAGCCATGTGCGTTTTGGGTTCAGTGGCCATTGGCCACTTTCCTGAACGGTCCTAGGGGAGGTTTAGGAGTGTCTAGTCATTGAGTAGGCCAAGGCATTTTAAAGAATAACTGGTGTGTGTGTGTGTGTGTGTGTGTGTGTGTGTTTCATCCGAGGATCCAAAGATTCCCTGGGCAGCACAGCCAAAAACTCCCCTAACAGACATGGAATTCTTCAGCAAAACATGACAGTAGGGCCAGCAGCTGAAGGTCTGGGGACAAGTGATTCTGAGACAACATGAAGAAATATACAAGATGACTCTCATACTATATTAGTAGACTTCTGATTCTAACTTGTTAATCAGATCTGCATCTCTTGGGAACATTAGGTGGTGGTGTGAGGAAGTGTGTGCACAGTTGACTTTTCAGAAATCTAATTTGATTGCAAAGGAAAACAGATAAATTGATACTGGTAAGTAATGGTTGATTATACAAAATAATGACATATTAGTTTAGTTATGGTTGTGATGAAAGGGGGAGGAAAGGGTTTACTTCACTCATGCTTCCATATCATGCAAAACAGTGAGGGCAGGAACCAAAGCAGGGAAGGAACCTGAGGGCAGGAACTCAAGCAGGGAAGGAATCTGAGTGCAGGAACCCAAGCAGGGAAGGAACCTGAGGGCAGGAACTCAAGCAGGGAAGGAATCTGAGGGCAGGAACCCAAGCAGGGAAGGAACCTGAGGGCAGGAACCCAAGCAGGGAAGGAACCTGAGGGCAGGAACCCAAGCAGGGAAGGAATCTGAGGGCAGGAACTCAAGCAGGGAAGGAACCTGAGGGCAGGAACTCAAGCAGGGAAGGAACCTGAGGGCAGGAACTTAAAGCAGAGGCCACGGAGCAGTGCTGCTTGCTGCTTGCTCCTCATGGCTTGCTCAACCTGCTTTCTTATAGAACCTAGGATCACCAGTTGAGGAATGGCCCCACCCACAGTGGGCTGGGACCTCCCCTGTCAATCTCTATTTAAGAAAATCCCCAATGGCCTTGTCTACAGCAGTTGGAGTTGCCTCCTCTCCAGTGACTCTAGTCTGTGCCAAGTTGACATAGAACCCAGCTGGCACAGACAATTTTCATTGTGGCTTTTCATTCATGCATATAACATACTTTGCTCAAATTTACTCTCTATTACCACCTAACTTCTCTCCCTTCCCCTCCACCCCCCCTCCCCGTCTGGAACAATCACTTTTCTGTTTTCACCCCTGCCACTGGATTTCACAATTTCAAATGGGCAAAGAAAAGACATCTCTCAGGGTTTGGCTTTTTTTTCCTTCTTAACATGATTGTCTCTGGTTCCATCTGTTTTCCTGTAAACTGTATGTTTTCAATCTTCCTAGGGTCACTGTGTGTGTATATACCTCTTTTCTTTATCCAGTCATCCACTGATAGGCACTAGGCTGATTCTATAACGTGGCTAATGTGAGTGTGTGCTGTGATAAGTGTGGGTGAACAGGCATGACTGTTGAGTGCTCACTTTGTTTCCTTTCATATATACCCAGGAGTGATATAGCTGGATCATGTGGTAGTTCTAATTTTAGTGTTTTAGGTATCTCAGTGTGCTGGCTTCTATATTGGTGTGGATAGTGTTGTATCTACAGCAGTAACAAACTTTCCAAATGAAAGGGAAAAGAATTTTGTTGGCAAAATGCCAGCCATTGTCAGGCCTGACAGGAAGACGAAAGACCAAGCTTTTGCTTCTTGTAGAGAATGTGAGAATATACAAATCCAAGTGGCCATTGTTGCCATCTCTAGACACAGGATGCTGCCACTGTTGCTGCTGCCACCTGGCCCATGTGCCACTGTCCTTATCAGTGGGATGAATTAAATGCTTATCCACAGCTTTTCAGAGTTAAACTTCTGGGTAAGAACATACAACCTTGTGCTTACCCCTAACAGATGTGACATGGAGAAAGTCATTTCCATCATTTCTGGAAAGCTCCTGGTTTCCATCAAGCTGGACAAGACCCTGGCTCCCACCAACCTCATGGCCTGTCTCTGGTTCACTATACTTACCAATGGGTTCACCTGTTGAAGAGTCACAGGATTCAAAGATTTCTATGATGGACCATTACTTTCTATTCAGAATTCCCCTTCATGTTACTCCAAACTAATCACACGCCTGAATGTCCATAGTAAATTTATCTCAAACAACCTCGAATGTGTTTACTTTGCTCTCCAGGTGAAACACCCAGTAACTAAGCGCATGCCTCTGACCCCCGCACACAAAAGGCTGAAGGAAGATCATCATGATTTTGAGGCCAGCTTAGGCTACATAATGGGACCTTGTCTCTAGAAATTATACTTATAATGAGAACTCCTCCTAGGTACCATATTCTCCATCCAGGTCTGATACAGAACTATTTCAGCAGTCAGGGTTGGATGGGCTATATCATAAGTTAGATCCCTACCCTCCTGTGATAGTTTGAGTTTGAATGAGAATGGTTCTATAAGTTCACATATTTTAATGCTTTTGTCCTTAGTTGGTGGAACCAGTTTTTAGAAATGTTAGGAAGTGTGGCCTTGTTGGAGGAAGTGTGTCACTGGTTGGATGTGGAGGGAAGGGGTGGACTTAGAGGTTTCAAAACTGTAGTAAAATAATAAATCCTTGCACAGAGTTCCTTACTGCCTTTGACCGTTTATTTTCCTGGACGAAACACACAGCTTTATATTTTAATATGCCTTAAGCAGCACAATAGCTGGGCAACTGCCTAACCTCCATGCTGTTAGAATCTACTTTCCTACCGATAGCTCCAAATTACCACTTTCTATGTTCCATCTTGGCTGCTCTTGGCCCAATTGAGCAGCCCTCTGGGCCACAGTTCTCTTGGCTCTTTTACATGACAACTCTCCTCCCTCTTACACATTCTTCTTCCATGGAGCCTCCCTCCCTCTCTCCTTCCTCATGGTTTCTAGCCCAGGAAACCGAAACCCTGCCCATGTCTCTTTTCGCCACTATTGGCTGTTGGCAACTTTATTTACCAATCAAAATTAACTTGGGGGCAGGGTCCCAGAAGCTATGTGGAGACTCTCTTGTAAAACAGTTTTGGGAAATCCAAATCAGCATTAGAATATAAGCAGTATTAGGCCAGCCTACTACAAAAAAGCTCAAGCCAGGCCCAGGCTCACTCTCTCTGCCTCCTGTTTGAGAATCAGAAGCAAAACTCCAGCTCCTCCTAGTACCATGCCTGCCTGCCTACTACCATACAACCTGCCATGATGGTCATGGACTCACCTCTGAAACCATAAGCAAGCCCCAGCTGAATACTTCTTTTTTTTTTTTTTTTTTTTTGTAAATTGCTTTAGTCATGGTATGTCTTCACAGCAATAGAATAGGAACTAAAATACCATCTTATAGATGAGACATTTCTTTTGAATCTCTTTATGTTCTCTTAATTTCAGGTGCTGTTGGGCATTTGCTTTGCCTTGATGTCTGCCTTGAGTGTATCTTCTGCTTACATCACCTTCTCCTAGTCTACGTATCTTGGACTCTCCAATTTCCAGGGTTGCATTACTGTCTTCTGAGTCTTATGACAAGGTCATATAGCCAAGGAAGCTAAGAAAAACACAGAGATGCTTAGCATGAAAAAGACCCAGCACAACAAAGGCTGACTTTCCTTATCGGTGTGAACCTGCGAACCCCGTGCGCACCCCAAGCTGAGTCACCTGCTTAGAGAAGTTATCAGTGAGCACAGCTCAGGCTACAATCTGAGCTGAGGAAGCCATGGTCTGAGCAGACCCATAAAGGAGAGATAGGTGTGCTTGTGTGTGCTTCACTGCGTTTGAAATCTGATGAAGTGTTACTGTAGAGTTGGGAATGGCAGTGGGATGGGGAAACTGAGTCCATGGGAAGTTGAGAGGTGGACCCCTTGTTATAGCAGATCGGGCTATAATTTACTTTCCCCAAACCAAGCATCAGTGTATTACCTTTTATTAAAGAAATGTGTGTCATGGTTAGAGATTCTATTGCTGTGATAAATACCATGAACAAATGCAACCTGGAGAGGGAAGGGTGTA
Source organism: Mus pahari (assembly GCF_900095145.1). Lineage (NCBI taxonomy): Eukaryota > Metazoa > Chordata > Mammalia > Rodentia > Muridae > Mus > Mus pahari. The sequence continues at coordinate 7,678,575 of NC_034604.1, read as the reverse complement.
TCTTATCTTTTAGTTTGTAGTCCATCATCCAGAGAAGTCAGGGCAGGAACTCAAGCAGGTCGAGGACCTGGAGGCCACGGAGGGCACTGCTTACTGCCTTGTTCTTCATGGCTTGCTCAGCCTGCTTTCTTATAGCACCAGGACCACCAGTCCAGGCTGGCAGCATGCCCTCTTCCCCTCTCCCCTCCCCCTGTGAGCTGGGTCTCCCAACATTGATCATCAATCAAGAAATTGTCAAGCTGACATAGAACTAGCCAGTACAAATGGTGAGAACTAGACTGGTTTTAGAAATACATAGAGGGCCTGACATGTGGGTGTACACTCTAAAATTCCCTAAAATATCATATCTTGGACTCTCCAGTTTCCAGGGTTGCATTACTGTCTTCTGAGTCTTATGGCAAGATCAGGATAGCCAGGGCAGCTAAGAAAAACACAGAGATGCTTAGCATGGAAAAAGACCCAGCACAACAAAGGCTGACTTTCCTTATCAGTATGAACCCACGAACCCCGTGAGCACCCCAAATCTGCATCTGGGATGATGCTGTGAGTCATGGCATGACTCATGGCTCACTGACCACCACAGAACAGAAACATGAGGAATAATTTACTGCCTAAACCAAAGGGACTTGAAAGAGCTTTCCCACCCACCACACGAGTGATACATCAAATTAAGAGTACGGCCATCCTTTCTTCTTCCTCGAGTGGATTAGTTCTCCCTCTGTGTATCTCCCCCAGAGACCCAAGGCCAGATAAGCCTCCAGTTTTACTAATAATCTCCCAGTGAACTGGCCTGTCCCTGTACCTGACTACTCAGGCTCCTCCTGCATGGCAATCTAAACCATAAGAGTGCCTCAGCACACAAAAATGTACTTCATCATTCCTCAGAGCAAGATGGCTTCTTGGATCAATGTTTTATGCCTTCCCTCCCTTGACCGTGACACTAAACAGACTCATAATAAACTGTCTTCGAGTGAACAAGCAAGAAATTATTCTCAGGCCAAGCCACTTTGTTCTTCAAAGCTCTTTTGCTGTTCTGTTTGTAAGAATCAAAGTCCCATAGACCACATTTGGGGGCACACGAAAGAGAGCTCACGATTCTGAAGGGATAAAGCCTTTCCCCTCAACACCTTTGGGGTATGGCTCCTGTCTTAATGGAGGGTCCGTGTGCACGGGCCACAGCTTCTGTTTTCCTTGGGAAGCTGGGCTTCTGTTTGGGGTCACAAGGCAGGACCTTCTCAGGAGCTGGGAAAGGCTCACTCTTAAGTTCTTTTTCTCACCTGACCAGGCTGTCTTTCAAAGTTTAACCATGCCTCAAAGTGAGGCTAAGCCCTCCTGATGCAGGAGATTGTCTGGCATCTGGATTTTCTCTCTTTCTGTAGGCCGCGCTGTGAAGAATGGTCTTTTACATCTATCAAATGTGCCCTCCTTTTGTAACAACAGGAAGCAACTGAAGGAACAGCCTTCCGCTGTTAATCTGGGATTTCCACACTAATAGCTCTTCACGGCAATAAGAAGATATCCTCGGCTTGGGGACTCGAGTGACCCTCAAAAACCATCTCACAGCAATGAGGCCCAGCGGGAACCATGAGACGCCTTGATTCAATCTTATGCAGAGGCTGCCCCAGTGAGAATGCAGAATCCCAGATTGTTTTCATGATCTCATGGGTGAAGAATAATTAGGTGGTCGGTATTTTTCTGTGGAGAAAAGTATGCACTAATAACAGACAGGAGAGCTGCTGCTTTGGGGAATGGAGCCCTGGAACAGGACACTGGTGTTTCTTCCTTCACTGGGATTTCTTTGCTGTCATCATAACTCTATAAGTAAGCATTGATTGAATTCTGACTTTAAACTGGAATTAAGCTCGTCTTGTAGGTACAGAGATACTGTCTGAAATGGCCTGAGGAGAACCAAAGAGACTACGTAAATCTACATTTGTTGATAGCAGGCTGAGCCCAAAAAGTAAAAATTGAAACAAAAAAACCGAAAACAAAGTTTAGATGGCAGAGCTTAAGCAGACTGATGAGCTCGGTGCTTCTCAAGGTCGGAGCTGAGGTTCCTGAGATCCTCCAGATCTCGGGGGAGGGGCTGTTTTCTGCTGAAAGATAGACTAGTGTCTGAGTCATGGTCAGCTCAATGGAAACATTTTTTTTTAAAAAAAATTAAAAATTATAATTTTCTTTTTTTTCCTCTTTCTTTCTTTCTTTCTTTCTTTCTTTCTTTCTTTCTTTCTTTCTTTCTTTCTTTCTTTCTTTCTCTTGGTTTTTCGAGACAGGGTTTCTCTGTGTAGCCCTGGCTGTCCTGGAACTCACTTTGTATACCAGGCTGGCCTCGAATTCAGAAATCCGCCTGCCTCTGCCTCCCGAGTGCTGGATTAAAGGCGTGCACCACCACGCCCAGCTATAATTTTCTTTTAATCTGTTTCTCTTTGCCTGTGTCAATCTCTTCAAATTTCTCTCTCTCTGACTTTTGGTTTCTTTCTGTTTTTGTTGTTGTTTCTCTCTCTCTCTCTCTCTCTCTCTCTCTCTCTCTCTCTCTCTCTCTCTCTCTCTCTCTCTCTCTTCATGTCTCTCTCCCTCTCCATCAGTATTTCTTTATCTCAGTCCCAGACTTTCCAGCCCCAGTGTCTTCTGGGAACAAGAGATCTTCTGAAATGGTCCAAACATTGTATATTGTCTCTTTTTTTCTAGTCTCTTGTATGCTTAGCCTGCCATATAGTTTATATATACTCTAGAAGTTCATTTCATTAGAGAACATTCTGTTTCCCTAATAGAGGAGAGAGACACTCATGATCATTTATTTTACCAGCTCTTTCCCTGCAGTACCCTTACATAGAAGGAGCCCATGACACTTCCTGTGACTTGCAGGCAGTGTGACGTTCTCAGAGTCCATGATATCAGAAGCCCAGGGCAGAGAACATTCAGTAGTGCCACTCTGAAGGCCGAGGGGCAGGAGTGCCCTGCTTACCGTCTAGCTGCATGCAGGTAGGTCCAGCTTTTGACCACCAAATGCAAAGAGATACAAATTTACCTTTCAGTGCCAGCTGTGACTGTCACCTCCAGAGGCTTACTGCTGGATAAACTTTTAAAACAAAAATTGATAATTGATTGTTTTTTAAATTGACAACTCATTTCAAATTGGTAACATTTTTATTCATAATTTAAAATGTCATTCTTTTCTTTTTTTAAAGCTTAATTAATCTAAACTGTCATCTGGCTTTTCAACTATAGAGTTTGTCATTTATGAAGTGGTATTTTTCAGGAGTTTGTTTTAGAGTAATTTGGTAGGAAGAGATGGGGTAGGGATGGACCATAAGCAGTTCCCAGGTAGGCACCGTCCAGGCTGGGTGACAAGTGCATTGTGTGTCATGACTTCATTTTCTCTGCACACCTAGGTGTACACTGGGTATACTTGTGTCTATTGAAGCAGCTCCCACGTGTGCCATGTCACATAGATGTTTGCAAAGAACCAGTCAGGCCTGCTATGACCTGACTGCAGGACACTGGACAAGTCCTTAGCTACAGGTCTGCATGTCACTGGTCATCGGTAACTAATTAAAATTAAATGCCTTGTGGACTTTGTGGGAAAATGTGGTATTCTAGAACAATATTTTAATCAGTAATGAAATTCATTTTATTTCACCTTGCCTTTTGTGTGACAAAATAAATGAAAAGGATGCATCAGGGGGGCTGGAGAGATGGCTCAGAGGTTAAGAGCATTGACTGCTCTTCCAGAGGTCCTGAGTTCAAATCCCAGCAACTACATGGTGACTCACAACCATCTGCAATGGGATCCAATGCTCTCTTCTGGTGTGTCTGAAGACAGCTACAGTGTACTCACATACATGAAATAAATTATAAATCTTTTAAAAGAGAAAAGAATGAGACTGGAAAAGTGTATGCATCTCTCTGTCTCTCTGTATCTATCTCTCTGTGTCTCTATCTTTCTCTCTGTCTCTCTGTCTCTGTCTCTCTGTCTCTGTCTCTCCCCTGTCTCTCTCTGTCTCTGTCTGTCTGTCTGTCTGTCTGTCTGTCTGTCTGTCTGTCTCTGTGTGTGTGTGTGTGTGAGAGATCCAGAGATCATGAATCCCGCACAGAGCCTTTGCCTCCATTAATCTTGAAGTACTGGACAGAAAAATAGAAGCTTTAGATAATATTTGCCAATATTTTGAGCTAGCTCTCTTCCTTCATGTGCCAGGGTATTGGTTTGAATCATTCAAAAAGGAGAACCCCTCCCCCAAGATGCACACATAAGAATACAACTGTCTTAATAAATATCTAAAATATTTGGAGATTAATCTATTTAAAGAACATGACAGGCCATAGTAAAGTTTGTCATAAGGAAGCCCTGTCATACACTTGGAAGTTTTTAGTGCCTCCATTTAAAACATGAGTATTCAATCAATAAACATCAGATAGAAAAAGACTATCTGTAGAAATCAAAATAAGGAGGTAAAAGCAAGTATTGATGAAAGTTTTGTTTTATTTTTAAGATTAGAAAAACGTTATTTATATTTATGAATGTGTCTGTGTGAATTTTGGCCACATGAAGGCAGGCACCCACTGAGTCCAGAAGGGGGCGCTGGATCTCCTGGAGCTGGAGTGACAGGAGTCTTCTGATGTGGGTGCTGGGAACTGAACTCCAGTCCCCTGGAAGAGCAGTAAGAGCTCCCAATGGTTGAGTCATTTCTCCAGCCCTAACATGAGGGGATTTAAAAACCTATAAGCAAATTATTTGATACATCTTATATCAAAAAATAGAATCTATTTCTTCTGGGGCTAAATATGACTTTAGCTGTCTCTCTGAAGAAAGCATCAACGGTGTCTCAAGGAAAAGGAGCTCCGTTTTATTTAATTGCTTTACAAATGTTTTATCCCAGATGCTAGGGCCTTCCTTTAAGAGGCAGAGTACAGGAGAAGACAAAAGCTCCTCCTAGAAAGTGCACTGTGGAACGGCGGCGTTGTTTAAAGATTGCTGGGCAAGGCTAAGGTTCATAGGATATCAGGTTGATTTTAAGGATGGTTTTGCTTCAGGGGCAGTGAAAAATTAGCTGTGGTCAGTCAAGTGATTCCATGGTCTCACCTATCAAAGTTCTAAAGCACACGCCGGACGGTCGGGCTTGTTTCTAAGGCACTTTACTGGATCCCAGAGGGGAGTGTGGCAGGAGAAACGTTTGAAGAAATAATAGTTGAAATAGCAAAAATTATAAACTACTCGTCTAGGAAGGCAAATGAAATGCAAGAAAGAAAGCAGGAAGGAAATTCTGTAATTAACACACCTCAAGTTAAAATCAAATGGATTAAAGTTTAAAAGGAGCCAGAAAGTCAAGACCCACGTGTGGAAGATTAAGGATAAGGGAAGGGAATATTTGTTTCACAAGTAACAAAAGCCACATACAGTAGATCAGTCTTCTTAATTTATAAAAAGAAAAAAGTTGTCAGCTTACAATTTACCAACAAAGATGGCTTACAAAGGGGCTGGAGAGATGATGGCTCAGCAGTTAAAAGAGTGTGCTATGCTTGCAAAAGACCTGAGCATCCACATGGCTTCCCACCACCCATCCCAGATCTAGCATATCAGACAGCTAACAACCACCAGTAACTTCAGCTCCAGAGAATCTGACAAATTCTTCTGTCCTCCGCAGATACTGCACACTCACAGACACACACACACAGACACACACACACACACACACACACACACTTCAAAAATTAAGATAAATATTTTTAAAACTTTAAAAAATGCACAAAAGGGACAGAAAACATGAATCCATGACTTCCAGCACTTGCTGCTCTTACAGAGGACTCGGGTGTGGAGACAGCCTTTTGTCACTATGGTTCTAGGGCATTGACATCCTCCAGTAGTCTCTGTGGGTACCAGGCATGTGTGTGGAGCATAGACAAGAAGGCACTCACACATACACATAAAACAAAGATAAATAAACCTTAAAGAAAGCACAACAAAACCAGACAGAAATAATCACCCCCAGACCTGTACACAAAGGATTCCTTGTACAAGAGAGAAGGAATAAAATAGAAAAATAAAAATAAAAAAACTCATTCCATAGAGAAAGCAAGGGAAGCAGCAGAAAAAGATGACAAAGGAAAAATAAGGGACTGTCTACCTCTCTCTCTCTCTCTCTCTCTCTCNCACACACACACACACACACACACACACACACACACTAAATAAAGGAACTGTCTGTGCAACAGGTCCCATATTTGTCCCTTGTTTAAAGTCAATCAAATAAAATATATGTTTATATATATATATATATATATATATATATATATATATATATATATATATTTTCACATTAAATGTAAATGGTTTAAATATCTCACTTGCGGGGCAGAGATTGCAGAAAAAACAAGAGCCTGAAGATGAGTATATTTAATTTCTCCACTTGTATGCAACATTGTCATGGAATTTCTAATGCGCATTAGACACAGAAAATAAAGACATGACATATACATTGGAAAGAAAGAACTAAGGCCATTTTTATTTGTGGATTGCATAATCTAGCATGTAAACAGTCATGAAAGAATTTACCCAGAACCAATTAGATCTCATACATGATTTCAGCAGAGTTGCAAGATGCAATATCAATATGGAAAGAAAAAGTCTATTCTATTTCTGTAGCTTGGCAATGAAAGTCCAAAATGGAAATGGCAAAAGCAATTTCAAGCCATTAACATCAAAACCAATTGAATATTTAGGGATGAATTTACCTAAAAAATGAAAAAATTCTCTTAAAACTACAACACATATTTGAGTGAATTACAGAAGCCCTAGAGAGGTGGAATTGCAGCCCATGCTCAGGAATCCTCAGGGAGTGGACGACTTAATACTGTCAATGTCACGGACAGATTCAGCAGAACTCCTATAGATTTTATCCAGCTGTTTATTAAATAAAAGTTTACATACAGACCTCAAAATTTACAAGGTAGTGAGGAAAACAAGTAGCCAAAAACAATTCTAAAAATACACCTCCACAGCGACCTGGTCCACTGTTAGGCTAATTCTCATCAGGAGACACTTAGTGATGTTTTGTGAGTTAGGCTTAAGTGAAGTATCATTAGATACTAATTTGGTTAGCATTATAAGAGTATAATAATTAACAACAATTTTATGAATACTACTTTTTATCCTTAGCATTAGGGACCTTGAGAAGGATAAGGACCACCTTGCTAAGAAATGATTGGTATACACACCAAACAGTCTTACAGGATGTTGGTTTGAAATCAAAGCAAGGCCACCCAAATACGGTTTTTGGCCCATATTTGAGAGTTATTTTGACATCCTAGCATCTTCTTTTCACAGATGCTATTGAAAGTAGCCCCAGACCACTGACAGACCATAGAGAAAAACAAGGAGTATACAGGCTCGAACACCAGAGGGATAAACTACTTTTTGAGCAATAAAAACACCTTGGCGCTTTATGAATAGCCATATTTCCCCCAGGTTTATAGACTTTCCATTGGTGTTTTACACAGATTCTTAGCAATGCCTCTTCTTTTGGCCAGGGTCTGTCCCTATAGGGCATCCTTTCCTTTTCCAAAGGAGCTGCAGCTCTTTGATATTCCCAGAATGCCCCTCTCCTGCCTCTCCAGGTGTTACTTGGGGAAGAATGACTCTTTCCCAAATAGTTGCTTTTATTTTGAAGCTGAATGCAGTGGTGAACAGTCAGCCACTGACCCAACGTTCCTCCCCATTGCTTCGAGGAGGAACGTCAGGTGGTACCTGCTAGTTTACAGAGACTGGAAGCAGGTCAGTTGTTAATTGTTTCTAATCGGCTCTTTGCATCTAGTCAGGTGGTTTCTTCACTTACCACAGCCCAGTGTTTCTGCAGTTTGGGACTCTTGGTGATTGTCTTGGAATTCCTTTGGTCCCTTGGTAAAGGCAGTTGGCTTATTCACTGAGCTGTTGAGCTGGTTTCACCAAGAGTGGTAGGGATTGTTGGCTGAGAAGAGTGTAAGTGTTGAAGCTAAGGATGAAGTTGGCTCATAGAACATTTTATCTGTTTTCCGAGTTTCTTGTCTCAGTACATCAACAAATTTGTTTTTACTTAAAGACTTTCCCACAAGGATACTTGCCAAATTCAGATGACTGCTTTTTTAGATTGATCTTGATTTTTTTGGAACAAGAGTTGAGATTATATAAGCTCACTTGGTCTCAGTGAGAAAATGCTGGGAGACCCTATTTCTATATACATGAGACAAAGCTACACATAGAAAAAAGAAAGACCTGGAATTCAGTGGATGTGAGGGAGAGAACCTGGGACAGAAAATTTCACCCCTGTCTCCTTTCCCCATGTGTCTACCTCTGAAGCTCTCAGTCATTTGGAAGTTAGGCCCTTGGTACTGTAGTGTTTCATGTTAGGGAAAATTCTGGCCACATGATTTGAATTAGTTTATTTTTATTTTTAAAAATAAATAGCTTTTAGGTTCTAGAATTTTTTTTTCTTTTTGAGAGAGAGGTCTTTTAGCTCTGGTTGTCTCAGAACTCCCTATGTATGCTGGGCTGGCCTCAAATTCACAGAGATCCACCTGACTCTGCCCCCAGAATGTTGGGATTAAAGGGTGTGCCACCACACCCAGCCATAGGTTTTTGATTTCTATATTGGTAGAAGCATTTCCAGGAGCCACAGTAGCTCTGTGTTATACATTAGAATGAGAGGACTCCTTTCCTCTGAGCCTAGGGGAGCACTCCATTGTGAAAATCTCACTAGCCAGGGCCTATTTAAAGAAAAATTCCCTCCATGAGGGAATGCATTGGTTGGTTGCTGTGTACTGCTGTGTATGCCCAGGGTTGATTTATGGTCTCAGGCCACATGGCACAAGAATAAAAAGATCCTGGAAGTTTATCTGAGACTGAAGTTTTGGGGGACTGCAGAGGCCATAGTGGGTGTTAACTTAAAAGAAGCTTTTGGGAAGGAAATGGATGCCTGCCACGCCCACGTTCAGGGGGCAGCATTATCTTATCCTCTTGCCTTCTGCTGGGGCAATTTGGAGCAGACTGGGTAAAAAACAGCTTCTTGACTAATTTTATGGCAAAAAAAAAAAAAGTGAGATAGACGCCAAGATGGCAGCTGGTGGCAACTTTGATGTCAGATAGGGAGCAGCTTAGTGTTAATTCCTGAAACCAGACTGTTCTCTGATGGACCGTAGCCTGCCAAGATTCTAGTAAGGAAGATGCTTCATAGTACTTGCTCCTAAAAGAAAAGATGCTAAGGAAGTACTGAGCTGTGCGTGACCAGCTCCTGTCTCAGACTCAGCAAACCAGGCAGTCAAAGTATAGAGAAATGCTTTAGAGAAATCACTAAGAAATCAGAGGCATGGAGTGCACACAGTCCTTCTTCATAGCAAGGTTTTTTGTTTTTTGTTTTTTAAAAAATCATTGATGTGTAGGAGTGTTTTATCTGCATAGATGTCTGTTCATCACATGAGTACTTGAAAGGCCTAGGAGGCCTTCCAAACCTTGCAGAACAAAGCCATGTTGGTTGTTAGCCACCATGTGAGTGCTGGGAACCAGCTCCCAGGTCTCCTGGAAGAACCGCCCATGCTGTCAGCACCTGGGCCATCTCTCTGGCCCTGAGTTCTCTTGTGTAGACATTAGAATTTCCATAACTGACGCTGTCGGGAGGGACACTGACTTTCCAGGCAGCTCTGGGAGACAAAAGCATATCAGTGGGGAAGCAAACAGGGGGAAGCAGTGGCCCAGCATTCTTATCTGCAGTCCCACGGAAGGTCTGTATGGTGCGGTTGGGAGAAAGGGATTAAAGTTAATTTTAAAAGGATAAATTCATGTATATACATAATCAAATAATTCAGGTTAATCAGTTTGAGGCGCATGTCAAATTATCATAATTAGAAAAATTAGTAAAGACAAAAAAATTCATAACTTTTCTAATAGAGAAGACAAAGCCACTGATAACAGGAGGTGTAGATATTTTCTAACATAACTTTTACTGTTGTGAGAATTAATGATTTTTTTGGTAAGCAGAGTTCAAGGGGGGTTTATAAAGAAATGACACTTGAGCTACCCCAACGAGGAGATGGGACTGTGGGAATAGTGGCCAGATGGCCAAAGCTCTAGAAGCATGCTTGGGAGTCTGTCTCTGATGTCATCCGGGCTTGAACATGAAATATGCCGATGGCGGTACTGCGGATGACGGGAGGAAGACGAATGTCGTGGCAGCCCACAAGGGTTTTGGCAGAAAGTAGGATTCCATTTGGTATGATGCATCCAAAGGGAGGGACCGCACCATCATGCATATGTGGCATGTTTTTGGCTCACTGTTAAACTATGGAGTCTGGGATCTATATAACCGTGGAAGGTATCAGGATGACATTCAGCAAAATAGCTCTTATCCGAAGCAACTGCAACACATCGTAACAAACATCCTGCCCCACTTGCCAGGACGGACTTCCTTAACAGAGGAGGAAGTGAGAAGAAGCATTTGAACATATAATAAAATTTCCTGACATGGCTCCTTCTTTTTCTAGACCACAATTGAGTGCAGCTTCTCGGATGTGTCCAGAGCATCGCTGTGCATTCGTTTCCTGAGGTCCAGGGTGACTCTGAGGATTGACGAGATGCCTAAACTGATTCTGCTGCAGTCCCGATTGAAAGCTCAGTGCAAAGAACGCCTTCACACGTGTGTGTGCTCTCTGCTGTCTCACTTCTCCCCCCCCCTTTCTCGGTAAGGTTCCTGATTCATATTCCTGTAATAATAACTTCCTACAGATTTGCAATGTGATTTGTAATGGCTCTTAATTCTAAGACACAACCACTAAAATGATCCGTTCATCACATACATTCTCCAGTATGGGCAATCTAGTTTGCTCACTGTTTAAACTTCTCTCTCATTTTTTCATCCATGAGGTCTTTGCACACCTTGGATTTACAGGAGCATCAGGTCAGCTGACATCCCAGAAAGCCTAACATTCTGACTAAACCCTGTAGTTTGGGTTTTAAAAGCGTTCTATTATTACCTTTGTTCCTGTGCTTCCTGTATCTATATGCCTTGTATCCCCTAGCTCGAGCCCCCGTTTTCCCCTTTCCCTATAATATCATTTGTACCCTGAAGTTCCCTTCTCTATTGCACCCCTATGTGTTACTTCAGCAATGGCTCCTTCTTACGTTCCTGGTGTCTGGATTTACTCCAGGTTATGTTTCACATCTAAAGATTTGGAGCTAGGAGCTTCCCCCCCAGAGCTAGGAAAGTGAGAAAATATTGTATTTTGGGGAGATGGGTTACTTAACTCAATATAATCTTTCCTAGTTCTGTCTATTTACCTGCAAAGTTCATGTTCTTACTTTTCTTTATAGCAAACATCTTAAAAGAATCACACCTATTGACTAATCCATCTAAAAATACAATACGCGTACGTTGGTGTATGAATATACATATGTAGTGATCATTCTAATAACCCAAGTACTAATCCAAGAAGCCTTCTTTTGAGTTGTCAGTATGGGCTGTATAAGAGACTCCCCCATACACTAGACTCTTGCTGTTGTATTAGTTGCGCCACAAGAGGTGGAAGGTAAGTATCTTTGCTAAAGACACCATGCCCTTCACACACAGAGACCAGAGGCTCCTCAGCTGTTTCAGACCAGAAAGCCCCCTCCCTGATGGCTGGCTTTCCTGGTCCAGGAGGCACCATGCAAGCTTCCAAAAGAGGCAAGCAATGAACAGCCTTGCACAGCCATGATGCCTTTGAACCACAGCAATGACCAGCACAGCACAGTAACTATAAGGGTGCTGTGGTGGCATGCACTAATTCCCTCTCAACAAGAGGGAAATCACGCTGGGTACTGGAAACCCAGCCAGCCACTCAGGGCACGTGCGGTCGTGGGTCTTAAAGGCGGTCTACAACCACCCCTGTACTAAGCCAGCACAAATCCTTAACTACATTCTAAATCTTTGTTCTTATACCCACAGATGCATGAGGTTCTCACTCCTCAACAAGGGAGCTTCTCTTTCTAGCAGACAGAAACCATAACAGAAAGCCACAACCAATCAAAAGACATGGGGTCCATGCCCAGCTGAGGCATCTACAATACAACACTTGTACCTAAGGCTCGGGCTTCATTCCAAAAGAGAGGGTAAAAGATTGTAAAAGGCAGGGGACTGGGAAATTTGCTCTGAAGTTGTGTTTCCTAGAAATGTCAGAAGCTACACTCACAAAGTCTCACCAACACCGCTGCCTAAGCGTAAGCTGAACAAAGATGACACCGATAAACATGCTAAGGACCATAGGGGAGGCCCGGGGCCTCAGCCCTACACCAAGAACTGCAGGCGACTACAGAGCGCAGAGTGGGAGAAGTAGTCTCCCCCAGGAGTGAGCACAGCAGTTGGTTATCCAGTACGCATGTGCAGCAGCATACGCGCTCTGCAGGTTGTAGTTATGCCTTAAGGGTGTGTGTGCGTGCGTGCGTGTGTGTGTGTGTGTGTGTGTGCATGCGTGTGTGTGTGTGTGCATGTGTGCGTGCGTGTGCATGCGTGTGTGTGCGCATGTGTGTACATGCGTGTGTGTGCATGTGTGTGTGTGCATGTGTGCGTGTATGTGTGTGTGTGTGTGTGTGTGTGTGTAAACACACAAAAAAGGTCATGAATTTGAGAGAGCAAGGAGAGGTATGTGGAGCAGTTTAGAGGGAGGAAAGGGAAGGAGGAATGATGTAATTATAATTTCAAAAAATAAGAGAAATAATAAAAGAAGTTGTCAGAGCCCCGTGTGTGCTATTTGTCATTTTATGGGCATACTGGTGAGTTTGTGCTCATTTTTGTAGGTTTTGTTTTGCAGGAGGATTCTTATGGGGGAGCATCTCCTTACATCCTTTCTAGGTCTAGAAAAGTCCTTTCCTGTAATAGATTCCAGTTATCACGATGATCCTCTTGCTTCATGGGAGAGAAGTGAGAGGATTCAGTACAGTAGTAAGTGTGGATTTCTAAGACAGTAAAGCACTTTTGAATTAAACGAGAATGAGAAGCATGAAATACTGAGGGCTGGAGCTAAAGGTCACAGGGAGGAAAATTACTGTCTTAAATGACTGCATTGGGAAATGGAAAAACCCTAAACACCAATGGTCTTTCATTTCTAAAATTAGAAAACAATTAAAACCAAAGAAAATGAAAAGAATGAGTTGATAAAGATAAGAAAATAAAATTCAACAAGAGAAAGCAAGCAAAATGGCTTCAAAGGGATAAAGCTGCTGCATCTGAAACAGCGAATAAAGTTCTTAAAGTTCCGGGAAAAATGATCATGAAAACTGTAGAAAGCAAAGAAAACAGCATTGAAATGCTGTGATGGCAATATCTAGAGTGACTTCACAGCACAAGGTGACATCATGATGCAGAGTGACGTCACAGCAGATCTCACAGCCATCTGGAGAATGCCGCATGACAGTAGCAGCAACACCACGGATTTGAAAATTAAATGAAATGGGTTTCTAGAGAAATCCAAAATAATCTCAAGAAAAACTAGGAAGGTTTTGCTGTCCTTATAAGCCAGCACACTGCCCACATCTGTGGGCTGCTGCCACCACGTCTCTGACTTCCAGGATTTTTTCGCCAGCATCATACTTCCTGGTAGACACAGATAACAACTAGATCCAGAGTGAAACTTACTGGAGCTGTCTGGCTTTGCTGAATCGTGACCTAATGCAGGATATCTAATAAGAAGAGATGGAGCAGACATCATGGAGTCTGCAGCTGCTCTGGAAATTGCAGATTGAAGACAACTTCAGAGAGTCTGTCTCCTTATTCATGCACATACACTCTGTGAATGTAAGCAGGGAGACTGGCTCTCTGTTGTTATAGCAACTGTGTCCACACACTACAGCATCTTTAAAAAGCAGGCAGGTAAGACAACAGACTGATTGGAGTTTTCAGAGTATTGACTAGAAGACTTTGCAAAACTATTTAGGGAAATAATGTACATGTTTAGATTGAAGTATCTTGTTGTATTAGTGAAACCTTACATTCCAATGAGAAAAGAACATAGCTTGGCTTGTGGGGTCAAGTTTAGGGTGTCTGTTGAATGAAGAGAGAATGATTTCACAATGAGACATGTACTTAATGTAGAAGAAAAAAACATGCCTTGTTTCCCAGAACATCTGCTAGGGAAAGTGGAAGAAAAAGGGAAAAGTAACCACACAAAATCTGCTGGCTTGTGCTTGGTGTTCTACTATCATGCCTAAGATGTGAGTAACAGTAACAGTTCAGGCTAGAATTTTATCTATAATTAACTTTTGGTGATTCAAGGGAAGAGAAAGAGAAAGAGGGAGAGGAAGGGAGGGGAGGGGAGGAGAGAGAGAGAGAGAGAGAGAGAGAGAGAGAGAGAGAGAGAGAGAGAGAGAGAGATGAAGCAAAGATTCACTGAAGTTTGTACTATGCACTCCAGATAGGACAAGCTTTTGAGCAATTAGAAGCAGCAGGTAAGATTACGTATTTCCAAAGCCCCACATCCACAAACCCAAGAGCTTGCACCGTGCCCAGCCTCCTCTGCAGCCTCAGCAGCCTTTCATCATCCAGTGAGGTAGCAGTGCCCAGTTTCCACCCCACCCTTGGGAGCATCACACAACCCCTTGTTAAGCTGCAGAGTTCACGGTGAGCAAGCAAGCGAGGTGGCTGTTCTGTTCAGCGGCACAAGTGTGCCTCGCCTGTTTTCCTTGAGACCCTGTGTTCTCTGTGACCCAGTGGTGGCGGGTCTGCTCTGGAACCAGCAGAATACGAAAGAGAGAGAGAGAGAGAGAGAGAGAGAGAGAGAGAGAGAGAGAGAGAGAGAGAGAGAGAGATGGGGGAACCTACAGATTATTCCTGCTTGGCTTTAGAAACTGGTCTTAATACAGGAAGAATTATTGTAGAAAAATCAGCTACCTGTGGAAAGTACCCTAACTCTGTTTTCAATTTAGCAAGTATTTTAGTGTATGTTTGGAAGTATGCATGTGTACATGTATCTACACATAAATCTGCACACACATGCACACATATACAAGGCCTTTGAATTGGTTTCAGTGAAACCTACAATGTGCCAGGTACTCATGGAGCGCCGTCAATAAAAAGCCACTGTGTGTCTGAGATAACACTGAACAGACTACAGACGGCCTCTTATCTTGCATGCTCAGCAAAGCAGCCTAGCTCAAGCCCATAGGAGAAAAATGCGTTCTGTAACAGTAGCCACAGTAGCATGTCAGTGAAGTAATAAGTCTCCTGCAGGGTAACCCAGGATGGGTTTTATTGAGCTCAGTTTACTTAGCTGGGATGAACCCTGATAGGCATCACATTTACAAGAAGGTGCTGGCGAGACGGAAGCTGATTACTAGCACATTAGAAGATAAACAGCAGAGAACGGAATGGATCAGAGACTGGAGGGGAGGCAGAAGTGGCCCTGGCTCCGTTTCTTGCCTTGAATAGGTCTACACATAATTTGACTAAGAAACGTTATTTCCCACATATGCAGAGAGGAGCGGAGTTTTTAGCTCTCAGTAGAACTCATTGTTACAGTTACTCACAAGCCTCTTTTTTTTAATTTATTTTTTTATTATTATTTTCTTTATTTACATTTCAAATGCTATCCCGAAAGTTCCCTATAACCCCTCCCCACCGCCCCTGCTCCCCTACCCACCCACTCCCACTACTTGGCCCTGGCCTTCCCCTGTGCTGGGTCATATAAAGTTTACAAGACCAAGGGGCCTCTCTTCCCAGTGATGGCCGATTAGGCCATCTTCTGCTACATATCTAGCTAGAGACACAAGCTCAGGGGGTATTGGTTAGTTTGTATACTCACAAGCCTTTTAACACTTACTTGAAGGTCTGCTTTTTTATTTTTTCACATAAACGTATTTTCTTTGTTTCTATGCTCTTTATAAAGTTAAAACATTAGTAAACATTTCCTCTTAGTAATTATTTTAAAATGTGTTATAATCATGGCCATCTGTTGGTTTCCTGACTTCCTTCACAGAATTTTCTTGAATTTCTGCCATTTTCTCCCCTTTGATTTTCAGAATTCACCTTTTACATGTCCATGTGATTCTTTCTGAATGTGAGGCATACCATATGGTGGGAGAGTGGTTGCGGAGTCTCTCCTGCTCTGGAATCTTTCCCACATCTTGGTTCTTCACTGCCTTCAAGACATCAGATTAACCATGTGGCTAGTGGATCTTCAGTGGTGATTTTCATCCTTTGTGACAGAAAGGACATATCTCTACCGAGCTATCTTTACAGTAAGGCACCATGCCTCGAGAACTATGATTTACTCACTGACTCCCACTGGTCAGCAGCTGGATCCTTCTGTACAGATGTCACGGAAGAATGTTCTTTTCTCAGAGTTTGCTGAGGTGCCCATCACTGCCAGTGTGTTTCACGGCTGCCCGCTTCACCAAAGCCCATGAACTTTAAAGTGTTTCTAAGGGTTTTTCCAGTGCCTCTTACTTCTGTGCGTGGCTTCTGATGTACCCAAGATCTCAAGTTTCACAACACAAGAACATTGCATGTGTGTGTGTGCATGTGTGTTAGCACACACTTTATCTTAGTGGAAGGGCTGAATTAGTATGCTGTGACCCCGATAGCAGGATGGTTTTGTGGTTTTTATGTCAGTGAAGAGGTAACACTATGTCACACATAAGCAGACAGACAGACCTTAGTCTCTGCCATTTCATTTTCATTCAGATTTGTTGTCTTCCCTTCCAATAACAATTTGGGTTATCTCTGGACAGATCTTATTAGCAGATCTTGACCTGTGAGTGGGTTTTCTAGAGAAAACCAGTCGATTTCTGCGGTCTGCAACCCTTTTGAACTATTTTCTCTTGCCTCACGGAAATTCTTTTTCCTTTCCTAAGGAGCTTATCTTTTTTTATTTTATTTTGTTTTTGTTTTTCTTTCTCTTTTTTTAAAAATTTATTCTCTCATTTATTGTGTTCTGAGCACAGTTTCCCCTCTCTTCCAAGTCCCCCCTTCCCTTCCCTGATCCACTCCTCCTCCATTTCTCTTTAGAAAAGGGCAGACCTCCCAGGGATATCAGCCAAACATGGCATATCAAACTAGTAAGACTAGGCCCCTCCCCTCTCATTAAGGCTGGACAAGGCAGACTTGATTATGAGACTCTTGTCTCAAAAGTTGGCAAAATCTTCATAAACAACCTTCCCTCCCTCCATTAGGGTCCCACAAAATCACCAAGCTACTCAACTGTACCATATATAGAGAGGGCCTAAGTTAGACCCACACGGGCTCCCCGAT
Organism: Mus pahari; assembly: GCF_900095145.1. Taxonomy (NCBI): domain Eukaryota; kingdom Metazoa; phylum Chordata; class Mammalia; order Rodentia; family Muridae; genus Mus; species Mus pahari. The sequence continues at coordinate 7,661,335 of NC_034604.1, read as the reverse complement.
TGTTGGTTCAGTCTCAGTGAGGCCCTGTGAGTCCAAGTTCGTTGATTCTGTCACTTTTCTTGTGGTGTCTTTGACCCTTCTGGCTCTAACAGTTCTTCCTCCGCTTCTTCCAAAGGATTCACTGCATTCTGTATAATGTTTGACTGTGGGTCTCTGTATCTGTTTCCATCAGTTGCTGGATGGAGTCTCTCTGTCAGTGGTTATGCCAGGCTCCTGTCTATAACAAAACATTATTAGGAATCATTTATTTACTTTTTCCCTCAAGTGTGTTTGGTTCTATCCTAGGTCTCTGGGCCATCTGGCCTCTCATTTCTGGTCTTCCAGGCAGTGTCAGGTTTGGGGTCCCTCACCTACTGTACTGGATAGCTTTGTGTCAACTTGACACAGCTGGAGTTATCACAGAGAAAGGAGCTTCAGTTGGGGAAATGCCTCCATGAGATCCAGCTGTA
>NC_034604.1:7646039-7659391 GCF_900095145.1 Mus pahari | reverse complement strand
GAGAAAGGAGCTTCAGTTGGGGAAATGCCTCCATGAGATCCAGCTGTAAGGCATTTTCTCAATTAGTGATCAAGGGGGGAGGTTCCCTTGTAGGTGGTGCCATCTCTGGGCTGGTAGTCTTGGGTTCTATAAGAGAGCAGGTTGAACAAGCCAGGGCAGGCAAGCCAGTAAAGAACATCCTGCCATGGCCTCTGCATCAGCTCCTACTCCCTGACCTGCTTGAGTTCCAGTCCTGCATCCTTTGGTGATCAAAAGCAGTATGGAAATGTAAGCCAAAAAAACCCTTTCCTCCCCAACTTGCTTCTTGGTCATGATGTTTGTGCAGGAATAGAAACCCTGACTAAGACACCTACCATGGTTCTCAAGCTGGACCAGTCATTGGTTGGCCATCCTCACTATTTCTGTGCCACCTTTAACCCAGCACATCTTGTAGGCAGAACAATCTGTAAGTCTAAGGCTTTGTGACTGGGTTGGTGTCCCAATCCCTCTACTGGAACTCTTGCCTGGCCAGACATAGGAGATGGAGAGTTCAAGCTCCACATCCCTCATTACTAGGAGTTTCCTACTTATGAGCTTATTTTAAAGCAGAAAATATTCACTAGGCATCCACTCTGTGGTGGGGCCTAGACATGGCACTGAAGGAAACAAGAAAATAACCCTGCAACCCTTTCTGCTTTCGAAGACTGAAGAAGTGTCAGAAGCTGCCTAGGAAAGGCTATAGCAAGCAAGCGAGTCCTGGAGGTGCATGACGGCCGCGGGTGAGCTCTGAGATGCTGGGTCCTCAGAGCCTTCATTCCAGGACTGCTTCCCACGGCCGATGTGCCTTTCCCGCTCCTGTGATGCAGCCTCATGACTCCTGGGCATGTGCCCTATTGAACACATTTCCTGCAAATGAACATGAAGATGCACTTTTCTGAATTGATATAAGATGAATTAATGACAGCATTCCTGATTTGATTCAAATAATTTCAAGAGAAAAGTTTAAGGAGATGATCTTAGTTGTTTTGACAGAGAGATGTAATAAAGAATCAGGAATAGAATGTACCCCCTTCTCATAGAATAGTAAGTAAAGGCTATATAATAAGGAATACAATGAGTTTTCATAATTGCATTAGAAGATAAGTAAGCTTGGGACAGATTTATGATCAGGGAAAACATTCATTCTAGATCAGGCCCAAGGATGAGGTCACAGGTGTGTACTATGATAAAGCAAGGCTATGCCAGACTGTTGCTTTGAACTTATAATGTATTTATAGAATGAAATACTGCTTTGAACTATCAACACCCTCTGTAAGTCCCCTTTTGTGTAACATTTCACCTATGAGGTAATTTTAAAAAGAACTTTTGTCTAAGAAGGTATAAAAAGGCCAGATAGAAGAAATAAAGTGTGATTGTTAGGGCTCTGTCCAATCCACCAAATGTATACATGCATATGTCTGTCTGTCTATATGTATGTACACACATATGTGTGTAGGTATATGTGTATGTATATGTATGCATGAACTCTTGTGGAATTGATGAAACAGGTGGTTGGGCCTGACCAAAGTGTGTTTGTGTGTGTGTGTGTGTGTGTGTGTGTATGTGTGTGTGTGTCTGCCTGTCTGTCTGTCTCGTAAAGAGTTAATGAACTCTGAACCTCTTGCCTGGTAAGGGGCCCTAGAGTAAGAGAGAAAAAAAGGCTCAGAAAACTAAGTGGTTTTTTCTTAATCCTCTACTTCTGTCAGCAGGTGTTAAATTGCCAGAAGCCAGCAGCTTTAGGCCACAAAATAGAAAAGAATTAAAGAAGGTAAAAATTGCTTAAAGGCAGCAGCTTTTGGCTACACAATCACTGATAGAAATAGCCAGAGGTAAAGCAGCTTTGACCATGATTGCCGACTCCATACTCCTTCACTGCCTTCCTGGTGGACTGGGTGCTGAGATAAGCCCCTGGTGAAGAAGAGAGGGTCAGACACAAGTAAGTGACTTGGGCGGACCATGGGGAAGACCATGAAAAACACAAAGAAAAAAGTTAGTAGTTGAACTAGGAACAGATCTATGGACTGGCTTTAAAGGAGTAAATCACGACTTCTCACGTTTTACATCGTCTGATTCCTTGCAAGAGGATTCCTCAACACTTTTGTTGCTTCAACCAAATCATTCATTCACGTTTTACTCTTGTTCTTTCCCATGCTTTTACCCCCCTCTCCCCTGCAATGTATGCTACTGAAGATTGCCTTGTCTCAAACACAGCTGCTGAGCTGCCTTAGGTACCAGGAGCCACTGAGGCTGTATAGAGTTGGGGAGCAGGATGGGGGTAGGTAAAGCTCTCCCGATGTTTTGGTTTTGTCATAAAGGTTAAGAGTGAGTATGATTCTAATGACAGGTTGGCCTCTTATTTTAATGAACAAAGTTCAACTCACTCCAAAATCTTTTGGAAGTCCCTGGAGGATGCTACACATACCCCTGGGCATTTGAAGTGTTAGCCTACTTACTTTACAAAGACTGCCACGCCCATTGTGGGATGGAGTCCAGTGTTGAGGTATGTGGTATGCACTCAAGATTTTAAGATGTCAGAGGCATTCCCTTCATTCGGTGTGAGGTGGGGTGGACCCAGCACCTCTGAAAGGTAAACACAAACCCTCTCTCTTCAGGGCGGGAGAGTTCTCCAGCCTGTTTACAGAGCATTGTCTTTGTCTGCACTGTGCATATTTCACATTTTCTCAGAGGTAACGGGCTAACCGCCAGTGGTCTTGCTCAGCTCCTGAGCTGCCCGGTTTCTTCAGGAATGTAAGTAACCCTTTATCTGATTTGTCCTCTACCGTTGAGTTTTACATTTCCCATTTGCTATATGTAATGCACCGACCAACACAGATGCAGAGACTGCTCTTTTCTTCTTCATGATGTGACATCAACATGCTTTGTCTGGCCAGTTCATCACCTGTGAGGTGTGTGTCTCAGCTGTGAGGTGTGTGTCCCACCTGTGAGGTACATGTCTCAGCTGTGAGGTGTGTGTGTGTGTCTCAGCTGTGAGGTGTGTGTGTGTGTCAGCTGTGAGGTGTGTGTGTGTGTGTGTGTGTGTGTCTCAGCTGTGAGGTGTGTGTGTGTGTGTGTGTGTGTGTGTCTCAGCTGTGAGGTGTGTGTGTGTCAGGACCTGCTTCTGTGCTACACTGGAGAGCATACCAGGTGCTGTTTTGTTTTATGTTTCTCTTTCCTGCCCATACTACCCTCTTTGTTCATCCTCTTAAAGATTAAAAATTTCAAGGATATGAATAGCTTGAAATGAACTAAATCAGTCACTGTTATTACAGAAGAACTTTCCCCAGAATCCAAACCTGACTCCATTTAGATACATTGTTGTGTCTTATACCATAAATTGTCTTCCATCTCTTGCCTTAAGCGTGGGACCCGAAGCTTACCAGACGAAGTCTTCCCAGTTTCCTTTTACTTTGACACATTGGGCTTGGGTCCCAGCACAGGGCACACTCGAGGAGGTCCCATCGACTAGGAACTGCTGCAGAGGGATCTCTTGAACCCAGCACATGGCTTTCTTATTGCATATCACTGAAAAGAGGAGAGTGGTTTTAAAAAACAAAAACAAAACAAACAACAAACAAACAAAAAACAAGCAAACCACATGCTTCCTCTGGCACATCACATGCTAAGACTGAGCTCAGCAAAGTTTAGGCACCTATGCCACCAGCTTGATTTATTGAGGGAGTTTCAAGCTCAAGAAAGCCAAGGGCTGAGCTCTCTAGTGAACACAGAGTTTCCCAGTCCCCTGTCCCAAGTTAAGCTCCCAGTGTACTGTGCCTTGCAGACAGGAAATAGCTGAGTATCTTCCAGGTGTATCACTTGCAGAGGTACAGATGGCGAGTGAGTGAGGTGAATGTCTTCGGGGTGGACCACCTGGAGAGTCGCCTTTTTCAATTCTCCTAAACTTTCTACTTCAAAAGCACCTCTTCCATAGTTTTGTGAAGAATGTGATATAAAGTTAGTAAAAGTGACTTTGGAAAAAGAATTCACACAAGCACAAGTGAATAGATGCCCTGAAAGGCTGAATCTCAGAAGGAAGCAGAGGCTTTGCCAGCAGCTACTTGTCCTGTGTACGGTTGTCCTGTGTACAGTGACATGTGTACGGTGACCTGTGTACGGTGACCTGTGTATGGGAACCTATGTATGGTGACCTGTACGGTGACCTGCTGGAAAGCTCCAGAGGAGAGCTGGACTCACATGGGAGCTGGGAAAGACATGGGCCATTTGCGATATTTTAATAAACATTTCACAATTTCTCATCCGTTCTTAATGAATGAAGGATAGGGCTCACTGCTTNAGTACTATTATTTTGAGTTGTCAGTGAAATCTTCCCAATGCTTTTGCTCTCAACTAGAACCCAGAAACATTTAGCAGCAACTAAATTATCAGTTGAATGGAGTCAGGCTAATTTATTCCAACTTTTTTTTTTTCCAAGACAGGGTTTCTCTGTATCACCCTGGCTGTCCTTGAACTCACTCTGTAGACCAGGCTGACCTCAAAATCCACCTGTTATTCCAACTTTTAAAAATATTTTTAGTTACATTTATCTGTGTATACACACACACACACACACACACACACACACACACACACACACACACGTGTAGTATAGCACATGTGTGGTGCTCAGAGGACAGCCTGTGGGAACCAGTTCTCTCCTTCCACCACGTGACTCCTGAGGGATCAAACTTAGATCTGTAAGATGTTTGGTGGCAAGCATCTTTACCCACGGAGCCATCTCATTGGCCAACCTGTTTATTGTCCGTGGTGTAGGCAAGGTACCAAGTATCATGGAGCACAGAAAGGTGGGTGGGGAAGAGCGCTTCCCTTTGGGAGGTGGGGGACACTGAGGAGCTAAGACAAGTACACAGCATCTTCATTTTTATTTATTAGATTCCCCTCCCATACGATAAATCCTGACTACATTTTCCCTTCTGTCTACTCCTCCCAGGTCTCCACATCTTTCTTCTCCCCCAGATCCACTCACTCTACAGAAAAAAAAAAAAAAGCAGTTTTCCAAGAGACCATTGCCAAATAGGACAAAACAAGATACAGTCAGTCATGACAAGAGTCCTCACATTGAGGCTGGACAAGGCAACCTTACAGGAGCCAAAGAACCCAAGAGCAGGCAAAAGAGTCAGAGATCCAGTTGCTCTCACTGGAAGGAGTATCAGAAAACAACCAGCGAACGGGCCTAACATTACGCAGAGGACCTAGTGCAGACCCATGCAGGCCCTGGGATAGGGGCTTCAGTCTCTGTGAGCCCGTGGGAGTCCTGCTCAGTTGATTTATTAGGCCAAGTACTCCTGGTACCCTCCACCCCCTCTGACCACTACAGTCCCCCCACCCCCGCTTCTGCAGGTTCCCCACTCTTAGGCAAATACCCAAAGAATGCTCCATTCTATCATAAGGACATTAACTCAGCTATGTTCATCCCAGCTTTACTCATGATAGTCAGAAACTGGAAACAACCTAGATGTCCCTCAACTGAAGAATGGGTAAGGAAAATGTGGTACATTTAGCACATAGAGTTTCAACCCAGAGCACTTCAAAGGTATAAATTAAGTATATAGGCTCTGTTTATGCTACTGTAGGAGACAGAAACATAAGGGAGATGATTCAAATATTCAAGCTTAGAAACTAAAAATTATCTAAGTGTCCCATCTCTTTTCCCTGTGAGCCCAGACACCTTCTTCTTGTCTTCCTTGGCATCTTATTCGTGGCCAGCACCTGCACTGGGGTTAGCCATTGCTTACCCACAGGATTCACTGCGCTCATCAGTCCCTTTGGAGCACAAGTGTACGATCCATGCACCGTTGGACTGTTAGGAACCTTTTTGTATGGCTTAAGTGTTCGAGACTGAGTGCTTTGGTGGAAGGGCCAGAAACCATCAGACTTGGGAGAACTGTGGGCAAATGGAAGGGTTAAATGTGTCACCTGAAATTGCACATGCTATATGCCCAGGAAAGTAGATTCTCGGTCCTCTGCCTCCTGGGGCCTGTCCTTGTAAGGGGAGAGTTACATCACAGAATCATGTGAGTTAGTAGGTAACTGATTCCCTCCCCATCATTTCAGAATTCTATGTTTAAAAACCTTTATTTACCTCATATTTATGCTAAGAATACCTATGCTCAAGAAAAATATCTTTAAGTGCATTGCAATCTGTGATACTCTACCAAGTAAAACAGCTAAAAATTAAACAAAACTTTGCCCCTAAACCAAAGAAATTGTTAGTGGATGCCTCTGAGCAAGTCCTCTTTCTTGCAGAGAGCTTGGTTTCCAGCTTTGTGACATGGAGGTAACTTCCAGGTGTGTGGGGTTGTTACTCAGATCCTCTTACCAGTCAGCTTGGAACTGGTCCTGAAAGCTAGTAGAGGTAGAAAAGGAGAAGAAAGTATTAGTCTAAGCATCTTATGGTTTATCCTTTAAATTTCTTTTTTATTAATTTTTGAGAATTTCATGACTGAGTACTGTATGTACGTCATTTCCCCCCTTTTCCCCTTCTAAGCCCTCCTGTGTCATTCCCTGCACAATTCCTCCCAAATTCATGGTATTTTCTTTAATCGCTATGGTTATTATGAATACACAAACATGACTATATAAACATAAATGGCTGAGTCTATCTAGTGTTGCTTGTGTGTATGTATCTTAGGGCTGGTCACTAGCATTAGGTAACCACTCAGAGAGCTCACGCTCAGGAAGGACTGATTCTCCAAATTAGTCATTAATTGCTTGTAGCTCTTTATGTAGAGGTGGAACTCTATGGGACATAGCTCTTCTGTGTTGGCATATCAACTTGTTTTGTCATTGTTCAGATCTTGTTTAGGACCATGTCGTTGAGATTTTAACAACTTTCCCCATTATATCTAGAAGATTCCATCTCACTGGTGACGGGTCTTAAAATCATCCTGCTTCCTCTTCTGTGATGTTCCCTAAGACTTAAGTTTATTTTTATAGGACATTTGAATAAAAATATATAAAGAAAATTGTCTCTGGAGATTGTTTGGGTGTTATAGAAAAATGGGATAAAGAAGGGTTTTCTTAACCCAAAGTGTGTATCTGGAAATTCTCTCTTTGTGGGAGAGATAAATTCTGAATTGTTTTTAGTAGAACTAAAGCTGTGAGAAAGGGGGTAAATATTAATAATAGTCACTTGGGTTATAATAATGATTCAATCAAAACGCAAAATATGGGCTGGCAGGTTAGATGACTCAAGGGGTTAAGGTCTTTTCTGCCAAGCCTGAAGACCCAGGTACCAATTCCACAAATGTGTTCTCTGATTGCACACAGGCACTTCCGCATGCACGTGCCCCTCCCCTCAGGAAATACTATAAAAAGGCTAACATATACTGCGAATGAAGGTTGGTGAGCATTGTGAGTGCTGAGAAGTGTGAGGTGTTATGGCTACATCAACTCTTGGCTCCTTCCATGCCCACTTAAAGGCTACACTGGTTTTATTTACCCTACTTGTAATCCCTTTGGATGAAGCACACGGCTCACTTTAGCTTCCTGAGATGAAGTACCTGTGACAGCTCTAGATCGGCCTCCAACTTCCCTTCTGCCTCTCCCTGTGCTGATTCTGTTCTGGAAATGGGCAGGGGGTGTGGGGAATTTCAGTCCTCTGTCTGGCATTCGCCCTGGCAGCCTTGTCACCCACTGGCTTCCTTCTTTGGAGAGAAACAACTTCCATGGCTTTACTCTGCACCCACCAAAGTGAACAACTCAGAAAGCTCTGTTTCATAACCAGTTTTTTGAGGAAGAAAACTTCCAATCACCGAGTGTTCTGGAGACCCAAAAGTACAATAAGAGGAAAACAGCCAGATGCCCCTTGGTATTTATGAATCAACTCAACTTTGTTTCAGACTTTGAAGGACACAGTAGGGAGTTTCCCCTTTTCAGTAAGTTCTCCCACCCCTACCCAGCCTGCTGGGTCTCTCAAGTTAGACCTAGTATTTGCAAAAAGGGGGGGATGGCTCAGATTTTCCAGAAGTTCCTGACTAAGACAGATCTCCATAAGAACAACTCTGCAAGTGGCTGGAAGGCAATCAAAGGTGACCTACCGCTAGAGTAGGGTCTGAGCATCTCAGTGTGCCCTGGCACTCTCTCCCATGGCACAGGCTCAAGAACTCTGCTGGGTTCAGAAGAACCCAAGGAAGAGGGCCTCCAAGTGAGCCAGAGCATATCATGTCTGCAGTGGGGCAAAGGGCACAGAAATGGATTTGTCTAGGAAGTGAGTAATTAAGCTCAAGTCTTACACACACAGGAAGGTAACAGACGATGAAAGAATGTGTTCATTATTTTCTTGAAATTGTTCTAGAGAGCCTCTCTCCTTGCCATAGTGTGACCATTAAAGAACAGAGCAAAAGTCTGAGTATATTGCTTGGTGCATAATAGGTACCAACCTACCCGCTTTGCCTTTCCTCCACATCAAATAACATGATTATCATTTGCTGTTAAGTTAATATTTTTTATTGTTCACAATGTAAATTCCATATTGCATATATGCTTTTTACTGGATTTAGTGAATAGCAAGGGTTTTTTTTTCCAATTAATTTTTGTTCTGCAATGTCCCAAACTTCCAATATTTTTTTTTGTTTTTATATCCAAATGTTATATTCTTGCATAGGTTTGCTTGGCGTGTGTGTATATGTGTGTGTGTTTGTTTGTTTGTGTGTGTTTTTCTGTGTGTGTTTCTTTCTGTGTTATTCTGGGTGTTTCTCTCTCTCTCTCTCTCTCTGCACACGCAGACACACGCAGACACACACACACACAGACACACAGACACACACACACACAGACACACACACACACGTTCATTGTTTAAAGGAAACCAGGTCTGATGGCTCAGACTAGCCACTTAGGAGGCTGAGGCAAGAGGGTTGCTTGAACCCACAAGTTGGATGAAGGTCAGCTCGGATAATAGGTAGACTGTCTCAGAAAACAGAGAAACAAACAAAACCTGAAAAGTGTATAACATGTAGTTAATATGGAGGGGTCAAGTGTGCAGCATGTAGTTAGTATGGAAGGTTCATGTGTACAACATGTAGTTAAAGTGAAAGACACTAAACTAGTGGCACTAGTTTTTCATGCTAAACTTTCCAGAATGGGGGTTTCTGTTTCCTACACAGGAAAGTTACCTCAGAGTCTCCTGTCCCAGGCCTCCATTCGTAGTGCCAAAGGGAGCTTACTCTGGTCCCAACCGCATTATCCCTGCCTTTCCTGATGCTTCAGGCTGCATTAAAAGTCCAGAAAGCCAGAAAAAAGAACTTGTCTCAGTGTTCCACTGAACTTAGTTCCCTTAGGACCCTTCTGCTGCATGGAGACAAGACCTCTGTTGGGCAAGACAGATGGAACCAGTCCAGGGCACAGAGCCAGGACAACCCTTTCCTGTCCACCCTCCAGGAAACCGCTTCTTCTATCTATCTGTCTAGGGACCGGGGAGGCTCCCAGTAGCAGGTGTGAAGTGGGTCTTTGAGAAGGGTCTTGGTATTCATACGTTTGTTTGGAGAACAGAAGTAAGTCAAAGAGACGCATACAACAAGTCACCAAGCATGGCAGAGTCTGTGGACCCGCAGGACAGGACTAAGTCTAAAGAAGTACACATGGCAAGTTGTTCTTGCAATGAGACAGGGAGTCTGAGAGAAGATGCAGACCTACACATGGTCAGCTTGCTTTTTCTTGAATGTGTCCTGATTCCTGGAGTGGAAGGAGGTTGAGTTTATATGTATGTAGGAGTCCTCAGCTCAAGAGAACTGAGCACCAGTGTTACTATATGTGCGTGGATAGAAGTTCCTAGAATACCAGGGTTAGGTGTGTATAGATGTATACTAGATGAATATCGTTTGTGGGATTACACTACCCATAACAGCTAATTTCTCTAATAGAGACGCAAATCTCCTACCCTAACAGGAAAGGTCTTTCCTTGTCTTGTCTTCTCACTCAAATGGGAGTCACAGAGAGGTGCTCAAGTCAGCTGCATAGAGCTCGGAAGGCAGATGGCACGTAATCAACTTGAATACTTTATACAAAACAGCTATCCAAACTCTACTCTCAAACAGTTGCCAGATAGCCAGAGGCAGAGCCATGGAAGGTGATGGAGGCACTTTCCAGTGGGGGCCTGACAATAAGGCTCAGTAGGAAGGAATACATCCCAGTTTCTATGGACAGGCACAGTCTATGTCATTTATGTGAAAATAAAGCAAGTTTTAGGGTCTCCATGAGCTGGAGCATTACTACTTAGATGGAAAAGATTTCTGGTTAACTTATAAATGGAGTAAGGGCATAAGACAGAAACTGGAACCCCCACTTTCAGCAGAGTGGGGTTATAGGAAGCCTGTAGATCTTGGACTTGAGTCTTGGCTCCACCCTTGACAGTGGATGACCTCGAGCAAGTGAAAAATTATCTAAATTTTCCTCCCTTAGTAGACAGGACAGATGCCCCAGGAGGCTCTAGTGATGCTACATTCGATTGGATGCAATAACGTTGGTAAACCAAGCCTTGAATGTGTTTGCTATTACCTTGTTACAAGAAATAGATCAGTTTAGCCCAGTTGATCATTGGGCAGCATGCTTGATGCACTTTGCAGGTTGTAACAAATCACTTGTGACTTCTGTCACTTTTTCCTCTCTGGGGACATTCTCATGGCAGACAGCTTTGCCAAATGACTGGCTTTTCTTCCAAAGGTCAGTGAAAGTGACTTTCCATTCTCCTGGAGTCCCACACCTCTGTTTTTCTGAGGAAAAGCACTTTGACCGGCCTTTCCCTTTGCAGCTTCCCTCCCTAGGCCTCTGTTCAAAGCCCTGGAATGGTCAGGGGTAGGCAGGCAGGCTGGAGAGGGACTAGCCCGGGAGCGAGATCTCTGGTCCTGAGCTTCTAGGGGTGTGGTTTCCATAGAATGCCACCTGTAAAGACACACTGAAGTCATCCAGTTTTAAGAATTCCTGTACATTTTTGGGCTGCTCATGACGACATTTTTCTGGGCTGCCCAGAACAATAGGCGGGGGTGGGGTAAAATGAATCAATCTCCACAGTGATAAGAACAGAATAGGTTAAACAGAGGCAGCCACAGACCAGGGTGAACTTCTCTCCCTGTACCGGGGAAAGGGCCACCCTCTCTCCCCAACAGGAATCTCTGACGTGACCTGAGAGCACGCCCTCCAACCTCCCAGGTCCCTCCGCCCAAGTCCACAGAGCCCCTAGCTCCTTATTTTTTTCCACAGCATGGTGACCTCTGTGTTGCAGGGGACAGCAGCCAAAGACAGACAGGGAAAGTCATGTGACCTCCGAAGGCTTTCCTCTTCCAAGTTCAATAAATTAGCAGCCAAAAATTTTAATCAGATATTTAATCTTTCCTCGCTGTAAGGAGGATGCCGTGTTTACTGTGGCTCTGGGCCAGCTTAATCTGAGAGAAGAAAGAGCGCTGCTGCGTCCTGGGTGCTGGGAGGGCCTGAAAAAGAGGCTTTGCCTGTTGAGCCCTCTTCCTCTCATAAGAAGCTCTTGCCCATTGAAACTTTAGTTTAGTGTCAGCCATACGTTAGGCAGAAAGGACTTCCAAGTTTTCTAAGTGCATGCAGATAGGGAACAGCCTGAGGATGGCCTGTGAGGTCAGTAGATAGGGAACAGCCTGAGGATGGCCTGTGAGGTCAGTCCGCTGTGGTCTGGTTACTTGATGTGCTGAGCACTTCTCTAGGATTCTGTACAGTGTGTCCCCATAGGCTTGCCATCTCTAGCCACAGGTTTTTGACCAGCTTTATTATTGAAATGTGACTTCTCTTTCCAATCGGAAGGCGGTTGGTTACTCTATAACAATGGACATATCTCATCTAGCAGGTCAGTAATGTAATATGCAGGGTCCCAAGTGGGGTAAAATTCACTTCTAGCTGAAACTAATGTGGTATCTTTAACAACAGGGTCTCTTACTACCTAGTTCTTACAGACAGGTAAAATAATGGCAGTTAACTTTTTGGGGTCTTACAGGACCCTCTGACTAACAACTCCTAGAGAGGTAGCCCATTGCCAGCACTGAGACATTCACTTTAATAATCAGTGGCTTCTGGGAGCAGCTTTATCCACTCACACAGGAATTCCCATTGATATTTAATATCAATGCATTGGTGTATCAGTTCTGTAAGACATACTGAATAACAAGCCACATGAGAAGTTTGTACTTAGATATGATTTCTAGAAAATGAACAAATAAAGTATTGTGAGTGACTGCCAGGGATGCAGTAAATAAATTAGAGCAGGCAGTCAGCAACTGCGGCTCCAAGTCAGGGACCTGAAGTGGGAAGATGTGGCTTGTGAGGAGAGGTGTGCTGAGTGCACAGCAGGCATGAAGCCTCGGGAGAATGGCAGGTCAGCAAGCGTAGAACCCAGAGGCAGTGAGAAGGGGGTCTGGGAGGAGATGGGTGTTGCAGGGCCTTCCTGAGCGGGCTGCCAAGCTTTGCGGTGCTCTGTAAGAATGTCAGACACCCACTGACTGGCTTTAGAATGGGAAACACCATGCTCTGCCTTGGAAATACTTTCATTGCTCGAATGGGGTAAGAGTGGAAAGGGGGCGTTGCTTTGGCCATTTGGTCTTCTGGACAGAGACTGGATGACTTCAGCTTGGGCAAGACGAGAAAAGAAAGAGACATGAATGCGCTTGAGAAATATTTTTCAGGTAATAAATGTTGAATTGCCTAAAATGCCACTTTGGGATATGTTACAAGATTACATCTTGTCCATTTCACGTGGCTGGACTGATAACTAGACTCTAATGTGCATTGGATGTAGGATGAGAAGGACTAGGGTGAAATGAGATGCTTCCAGCTTTTGACTTGACAATGCAGAGAATCCAGGAACACCGAAGTGAGAACTGAGAGACGTGTGTGTGGTGACCGAGGTGGACCCCTCCCGTCATCCATTCCTTTCCTCTCCCACAGGGAAATATAGACATCTCTTCGGGAATCCATCCTGGATTCCAGGATCATTAGTGATTTAGTCCAAGTCAGTTTTAATTTTTTTCTCTTTCTTTGCTGTGGCTAGCTTGGAGTCATATACTTGCATACATATTAGGCTTTTTCTGAGGCCCAATGGTGACTACACAACTTAATCTTATCCAGTGAGGTTGAAAGAAGAAACCTTATCCATTGGTGGGGCTTTACTGATAAAACAAGGAGCTTTCAAGGAGGAAAACAATGGATTAGGAAGAGTTAAACTAGGGTGGTTGAGATATAGGATAGAAGAGATGGTGAGGGACACGAAGCACAAGAGGGACACGTAGCACAAGAGGGACACGTAGCACAAGAGGGACACGTAGCACAAGAGGGACACGTAGCACAAGAGGGACACGTAGCAC
>NC_034604.1:7633728-7645934 GCF_900095145.1 Mus pahari | reverse complement strand
AGAGGGACACGTAGCACAAGAGGGACACGTAGCACAAGAGGGACACGTAGCACAAGAGGGACACGTAGCACAAGAGGGACACGTAGCACAAGAGGCTTGAAAGGGACACAGAGAAAGCTACTGCCGTACCACCTTCTTCAAACATGTTTCAATGAAGATAGGCTCTTAATGCATGTACACATATGCATGTGGTGTGTGTGTGTGTGTGTGTGTGTGTCTGTGTCTGTGTGGTGTGTATGTGTGTGTGGTGTATATGTGTGTGGTATATGTGTGGTATGTATGTGTGTGTTCGTAATATGTTTATGTGTGCTTGTGGTGGATGTATGGTGTGCATGTATATGTGTGTGTGTGGTGTATATATTTGTGTGTGTGGTGTATGTGTGTTTGTGATATATATATATATATATATATATATATATATAGTGGTGTATGTGTGTGGTATATGTGTGTGATATGTGTGTGTGGTGTATGTGTGGTGTGTGCATGTGCATGTGGGGGCCAGAGGTCAACATCAGGTTTCTTTGTTACTAACTCTTCATCTTAATTATTAAGGCAGGGTCTCTCACTGAACCTGGAATCACTGTTCAGCTGGCTGGCCTGTGAGTTCCAGACATCCTCCTGTTTCTGACCTACTAGTGCTGAGATAGAGACTGGCATGATGAACCAAAAGACTTGAACACTTTACAAGTAATATCAATCAACTTCAGAACATGGCTGCTCCAGTGAACTTTTGTATCAGCAGTGTACTGACACTTCACATCATTGCTTCACCTCCTGGTAAACAACCCGAGGATGACTCTCAGGAAGCCACACCCACTCTAGACCAGTGCTATGGTTCCTTGGCTACATGATTCTCTCAACTTGTAATGCCACCCCTAAACCTGTTTCAAAACCTTTTTATAATCACCTCCAACTATGCTTTTAAAAAGTTGTGAAGCAGCAATCTGACTTCATTAATAACTTCTGTTTTGTGTTTAACAGCATCACTGAACATTCCTCTGTTAGACTCTTCCATTTATAGCTAACCAAAAGAATATGGGCTCCAAAGGAAAAACATTCTTGTCTGGTGTCATCCCAAAGACACCTGGTTATACTTACCCATGTGCATCGACTCCTCACTGAGAGTGAATCACACTTAAACAGAAACCATTTATATCTCCTCAACATCCTAGCATGAGGGATAATTTATAAATGTGTAAATAAAGCTTTAAATGTGGTCTCAGGCCATCTAACCTGTTTCACATCACTTAGGAATTAATGGCAGTGTTACTATTTTTAAATTTTTTAGATTTATTGATTTTATTACATGTGTGAGTGTTTTGCTTTGTGAGTGTATGTGTGTGAATTTCTGGGCATGCCTGGGGCCCACAGAGGTCAGAAGAAAGTATCAGAACTCCTGGACCTGGAATTATAGATGGTTGTGAGCCACCATGTAGGTGTCAGAGAAACAAACCCAGGTCCTTTGCAAGAACAAGTGCTCTTAACCACTCACCATCTCTCCAGGCCACATTTCCTTCTGGGGATAGAACAATGTGATAGTTTAACTCTGGGCTGTCATTCTGTAATTCTCAGAGTTTCTCTCCTTGTAAGTTTAATAAACTAAAATAAACAGTTATTAACCACTTCATTAGTTCTCTCTCTCTCTCTCCTCACACACACACACACACACACACCCCACACACACATACATACACACACATACACACACCACACACACATACACACACACCCCCCACACACCCCCACACACATACATACACACACATACACCCCCCCCCCACACACACACACATTCTGAGATGCCCTTCCCCATTATAATACTGAGGGAGGTGTTCTGGAATAGCTACAGAAATATGTTTCTAATTTCTATAGTGTGTCTTTATCCTAATACCCAAGGTATGAGAAACAGCAGGAGTTGCTCCTTCCTAGTTCAGTGGCTCAATAGAACTTTATAAGTGACCAGATAACACTGAACATTTCTGCTTTAGCTTCAGCTGATGTGAAAGTTCAGATATTGTGGCAGTCCACTTCTGTTCATTATGACACAATGCTCTAGTTTGGTCATGCCTTGTAAGTGTGTGTGCATGTGTGTATATGGTGTCTGTGTATGTGTGTGTGCATATGGGGCTGAGAGGTCTTTCTCACTAGCTCTCCATCTTGGCTTTTGAGGCAGGGTCTCCCCTTGAACCTGGACTCACTATTAGACTAGACTGACTGGCCTGTAAGTTCCAGAGATCCTCCTGTCTCTGTCACACTAGTGCTGGAATGACAGAATTCCACAGCACTCCACTTTTACAAGTCCATATCCTCATGTTTACGTGGAAAACACTTTACCAATTAAAATGTCTCCCTAATCCTGGTTTGGTTT
Source organism: Mus pahari (assembly GCF_900095145.1). NCBI lineage: Eukaryota > Metazoa > Chordata > Mammalia > Rodentia > Muridae > Mus > Mus pahari. The sequence goes on along the minus strand of NC_034604.1, from coordinate 7,643,566 downwards.
TGTGTGTGTGTGTGTGTGTAAATTATGTATCCCTCATTAGCCCTTGGGGCTCTCTTTATTCATTTATTTGTTCATTTCTTCCTTGTTTTCTTTTTAAAGACAGGTCTCACAAGCCCAGGATGGCCTGAAATTTGCTATGTAGCTCAGACTGATACCAAACCTGTGCATTAACTTCCCAAGTTTGAGAGTTACACGTAGGGGCCACCATTCCTCACTACTGTTCTTTGTAACTTTCCTAACTTTAGTACCAACGTCAGAAAAGACACTTAAAAATACATCTTAATGTGCCAATGAAGTTGAAAGTCCACTAGCAGATATTTCCATGTAATCCACTTTGCCTAGAACTGTTTCCATTGTAGTCCCCTTGTAGCTAAGCATTTATGGTGGAGAATGACTTTAAAATTAAAATAAAATAATATAAGCAAGTATTTCAGAACTCTTACCTCGCATCAACACATGCTTTCTCTACACTCGACTGTGTTCCCTGGTCGGTAAATCATCTACACTTGACTGTGTTCCCTGGTCGGTAAATCATCTACACTCGACTGTGTTCCCTAGACTCCCGGTCGATAAATCATCTTTCAGTATTTTCACTAAGTTGCTCTAGTTAGACAAAGCAGAGTCTTCTAAGAGAAAGATAGATCTGGGATGCGAATTATTAGTTTATCTGTTTACATCATCCTTTGGTGTTCTGCCCCAAAAGATAAACTGTGCTTCAAAGGACTGACAGAGCCTCCAGAATGGCAAAGGGGTACACTCTCAGACTTGGTGATTGTGAGCACTTGGCCAGACATTGTCCTCTCTGCAGAGACTGTGTGGTAGCCTGAGAACATTAGTGTGTGAAAATTTTCACTCCTAGAAATTCACACACATGTAAGTTGTACATTGTGGACCCTTCCCACCAAGAAGGAAAAACAGCAGGGATGCCTCCTGTCTTGGACACTGCTGCTCTGCAGAGTTCATTTCTTTCTAACATTCTGTTTTGTTTTTGAGACATATTCTCATTCTTTAAGCCAGGTTGGCCTCGAAGTCTTGGTAATTCTCCTGTCTCATTCTCCAGACGCTTGGATTACAAGTATGCTCACCTAACATCTCTCTGACTTTTGAACTGCCCACTTCTGTCTTCAGGCTCCATAGGAGGAATAAGACTGTGCCATCTCCCCCGTTAGAGTGCACTTAATGTTGTATTTTCTGGTTCTTTCCCTGTGTTCCCTTTCTCCCAAAAAGACGGTCCAGACTGAGACTTCTATATCCTACCGCTCTAACGTGTGTGTCCTGCTAAAAGCCAGCAGATACCCCCACCTGGGTAAAGGCCACCCATTAAAGGTTTTCCTCCCATTCCACATACATGACTGCATTTAAGTTTGTCTTATTTATAGTAAGGTTACAATTTTATTATCTAGGATTCCTATGCTCTATTGAACACATCCATGCCCCTCCAGTTTTTTTACCACGTGTGTTCATACATGAAGAGATAGAGCAGTGCAGCTGCACTTCCCTCTGTTCTTTATTTTTACCAGGTAGCATGGTATAGTAAGAATTGTCCCACAAAATTGCCTTCCAGAACTGGTTCTCTACTACACAATAGAACATTTAGGTTCTTCTTTTCAGTGCACATAGTAATTGGATTCTCACAGACTTGTGCAAAGACACAGAGTGTATGTCAAAATGACTAAATCATACCTGTGGTCTTTCACTATCAGTTCTTTACTCTTTTCCCATTCCCCATCTTTTCCTCTCTCATCAGTGAAATGTCTCAAATCTGGATGTGTTGTGACAGAATACTAATATTGACTGTGGCTACTGTGTGGCCTGGTCAGTATACTATTCCTCAGATCTGCCTTCCAAACACTCCCAAGAGTAGGCCCTGCCCAAGGCTGTCTTTAAGACTGTTCACTGACTGCTCTCTTTTCGTTTACTCATTTGTAGTTCTTTACGCTGGATGCCCTAGAGCATTGACCACCTCATGTGTCTCCACATGGATGTTCTTCCTGAGACATCGACCACCTCATGTGCCTACACGCTGATGCTCATCCTGGGGCATTGACCACCTCATGTGTCTACACGCTGATGCTCATCCTGGGGCATTGACCATCTCATGTGTCTGCACATGGATGTCTGTCCTGGGACATTGACCACCTCATGTCTCTGCACATGGATGCCTGTCCTGGGACACTGATCATCTCATGTGTCTCCACATGGATGCTCATCCTGGGATATTGACCACCTCATGTGTCTCCACATGGATGCTTGTCCTGGGACATTGACCATCTCAGGTGTCTACACAATGATGCTCATATCTAAATGTTGCCCCTGCTTTCCTCTGTCTTTCTGAGTTATAACTCAGGTCATCCCTAAGTCTCAACTTACTGTAATCCTCTCCATTTGAGATTTGGTGAGGGTATTGCTTGTTCAATAACTACTTTAACTGACTTATTAATTAACTTGTATTCCATCTTGTTTGGTAAAAATAGTTAAGGCTTCCCTGCAAGTTCTACCTTTGATATGATGCCTGACTCAAGTGGGTGCTGTTTTCATTATTATTTCTGTATTTGTGACAAGTGGTAAGAGTGTCAAATACTATTCTTTCAGAGGACCTGAGTTGGTTCACAGCATCCATGTCATGTGGCTTCCAAGACCTGTAACTCCAACCCCTTCCACAGACCCACACATAATATTAAAAATAACACATTTTTTTAAATGTCCTAGGTGACAAAGTCTTTATTGTTTCAGTCTTATCTCTAGTTTTATTGTACTATGGTCAGAAAGTGTATGATTTCTACCTAGAAAGAGGCATAGAAACTCAGTTTTTTGTTTCAGATGTACTTTGTTTCTGTGACAGCTCCATGAAGGCTTGAGAAAATATGCATTTTCTGTTTTCAAAGTTAATTTTATAACAAAGTACAATATAGGTACTTATAACTACATTATATTTACAAAACACTGTATTATAAAATGATGTATACAGATATACTTGGCAAATATTATTAAATACTTATCACTAAAATTTAAACTAAAATATAACAAATTTTTGGCCATTGTTATAGCTTGGTGATTTTACCCATATAATTTGTTTTCTATGCTACTTCATTTATTTTCAAAATTGCTTCTATGAAATCTTTTATGACCTGTAAATTATAATAACACTCTTCTCAAAAGCAGGTCTATTTTTAAACAAAGTATTTCTAAGAAATACACACCAATATTTTGGTCTTTTCACTCTGAAATGTGTTTATTTGTGCAGTTCAGTCACTATTCTGTAAAGTTGAATTTCTTAATTTAAAGTAAATTTTAACTCATTTTCCAGTTGGAATTTGATTCAAATGTGAGACAATTAGATCGCTCTGTTCATTTCACACCTTGTATTATTTTGTCTCTGATGGCATCAGGGCCTGAGCTGTCATTTGGTCACTTAAGTGAATGCTGATGAAGTGCACATCTGGCCCCAGAGGGCAGGAGTGGCCACAGAGATGGGGGGACCTGCCCTCATGGAGTTGAGTTTGGTTGAGGAAAATGAGCAATAAGGATATCAGTGTACAGAGCATTTTGCATGGTAATGAATGCTATTAAGAGAGACAAATGTGTTGGAGTGATGAGTACTAGTGATGGTGTCAGTCAATGACTTTAAAGCTGAACTTCCAAAGAATGAAAGAAAGCCAGGCATAAACACTGTTAGGTAGATTCTAGACTGAGGCAAACTATGGGCAATGAGCATGTTCTGAAAGTGCTTGGTATACTTAAGGCACTTAAATGAAATCTATGTAAGGAACATACAAAGTGGAGTGGGGAAGGATATGACATGACATTAGGGAGGTAGGCAGGGACTAGATAATGCAGGACCCCGAAGACTAATGTGCAAGTTGTCACTTTTACTTGAATATAAGGGAAGTTACTGAGGAATGTCAGGAGGGGGTGGAGAATTGAGGTACTTTATATTTTCAGCAAACTACTCTAGGTGCATAAGAGGACAGTTTAGGGCTAACACAGTATGGTGGTCAGGGATGACTACAGAAACACGGACTAAGAGCCATGAAGACTCAGACTAAGGCAACAGAAATTAAAATGGAGAAAAGTAGATAGATTTGAGAAACTTTAGAAACAATTCACAGAACTAGTTGGCAGACTAAATGTCAAACTGGAGGGAAAGGAAGGAATAAAGAGACACAACATCCCAGCTTTCTGATTGGAGCACTTTTATAAAGGAAGGCCAATGGGAGGTCAGAGGGGTTGTTGTTGTTTGTGTTGTTGTTTTCTCTAATGCTACTGGATGGGGAGTGAGGAATTCAGTTGGGTCATGTAAGGTCTGAGATGCCCATGAGACTTTCAGTAGAGAGTGAATCTTCTAGAATTTAAAAGAGAGGTGATAAGTATAAGTTTGGGGGATGCCATATAAAGCTATAGGAATGGGTTAAAGCACATAGAAAAACATACATGGAAATAAAGGAAGAAGACTACAGAGTCTCAAGAAATATCAGTGTGTAGATAAGTTTCAGTCAAGAAGTGAGAAAAGAGAACTAACAAAAATTCAAGAGAAGACATGAAAACTCTCTCTATTAAAAACTATAAAGCATTACTTGAATAAGTTAAGGAATACATGGTATTCATGGGCTGTAATTATTTTTTCTTTTCTTAAAGTAGTAATTTCTTCTCTATAAAACAAATGATAATTCCTCTCAAGTTGATCTACGGATTCAATCAAATCTCTATCCCATCAATGGGAGTGGTGTAAAGTGCAAATGAAGATGCAAAAGTCCAGGAATATTCAGAACAGGCCCAGAACAATGAACTGGACAATTCTGTGTAACTAGATATCAAGACATGTCATACAGCTACAATAATTAAGACCTTGTAACATTGGAACAAGAGAACTTTGAAAGTCCTGAGAGCAGATAGTTGAGGCTATTCTTTTCCCAGGCGACAGCTTGACTTACAGTATATAAAGACAAGATGCGGTTCCTTCCGGTTGGTGCCAGCACCGGGCCACCTTGGTCACAAACTCAGTGAACAGTCCTATGGTCTTCAGAGGACTCTCCACTCCCTAGGCACCCTAGCAAACCCATAATCTTAGGATCACTGGTGAGTAGAACACAACATCTGTACCAACACCACCAGGAATGCCTGGGAATAGCAGGAGCAGGAACACAGAAACTGTCCGGCCAGTGGCTCTGGTTCCTTCAAGTTGGCACTGGTATACCTTGGTTTTGAACTCAGTGGACATCCCCATGTCCCCCAGAGGAGGTACCACTTCCAGGTGCTCTAACACGCTTAGGATCTTAGGATCCCAGGATTCCAGGAGCTTGGTCACACCAGGATCTCAGGGTCTCAGAGGAAGCTTGAATGCCAAGAACTCCACACCCAGAACCTCAGAATCACAGGATCCCAGAATCACAGGATCACAGAGAAAGCTGGATTCTGAGGAGTTCTGACTCAACTGGGATTACAGGAAGGACAGGCTCCAATCANATATATTGAGGGCAGGGAGCACTTGAGATAATCAGAGGGCAGGAGGCAAGCATAAGAATAGAAGAAACAGAAACCAAGGTTACTTGGCATCATCAGAACCAACTCTCCCACCATAGCAAGTTCTGAATACACCATCACACCAGAAAAGCAAGATATGGATCTAAAGTCACTTCTCATGATGATGATGGAGGACTATAAGAAGGAAATAAACAACTCCCTTAAAGAAATACAGGAGAACATAGGTAAACAGGTAGAAGCCCTTAAAGAGGAAACACAAAAATCTCTTAAAGAGTTACAGGAAAACACTACAAAACAGGTGAAAGAATTGAACAAAACCATCCAGGATCTAAAAATGGAAGGAGAAACAATAAAGAAAACACAAAGGGAGACAACTCTGGAGATAGAAATCCTAGGAAAGTAATAAGGAGACATAGATGCAAGAATCACCAACAGAATACAAGAGATGGAAGAGAAAATCTCAGGTGCAGAAAATTTCATAGAAAAGATGGACACAACAATCAAAGAAAATGCAAAATAGAAAAAGATCCTAACTCAAAACATCCAGGAAATCCAGGACACAATGAGAAGACCAAACCTAAGGATAATAGGTATAGATGAGAATGAAGTTTTTCTACTTAAAGGGCCAGCAGATATCTTTCAACAAAATTATAGAAGAAAACTTCCCATACCTAAAGAAAGAGATGCCCATAAGCATACAAGAAGCCTACAGAACTCCAAATAGTTTGGACCAGAAAAGAAATTCCTCCCAACACATAATAATCAAAACACCAAATGCACTAAACAAAGATAGAATATTAAAAGCAGTAAGGGGAAAAGGTCAGATAACATATAAAGGTAGACCTATCAGAATTACATCAGACTTCTCACCAGAAACTATGAGAGCCAGAAGATCCTGGACAGATGTCATAAAGACCCTAAGAGAACACAAATGTCAGCCCAGAATACTATACCCAACAAAACTCTCAATTAACATAGATGGAGAAACCAAAGTATTCCATGACAAAACTAAATTTACACCATATGTTTCCATGAATCCAGCCCTTCAAAGGATAATAAAGGGAAAACTCCAACACAAGGAGGAAAACTACGCCGTAGAAAAGGCAAAAAAGTAATCTTTCAACAAACCTGAAAGAAGATAGCCACATGAACAGAATCCCAACTCTAACAACGAAAATAATAGGAAGCAACAATGACTTTTCCTTAATAACTCTTATTGTTGATGGACTCAATTCCCCAATAAAAAGACATAGACTAACAGATTGGCTACGTAAAGAGGATGCAATGTTTTGCTGCATACAGGAAACACACCTCAGAAATAAAGACAGATGCTTCTTCAGTGTAAAAGGCTGGAAAACAAACTTACAAGCAAATGGTCCCAAGAAACGAGCTGAAGTAACCATTCTAATATCGAATAAAATCATCTTTCAACCTAAAGTTAATAAAAAAAGACAAGGAGGGACACTTCATACACACCAAAGGAAAAATCAACCAAGATGAACTCTCAATTCTGAACATCTATGCTCCAAATGCAAGGGCATTCACATTCATTAAAGAAACTTTAGTAAAGCTCAAAGCACACATTGCACCTCACACAATAATAGTGGGAGACTTCAGCACCCCACTCTCATCAATGGACAGATCCTGGAAAGAGAAACTGAACAGAGACACAGTGAAATTAACAGAAGTTATGAAACAAATGGATTTAACAGATATCTACAGAGCATTTTATCCTAAAACAAAGGACTATACCTTTTTCTCAGCACCCCATGCTACCTTCTCCAAAATTGACCATATAATCAGTCACAAAACAGGCCTAAACAAACATAAGAAGATTTAGATAATCCCATGTATTCTATCAGATCACCATGGACTAAGGCTGATCTTCAATAACAGCATAAACAATAGAAAGCCAACATTCACTTGGAAACTGAACAACACCCTCCTCAGTGATACCTTGGTCAAGGAAGAAATAAAGAAAGAAATTAAAGGCTTTTGAGTTTAATGAAAAATGAAGCCACAACATACCCAAACTTATGGGACACAATGAGAGCATTTCTGAGACGAAAACTCATAGCTCTGAGTGCCTCCAAAAAGAAACTGGAGAGAGCATACACTAGCAGCTTGAAAGCACACCTAAAAGCTCTAGACCAAAAAAAGCAAATTCACCTAAGAGGAGTAGATGGTAGGAAATAATCAAACTCAGGGCAGAAATCAACCAAGTGGAAACAAAATGAACTATACAAAGAATCAACTAAACCAGGAGCTGGTTTTTTGAGAAAATCAACAAGATAGATAAACCCTTAGCCAGACTAACTAGAAGGCACAGGGACAGAAATGAAAAGGGAGACATAACAACAGAAACTGAGGAAATCCAAAACATCATCAGATCCTACTACAAAAGGCTATACTCAACTAAACTGGAAAACCTGGATGAAATGGACAATTTTCTAGACAGATACCAGGTACAAAAGTTAAATCAGGATCAGATTAATGATCTAAGCAGTCCCGTATCCCCTAAAGAAATAGAAACAGTCATTAATAGTCTCCCAAACAAACAAACAAACAAACAAAATGCCCAGGACCAGATGGGTTTAGTGCAGATTTTTATGAGACCTTCAAAGAAGACCTAATTCCAATTCTCCTCTAACTATTCCTCAAAATTGAAACAGTAGGTACACTACCCAATTCATTCTATGAAGTAACAATTATTCTGATACCTAACTCACACAAAGACCCAATAAAGAAGGAGAACTTCAGACCATTTTTCCCTTATGAATATCGATGCAAAAATACTCAATAAAATTCTTGCAAACCGAATCCAAGGACACATCAAAATGATCATCCATCGTGATAAAGTAGACTTCATCCCAGGGATGCAGGGATAGTTCACTATATGGAAATCCATCAACTTACTCCACTATATAAACAAACTCAAAGACAAAAAACACATAATCATTTCATTAGATGCTGAGAAAGCATTTTACAAAATCCAACACCCCTTCATGATAAAAGTCTTGGAAAAATCAGGAACTCAAGGCCCCTACCTAAACGTAATAAAAGCAATATACAGCAAACCAGTAGCCAACATCAAACTAAATGGAGAGAAACTTGAAGCAATCCCACTAAAGTCAGGGACTAGACAAGGTTGCCCACTTTCTTCCTACCTATTGAATATAGTACTTGAATCCTAGCCAGAGCAATTAGACAACAAAAGGAGATCAAAGGGATACAAATTGGAAAGGAAGAAATCAAAATATCACTATTTGCAGATGATATGATAGTATATATAAGTGACCCTAAGAATTCCAGAGAATTCCTAAGCCTGATAAACAACTTCAGTGCAGTAGCTGGATTAACTCAAAGAAATCAGTGGCCTTTCTTTACACTAAGGATAAACAAGCTGAGAAAGAAATTAGGGAAACAACCCCCTTCGAAATTGTCACAAATAATATAAAATACCTTGGTGTGACTCTAACTAAAGAAATGAAAGATCTGTATGATAAGAACCTCAAGTATCTGAAGAAGATCTCAGAAGATGGAAAGATCTCCCATGTTCACGGATTGACAGGATTAACAGAGCATATTACCTATTCAATCTACCTATTCAGTGCAATCCCCATGAAAATTTCAACTCAATTCTTCATAGACTTAGAAAGAGCAATTTCCAAATTCATCTGGAATAACAAAAAACTCAGGATATCAAAAACTATTCTCAACAATAAAAGAACCTCTGGGGGAATCATCATTCCTGGCCTCAAGCTGTACTACAGAGCAATTGTGATAAGAAAAACTGCATGGTACTGGTACAGCGACAGACAGGTAGATCAATGGAACAGAATTGAAGACCCCAAAATGATCCCACACACCTATAGTCATTTGATCTTTGACAAAGGAGATAAAACCATCCAGTGGAAACAAGACAGCATTTTCAACAAATGGTGCTCCCTCAACTGGCAGTTAGCATGTAGAAGAATGTGAATTGATTCATTCTTATTTCCTGTACAAAGCTCAAGAATAAGTGGATCAAGGAACTCCACATAAAACCAGAAACACTGAAACTTATAGAGGAGAAAGTGGGGAAGAACCTCGAAAATATGCTCACAGGGGAAAGATTCCTGAACAGAACAGCAATGGCTTGTGCTGTAAGATCAAGAATCTTCAAATGGGACCTCATAAAATTGTAAATCTTCTATAAGGCAAAGGACACTGTCAATAAGAAAAAATGGGCAACCAACAGATTGGGAAAGGATCTTTACCAATCCTAAATTTGATAGGGGGCTAGTATCCAATATACATAAAGAACTCAAGAAGTTTGACTCCAGAAAACCAAATAACCCTATTAAAAATGGGGTAC
>NC_034604.1:7601541-7632528 GCF_900095145.1 Mus pahari | reverse complement strand
AGAAGAAGAAGAAGAAGAAGAAGAAGAGGAAGAGGAAGAGGAAGAGGAAGAGGAAGAGGAAGAGGAAGAGGAAGAGGAAGAGGAAGAGGAAGAGGAAGAAAAACAAGTTGCTTTCTCTATATGGAAAAAGTAGTCTATGCTTTGTGTTTTCAATTTGGAGGCCGGGATGTTTGTTAATAGGAGATGTGCATTTGTAGATGGTGTGATCACTAAATCAGGCATCTGTTGTGTGACTCCCTTTAGAAGGAGTAGGTGTGAATTATCCTAGTGTAATTCCATGCTTAATACCAGTGTGGTGGTTAGTGGTGCCATAGGTAGGAGACTGCTCTTAGTCCTATTGGGGACAAATAAAAGATGACATTTATTGTTTAAATTTTCTGAAAGCTGTGGCTAATGGAATGTATGAGAGTTTTTCAAAATCATTACTGGAAATCAAAAGTCAAAACCTAAGATTTTCTAATAGTGTGACTGTAACACACACACACACACATACCATACCCTCCCACATAAACACCACACACACACACACACACACACACACACACACACACATACACATACATACACACTATACACACCACACCACACAATCACCTCCCCAGACACACACCAGTCAATTTTAAATATATAACTAATGAACTAGCATAACGAGTAGGCTGATTAGAATGTAACATTTTTATAATTATTTACCATCTCATATATCATAACAATTTCTGACTAAACAATAAAATGAAAAGACTATATTCACAACTAACAAAAAATTGAAAGTACAAAGAGTGTGGGGGAACATTATGATAAAAACCTACATGTTTATTGAGAGATACAAATAATTGAATAGTTGGGTTCACAAATTAAGTTTCAGAAAAATTTTAAATGTCAATTGTCTGCATTTGAATTTATGGTTTTAATGTGGTCCCAATAAAACCCCAGAGGACTTTTCCTAGTATGAGTAAAGTTTAAGTAAAATGCATCTGTGAATCAAGCAAAGGTGGAGAAAATGTCCAGAAAAGTTGTTTAAAATCAGAAAATTCAAAGTAAACCTTCCTTAGTAACTTCACTTATAGCAACGTGTTAAAATAAACTTAAGTAGTCTGAAACTTGAATAAAAACTTGTTTACAGGATGATCAGTGATCAGTACGGACAAATTAGGTTCATTAAAACATCCCCTCCACAGTATTGAGGTGGTGGCACTGGGTCTTGCATAAGCTAGATTTTTAGACAATTGTTAAGATATCATGTGTATGAAGCATTTTTAATAATATCAATAACCATGATCAACTCCATGTGTAGAGGAAGTTATAAACACATTTTGCATTACTCCATTCTAAAACTTCTCTGGTGACATAACATTTCTAATTGATCTTTTGTTTTCTACACTTTATGTATTTCTAAGTTTATAAAATGGAAATGTGTTTCATAATGATAAAAGATTAAAATGGGCTCTGACTATAAGAGGAGACATTAATGTCCTTTATTCACAGGGACACCCTTCCCAATGCTGTGGTGTTATGAAGCAGACACCCGCCAAGTGTCGTCAACAGGAACTGAATGGCTTGCTTTCCAACCCCTTATGACCTGTCCAGTGAGGTTACTTGTGTAAGAAATAGTTGGTTCTCACCGAAGGGCCTTTCTTTCCCTTTAGGGGTCAGTGAGAAGGCACTGTTGACATGGATACTGCAAATCCCCATGTCAGCATGTCCACACTTCAGTATACCAGCTCCAGCTTTTGTATTTTTAATAAGATCTCATCTCCCTCATAGGCTGCTGGATCATTTAGAGACCGTCTTATAGTGTTTATGACAGCAGGGGCGGTTGCCATGGAAAGAACTGAGCTGTCCCCAATCCAATAACAAATATGGGTTCAAAGCAGTTGAACTGGCTGAACTCAGGGCCTCTGTGAACCCTGGGAGTTCCAAGTTTCCAATTTTCTTGAATTGCTGGAAATTTGTTTGTTTATTGTTAGCAACACAAAACTCGGTTTTGTTTCATTTTTCTTTCAGTTTTTTCAGAAAGGCTGTTGCTTTTAAAAAACTAAAAATTGTGTTTATAGACCATGCTATTCTATTACAGTGGATCTGGGTGATTTTTAAAAGCAGACACATGATTTTTAAAACTATATGTATATTTACATTTCTATATGACATTTTATAGTGTTTCTATAATTTAAAAAAATTATGTACACTTCCACATATACATGTAAAATAAAAATAGGACAGTTTGAAAATTTCTTTCCCCAAATGTTTGGTCTGAAACACTGGTAATGGAAAATGGGCTTAATTTTGATAGTCTCGTGCAAGTGGGAAGGACAATACAGTGAGTGCACTCACGATTTATTATTCAGATTTGAACACCATTGAGAGTGGGTGGCACTGACAATGCTTAAGTGGGGATAATGTATAAACTGAAGCTGTTGTGATCACCATTGGGTTAAGGGTGAACCTAATTGGAAGAAATCAATTATGGGTATTATGGGCTGTATCCAAATAACCGTATGTCCAAGTCTCAACTCCTACCGTCGTAGAATGTGACCTTACTTGGAAATAAAACTTGTTGCAGATACAATAAATTGAAATGGGTTTATAGTGGAGTGAACTGGGCCCTGCCTTAACACCATGGGCCCTGATAAAACATTATGACCAAGGCAATTTACAGAAGTGTATTTGGGCTTATGGTTCTCACACTTCCTAATGCCTGACTGTTTAACACAGTTCCTCATGCTGTGGTGACCCCAACCATACATTATGTTCATAACTACAACATTGCAGTTTTGCTCCTGTTTTGAAATCTCTGGCATACAGAATCTCTGACCCTGTGAAAGGGTTGGTTCTCTACACAGCTCTATTGGCCACTCTGAGCACCAGTCTAGTCAATACTTTCCCTTCTGGGTTGCATGCCACATTTATAGAGAAAACCCATGTCTCTCACAAAATGAGGACCTTCTCGGGAGCTGAGGAGTGGACTGGCTTCTGTTTCCTCCCATTGCTGTTCCCTTGACAGTGATTAGGATGACGCTGCGGGGCAGGACTTCTCAACCTTCCTAAACCCTTTAACATGGTTCCTCATGTGGTGTTGCCCACAGAAAATTATGTTTGTTGCTACTCCATAGCTGCAACATTGCTACTGTTACAGATTGTAATGTAAATACCTGTACTTTTCCAATGGTCTCAGGTGACCCCCGAGAAAGAATTCTTTGACCCTCAAAAGGGTCATGCCCCACAAGTTGAGTTAAAGCCCAAACTAGTAGAATGAAATTGGAATAGAAACCAGAAGCTAAAGGCTCACATCTTGAACCATATGAAGCCAAGGGTACGAACTATTAATGCCGTAAGTTTTTAAACTCTCAAAGCCCACCTCCACTGACATACCTCCTCCAATAAGACCACCCCTCCTGAGACTCCTCAAACAGCACCACCTGCTGGGGACCAAGACTTCCCGTTCGGGGGCATTCTCAGTCAAACCACCACCCCTATGATACTGTCTTAGTTGAAAGAAGAAATTTAAACACATTGGAGATGAAGGCAGAGATCAAAGAAATTCCAAGTCAAGAAAGCCCATGATGACCAGAAAGCATCAGCTACAGAGGACCAGAGGCAGAGCAGTCCTTACAGTGCTGCAGAGGACCGGAGGCAGGGCAGTCCTTAGCCCTCAGACAAAACACCTGAACAATATTGTGATGTCAGACTTCCAGCTTCCAGCACAAGAACATGTGAGATAACAACCTCTGTTGCTTGAGCCTACTCTATGAAGTCTGTAAGCTCTGACAATATATATGACATATATAAAAGTCACACACACACCTCTCTCTCACACACACACACACACACACACGTGTGTGTGTGTGTGTGTGTGTGTGAGAGAGAGAGAGAGAGAGAGAGAGAGAGAGAGAGAGAGAGAGAGAGAGAGAGAGAGAGAGAGAGAGTATGAAGGCCAGCATCTGTGAAGTCCAAAGGCATTGGATCTTTTGGAGTAGGAGTTACTGATCATTGTGAACCTACTGATGTGAGTTCTTGGAATCAAACAGAAGTGGACAGCCTACAACATGTGGCATAAAAAGAAATAAACTTCTGAAAACCAAACTATTATCAATACTATCAGATTCTATCTGTATATATGAACCAGCTGAGGATACATGAAAAGGATCTAATTCAAATGAATTATTGTGATGGTAGAGTTAAGACAGAAAGGCCAAGTGCAAAGTAGAGGAGCCAGGAAGTAGAATCAAAACTCAAAGACAGAAAATTTAAAAAGAGAAAGAATGAAAGAAACAACATAACCCATTAATAATCATTACAGAAAAACAGATGCAAATGATCTGCATATAGCTTTTTTTCTGTAGCTGGAAAGAGATTACCAAGGATCAAGTCAATGACGTAAGGTTACAAGATGACTCACTCTGTGGCACAGCATAGTGCAGCCTTAGAATGTAGGGAATAAAGGTGATATTTTTAAGTCTTTCAAAGATAGAGGGTAGTTTTCAGAATTATAGGAACAAGAATGGTAATAAACGTGCCAGTTCCTAAGCCAGAAGAGGAATGGTGACCAGCAGTGACTTTGTGTTCAGTAAAGATAATATTTGAACTTAAATATGATACTCAGAGAAATTGTCAATCAAGAATGATGGTTGAATAAATGTATTTTCATACAAGTAAGGTCTCAGGAAAGGTCAACTCTCCCGCATTTTTTCTCAGATACTCCTGAAGGATGTTATGATGAAATAGAGGAGGATTCCAGGGAGAGGAAGTACTGTAATGCAGAGGTCCAGAGGGAGATACCAGGGCAAAAAACTGCACAGGAGACGAGAGAAGGCGGGAGCATGGGGCAGGAAGATGTGTAGTGTCTCCAGTTAAAGAAGGAAAACAGAGCATTGTCTGGCTGTCATTGTAGACGATTAGAGCAAAAGTTGTGACAAAGATCCTGGAGAATGTAGGATCACAGAAAATTAAGTAAATAAAAATATGAGGTAAGCAAGTAAAAAAAATTATAAGACAGACAATTACATCAAAGAACAGTTCTCGAGGTCACTGTTGGAGAGCCCTCCCATACTTCGGCCCCAACACTTACTGCCATCTGAGATTCCAGTTGTTGGTACTGCACTCAGCTGTCACCACAGGTGCTTTGTACACACAGGTGACAGTTATGCAGAAGCCCTCTCGGACCCAGATGCCACTGACCCAGTAAGTGACAGTGGAGTGCTTAGCTGTAAGCCGGGTGTCTGTGTCACCCCCACTGCAAGGCTCAGGGGCTATCACAGCGCAGGGATGGGAGAATGTGAGTGCCAGAGGATGCAGAGTGACCTGCTGCACTTATAAACTCTGTAACTGTGATTCTGCACAAGCTGTCTGCGAGGTCAGGCTTTTGAACCTCTCACTATGAATGCTTCCCTGTCAGGTGAGGGGTGCTGGGGCAGGGCGTCATTTTATTCAGCTGTGTAGCCACCAGTAAGTCACCTCTCACACTCAGGGTGGAGATTCTAAACTCAGGAAGTTACACTCAAGAAGAAGGTCTGATATTCGGACAGGAAACAGCTCCAGAGGAGAGGGTGGGAGCTGAGACTTTGGAACTGGGGGGTGAAAAATGACTGAAATATATTACTCACAGGTGTGAAACCATCAAACCATAGTAAAAAAGAAACCACTTCTTTGCTGGACGATTAAGTAAAAATGTTTTCAGGGTGTTAATAATGAAGCCATTGATTATTAAATTAACCAGAAGTTGGGAGGATGGGAAAGGGGAAGAGAAGTGTGTACAGGAGTTAAACAGGAGTAAAGACAATGTTTAGATAGATTGATCTATCCACAAGTGTAATGTATATTACCTAGAAATACAAAGGTGATGTTAGCACAGGGAGCTGAAGATGCTGGAAACGTCTGCCCTCTGCATGTGAGAGTGGGAGTGTCTACACAAGGGAGAACAGAATGATTATTATTTTTGTTAAAAAGTTTTTTTTAACAAAATTTTATTGTTAAAAAATGCATGAGAGTTGTATTGTAATTTTTTTTTAAAGAAAACAAAATTATCCCTGGCAGGCCAACGCTTCCCCTCAGCAGTCATCAGTTGCCCATAGTAGTTCTCTGTCCAGGAGTGTGACCTGCAGGGTTTTCACACTCCGGAGTCACAGGAGTGTGACCTGCAGGATTTTCACTCTCCAGAGTCACAGGAGTGTGACCTGCAGGGTTTTCACTCTCCGGAGTCACAGGAGTGTGACCTGTGGGTTTTCACCCCTCAGAAATCTTTATTTGTGTTGCCACTGTTCAAATCTTGCTTATGTAGCCATTTCTGTGAGAGACCATTTCCCAGAAGATTTCCTGGTATTCTGGCTCTTACCATCTGTCTTTCCACCCCCTCTTCTGAAATGTTTGCTGAGCCATGGATATAGGAGTTGTGATATAGAGGTAAACCATGGGGATGAGTTCCCATGATTACTTGATGTCTGTATTGTGTCTAGTTGTACTTCACTGTGGAAGTTTCCATGCACTGTGAAGAGAAATTTCTTTAGTGAGTGTTTATAGCTACATTTGTCCATGTGTGGGAGCTTAAGAATCTAGTTAGGGGTTAGCTGATCTAACACAGTGGCAGTTTTCTTCTGAGACCCATGATCTCATCAGCCCCTGGAAGTAGCTTCCTGATTAGTTGTCCAAAGTAGTCATTCCTGAAATTATATGTACACAAACAACAAAAACAGACTCAGCAGGGTTTTAATATATTTGTGCACACATATGCACACACACACACACACACACACACACACTATTAAGAATCAGGATGAAGGGATCATGGAGGAGTTTGAGGGAGGGGAATTGGGAGAGGCTGGAAAGAGGAAAGGAAGAGGGAAAAGTGATGTAATTATGTTTTAATTAAAATCTATGAAAATTACATTTTGGAGAAAAGTCTAGCAACAATACAGAGACCTCTGGTAGTATGTAAATTGCTGTCAGTCCGGAGCACTTACCCTCTTCTTCTCGAAGACTTTCATTGCCCAGTGTCTGATTTTTTGTGTTTGTGTTTACGTGTGAGCTGCACATTAATGCCTATATGCTGTCGCACTTAAATACCNGATAATTGCAGGCAGCAAGAGGAGGAAGACACCAGTAAAGACCTGTGGTTATCATCATTTCTATGGAAAGTGAATGGTTGTTTAATATATAAGCACTGTTATACATTGTAAATTTTTTGTTGTTATGGTTACAATGAGGATTTTATGCAAAAGAGCTTTAAAATGAAGTTTGGCTCAGTCTCTGGATGTACTATAAACCCTTCCCTGGAACATCACAGTGACTAAGCTTGTGAACTCGGGACCTGGACTGTGATTGGCTGTGTGTTGTAGTCTGTGACTGGGTTATTGCGCTGGTTCATTTGCCTCCTGGTCTGCATCTGTCAAGCCTCTCACTGAACACTCTTCAGACTCCACCTATGGGATTAGAGGTGAAATCGCTGTACATAGCAGATAGTCTCTTCGCACTTGCTATCGCTATGTGTGTGTGTGTGGGGGGGGGGCGTGCTGCCCCGGCTTTGTTCTCTTAAATCTAACCAACAGGCAGTAATTATGTGGTTTTTATGGAGTGTAGAATGAAGTATTAATTCATATACACATTGTGGAACTACCCCAACAAGCTACTTGGCATATCCATCACCTCATATATTTATCATAACTTTGTAGGGAGACCATTTGAAGCCCCCTTTTCATTATATGGAAATATATCATTTTATATATAGTTACTAATACATAGTTTTAACTATAGTCACCACCCCATGCAGCAGAACGAGTCTATTGCTTCTGTCTTAACTGAAACTTTGTAACCCTGATAAGGTTTGCCTTTCTCCTCCCACCTTCCCCCCACCTTCTGGTGATCACGTGTCTACTGCCCTTCTATGAATCCCAGATCTCTGTTGAAGAATTGTGAGACTGTATATGTTTGATTCGGTTAGAAATTGATTACTTATGTCTGTCTGGATCAGGAAAGAGGAAAGTGCCCACTCCTGCCCAATGTATTTGTCAGCCCAGAATTCGATGATCTGAAGGATTTATCTCAAGCTATACCACCTCATCCCAGCTCATGATTATTTTCTACTTTAGCCTACTCAGTAAAACCCTCCATCCTTTCTCCTTTCTCCATAGTACGTATATTAGATTACGGATATTTTTAAAGTAAAATTTATATAGTGCACTTAAAGAAAGAAAATCCTGTTAAATAGCATTTTATGAAGCCAATCAATTTGTTTTATGGAGTATTATACAAGGTACCCTTGAAATACATTTCTAAATGTTTTCTCCATCAAATTTAGTATAAGTAATGAATCCTTTCTCTTGGATATACAATCATAGTTATTTGAATAATTCAAGGACTAATACGAGGGGAAAATTGGAGTGCATCGCTCAGTGGGTGGATTTCTCTGACCTTAGATAAGCTGTTGACTGTAACTATCATGAATGGGATTTCCTGATAGTTTTTGGAATATAGAGTTCTATTAAAATTCATTTTATTTCTTTCCTTTTTGGAAAAAAATATGACATTCTGTGATACTTAAAATCAAACTCATTTTAAGTCATCGGGGAGAAAACCAATTTTCAGATGAAGTTAGATTATTTTTATTATGTTTGATTTCTCCAAGGCTTGTTTGAATGTGACCCTGACTTCCTTCACATCAGCCGTCTCCAGGAGTTGGTGTCACAGGAGCTCTAGACCTCTGGACGTTTTCTGTCAGGTATATGTCTGTTTTGCCAGTAGTGTTGGTTGAGTTTATAGGGTCGATTAATAAAATATAAAGATGAAATAAATGCCAATATATGATCTGTAGCTTCGCTTCTTTTTTATTTCTTCAACATTTTATTTGTTTATATTTCCAGTTCTCCCCCTTCCATGAACTCCCAACACACTATCCTCCTCCCCTTTGTCTCTACAAGGGTGCTCCCCCCAACCCATACAGCTTCTTTTCTAAAACAAATATACCTTTGAAATAAAAGTGTACATTTCTTAAATTTCCTTATCAAAGTATAAGAGAAAGTATACAGAATTAACCCCAAAACAATAATTCAAGAGCCTAAGTATGAGATACAGCACTTCCATGTGGTTCTTTTGGCCATTATGAGCCACGGTCTGTGGGCTCTGGTTTCCTTATCAAGGCTGGATCTATGTCTAGCACAAGTCCCGCAGTGATGCAGTGTTTGCTGAATGCTTGCCAACTTGCTCTGCTCTCTCCATGGCAGGTGTTCATGGCATTTGGAAATAGGGTAGGCATATGATAGGAGGAACCTAGGCTTACCTGACAAGCACAGAAAAAGTTTATCTGGGTGCTAGCTTATTCTAACCATTGTAGCTAGGACTTTATCTTCTCCTGTGCCCGATCCCTATTGGAGGTGACATATATTTCCTCCATCTCCAGTGACATTTGAATATTCTTCCTGTGAGCGAGCAATCGCCTTCGCTCCACTTCTCTCAAGTAAGAAAAACCACACCACCTCCCAAGCGCTTCGTTTCTGTACAGGCGCTTGATGGTGCCTTGCCAGTCACTTTAAGATGTGAGACTTGTGCTAGCTTGAGGGCAGGGCAGCATGAATCTGTTTTGTGGTCATGGTGATATTCTGGGCATCCAGCTTTGGAGGACTGCAGGGGTAGCAAACTTTGGATGTTGGCAGAAGTACCATCTTGCTGGGTGATTACAGCAAAGTCCAGGCATCTGTGCTGCCAGGGCATCACTGTTTGGCATAGTGCTATCTTCATACCGGCATAACTGTTATCTTCAAATTGTGTTGCTCTTTAGTCAGTTTTAGACATGGTTTGGGTATTTCTGAAACCCTCAAGCTTGTTTCTATGAGCTATATAATATTCCTTCAGTAGATTTTCTTTGGCTCTTGAGACATGAGGAGGGTTCTCAGTTCCTTGAAACCTTAGTCGACATTATTCTTCCAGAAGAATAAGCTTTCTGCAAGATTCAGAAAGCTGGACTCATCGATGGATATATTAAGACAACCCTGGATCAGCATGATGACTTGGCCAGTATACAAAGTATGGTGGGCTGGATTCAGTCCTCAGAACCCAATAAGGATGGAAAGAGAATGGACTTCACAAGCTTGCCCTATGACCTCCGACACACGACATAGTATCCGTGTCCATAGACACAGCATGCACAGACACTCACAGCATTACATTGTTAAAAATTTAAAAAGAAAACCCACAATATAACCCTTCTTACGTAGAGTCCAAAAAGTTCAATGTATAGAAGCATAGAGTTGAAAGAAATTCAAGATGTTCAAATGACATTCATTTGAGTTATCAACAAAGGTGTCCATCAGAAGAGAAATGGATAAAAATAAATTCAGTTTATAGACAATAGAGATTGTCCATAGAGAAAGAATAAAGCTGTGCCATTTGCAAGGAAACATATGAGACTGTTGATCATACTAAGGGAATTAAGGTAGTGTCAAAAAACAAACAAACAAAAAAAAACAAAAAAAAAAAGAAAAAATATATTTTCTCTTACCCATGGTCCCTAGACTTTACATGGTTGTATAAAATCATGAATATATATATGAAAGCAGACATGAACTTGCCTAAGGGAACAAAGTGGGGAGATTGGAGGATGCTTACCAAAGAGAGGGCAGGGAGGGTGGGAATGCACTGAAATACAGGATGTACCTGTACAAAAATCTGAAAACAAATAAAAACCTTAAAAAGATTTTAGTTACATAGGGGAGATAAATACATTCTAGAGGCCTACTGTACCCCATGGTGACCACAGTTAATAATCTTGTATCATATAATAAAAAAATTTGCTGAAAGAAAATATATTAGGGTATCATTGTTCATAAATCTTAACAAAGAGATGGATATGTCCATTTGTAGTAATGAACATGGAATTCATTACAGTATATAGTAATCAGTTTATTACATGGCATGTAAAATAAATTTTAAGACAAAAGAAAAAATGGACAACTAAGTGTGAATACTGGGAATGAAAAGCAACTGAAGCAAACTAAACATATGCACACATACACACATACAAGTGCACACACATGAACATACACTCA
This sequence comes from Mus pahari, assembly GCF_900095145.1. Taxonomy (NCBI): domain Eukaryota; kingdom Metazoa; phylum Chordata; class Mammalia; order Rodentia; family Muridae; genus Mus; species Mus pahari. The sequence goes on along the minus strand of NC_034604.1, from coordinate 7,621,501 downwards.
CACACACATATACACACACACAAGTGCACACACACTCTCACACACATATACTCTATCACACACACACTCTCTCACACACACTCACACACACACACACTTTCACACACATACGCACACACATACATGCACACAAGTGCACATACACACACATGTGTATGCACGTGTATTACGATGCCATGTATGCATGGTGCTTAGAATACTCAAATTCACATACATTATGGGAGAGTGGTAGTTACTCAAAGATAAGAGAGGGGAGAATAGGGGATGGCTTAGCTGACACAAGATGGTGAAAGAGTTCTTAAACTTCTAGAAATGGATAGTGTGAATGTATTTAAAACCACAGAATTGTACATATAAAATACATAAGAGGTTAACCTTTATGTTACATTACTGTTTATTATTATTGTAGGATGTGGAGAAAGGGGAACACTCCTCCATAGTTGGTGGGATTGCAAGCTGGTACAAACACTCTGGAAATCACTCTGGCGGTTCCTCAGAAAGCTGGACATATTACTACCAGAAGATCCAGCAATTCCTCTCCAGGGCATATACCCAGAAGATGTTCTAACTGGTAATAAGGACACATGCTCCACTATGTTCATAGCAGCCTTATTTATAATAGCCAGAAGCTGGAAAGAACCCAGATGTCTCTCAACAGAGAAATGGATACAGAAAGCGTGGTACATTTACACAATGGAGTACTACTCAGCAATTAAAAACAATGAATTCATGAAATTCTTAGGCAAATTGATGCATTTGGAGGATATCATCCTGAGTGAGGTAACCCAATCACAAAAGAACACACATGGTCTGCACTCACTGATAAGAGGATATTAACCCAGAAACTTAGAATATCTAAGATACAATTTGCAAAACATGAAACTCAAGAAGAAGGAAGACCAAAGTGTGGATAATTTGCTCCTTAGAATGGGGAAGAAAATACCCATGGTAAGAGTTACAGAGACTGGGCTGGTGAGATGGCTCAGCGGGTAAGAGCACCCGACTGCTCTTCCAAAGGTCCTGAGTTCAAATCCCGGCAACCACATGGTGGCTCATGACCATCTGTAACAAGATCTGACTCCCTCTTCTGGAGTGTCTGAAGACAGCTACAGTGTACTTATTACATATAATAAATAAATAAATCTTTTAAAAAAAAAAGAGTTACAGAGACAAAGTTCGAAGCTGATTTAGAAGGAAAGTCCATCCAGAGACTGCCCCACCAGGGGATCCATCCCATATACAACCACCAAACCCATACACTATTGCATATGCCAACAAGATTTTGCTGACAGGACCCTGTGAGCTCTCTCTTGTGAAGCTATGCCAGTGCCTGGCAAATACAGAAGTGGATGCTCACAGTTATCTTTAGGATGTAACTAACACAGGGCCCCCAATGGAGGAGCTAGAGAAAGTACCCAAGGAGCTGAAGGGGTCTGCAACCCTATAGGAGGAACAACAATATGAACTAACCAGTACCCCCCAGAGCTGTGTCTCTAGTTGCATATGTAGCAGAGGATGGCCTAGTCGGCCATCAGTGGGAGGAGAGGCCCTTGGTCTTGTGAAGATCATATGCCCCAGTACAGGGGAATGCCAGGGCCAGGAAGTGGGAGTGGGTGAGTTGGGAGCAGGGCAGGGGGGGTATAGAGGGCTTTGGGGGTAACATTTGAAATGTAAATGAAGAAAATAAATAAATAAATAATAATAATAATAATAATAATAATAATAATAATAATAATAATAAAGAAATTCTGTTTGGTTCAAGGTAATGTATGGTCCTGTGAATAGGGTTAGAGAACTGCGTTTCTAATGATAGAAAGCTGCACCTTGGAGACTACCATGATGTGGGTGTAAGCCTGTGGGCCCAGGGATGGGGGTCTGGACTTCTGCCTAGTGGCAGTGCTGTGACCCCATGAACTTTGCTTAACCTGCTCAGACCTTGATTTCTCCATCTATCAAACGGATGGTGTGGGGGAGGGGAATGTTATATCTACAGGTCCTAAAACTTGATTTACTTACTCTTGCAATCCAGTTTACCCTGACTTCAGACATTTAGCCCTCTGTTGATGAATAAACAGATTCTCAGGAAATTAAGCTTGTCTTCCAGAGGAATGGTTTCTTTTAGTAAGTTCTCACAGAGCAAGTGCAAACACCCACAAAGGCGGGCCTTTGAGAACGCAGACTATTTCCTGAACTCATAATCCTCCCCTCTGAGAAACCGTCCACAGTGCAGAAATGTGGTTTCAACCCAGACGTAGAAACCCAATTCTTCAGTGACTGGTAGACTGGAGGGAAGCAAGCCATACTACTGTGCTTTAGTTCTTACAGTTCCAAGTGCCAACCCACACTTTGGTTTTAGAGTTAGTTTACAAAGCTACATTTTCTACACTTGAAACTAAAAACGTTTAAGATAATGCATACAGTACCATCTCTACCTCTGAATCGTGATCAGTCTCTCAGGGCCCACATTTGGTCCCTTGTACAGCCTGGACTCAGTAGGTGCCACTTCTTGGCCCATGGCTTTTTATTTATTTATTTATTTATTTATTTACGATCAGATCACTCAGCTCAGAACTGACATTCAGCCAGCTCTCTATGTAAACAGTTGGCACACTCAGTAGGCCTGCATATAAAGAGGCTTTCAGGGCCAGTCTAAATGCAAACAATCTCTGGGAAGCAATGGCCTAGGACTATCCCACTGTAGAAGGCTGCCTAAGGAAATATGTATTGTTCTTTAAAAGGACACCAGTAGGAAATGTAAACAAAGAGTGAATAAAGAGCTCAGGGACACTCATTTTCCTAGGAAATAGGTGCTTGAGATTGAGGGACTCTGGCACAGCTGTCTGTCATCGACCCCTATAAGATTGGTCAGTCTTCCATGACTGGGATTCACTCTTGTGCCCCATAGGAGGTAGCCAGCTATTATCATAGATCATCCACTAGAGGGTGATAATCACATAGGCTTTGGGATGCATGGCTGTCCCAGAGGCACAGTGGTACCTAGGCACATCGCGAAGTCCTGAGTAAGAAGATTCTAATATCTTGTCTGTGCCTTAAGAAGGACCCCACATGCAGGAGTAGGGGAGGGACACCTATATCTTTCCCCCTCACTTATGGCTTGAGTTGTACCTCCTTTTTATACTTTGCTAGGAAAAAATTTTATGTGCATATATAAATTATACATGTTTGTAACAAATTCTATATAGCATTCATGTATATATGTGTATTTTCAAGCAGAAAGGTTGCTTCTTCCTTGTTTATATGGTACAGTGGTAGTGCTTGTGAGTTTTACCATCAGGAGAAAAAAAATTGCTGAGCCCTTTCCTTTTCTTGATATGATTGTAGGTCTTTGAGACATTAAGTTGTTTCAAGTAATAAGTTGTTCCAGAGGGGACTTGTTTTTTTCTCTCACCATTTTAAAATGTGGAGTATGTATTATAAACCTTACAGCAATATTTATAGTAAAAAAATCTGAAACCTTTAATTGAAGATTTTTCTTTTCTAGGGAGACTAGGACTGGAAGGACCTCAATGTATAGACGAAGATGTGTGAGATGAGCTGGAGTCTAAAGTTTGATTGAGACGTTAGTCTGGAATCTTGGACTCCGGACATGAGAAATAATAACTGTTTAATAAACATTTTGTTGGCTGCCTCAAGCCCAGGCACACATCAGTGGTGTTCAGATGTGTGTGTATGTGCGTGTGTGTTGTGTGTGTGTGTTCCAGATTGGGCCACCCCTCAGCTACATTTGTGTTGGCAGTCATTAAGGTAGCCCTTCATTAAGGCAGTTCTCTGAGCCTTTTCCTTAATATTTCACACTTTAGGAAGAAATCCTTGGAAATTCATACTTCAATGCACATATACTTGCACCTTGTATGTATTATTTAGAGAATATATTGAGTACTATGCCATGGTTTCAAGGAGTTACAAGGTCAAGCTCCTGGAAACTGCCTCTAAAACTCTTCCTAGTTCCTGTTTCTCAGTCAAACTTATGTACAAAGTAAGTCCTTCATGATTGCAGAATATATATTCCATAGTTGTTATACAATTATAATTGTAAAGAAGATAGTCTATTGTTTGAGTGAGGTGTTTATAATGCATTTATTTCGGTTTTAACAGAGAAACGGATGAGGTGCCTTTTTCTTCTTCATGAACCTGGTTGATTATCTGTGTCTCAGGTCTGTTGTTGCTCTTCCCTGCTGTCCGGCTTCGCATCTGTAGGACCTGATGTTCATAAAGGAGTAAAGCCTTGAGAGCTGAAGCGGCCCTGGCTTGCCAGCTTTACACTGCTGGAGTTTTGTAAGAACAAACATACCCAGTACCTTGCATGAAACAGAGAAGTCAAATCTTGTTTATCTATCACTGCTACTAGCTGCATCATTATAAATAATGAAAATAGATATATTAGAATCCTACTGGATGCAGTAAGAGGAGGATGACCGTGTGAGCATAACTCACACTTGACCTTGACAGAGCTGGGCTGTTCCTCTGCAAGTTCCCTCAGATGTGCTATATGCTGGCTCACCCAACCCACCCCCACCCTGTAATATACAAAGGTGGGATGTGTTTAGCCACAGAACATTCGGGAGATAACAGTAACTACATTTCTGTCTCTGCTGCTGGTGCTAGGAACTCCAGCTTTAACTTTGACATCTGCTAAAATGTGAGCACGTGATACTTACTCTGCAAGGACATATTTTACTTCCCAGTTTAATTCCTTCCCAGACCTTTATTTTACATCTGTGTCCCACCAATGTTCTTTAAGGAACTTTATGGAATCGGCCTTAGAATGGAAGTTCACAATAATGTCCAAAGAACTCATTTAAAAAAAAAAAAAAAAGCCCAAGGGAGAAAACAGAGGGAATGAAACTCAGAATGCCAGCCAGGGAATTTTCACCCAATCAGGACAGACCCTGGACATTCCTGCTACTCACGCCTGATGGATTGAACATTTGTCACAAGGGCTTGGTACCGTCTAGCACGTAAAGATATGCGGAGTTTTCCTAGTGGGCTCCGGACTCTATTTTATTCTCACTTCCTTTCTTCTGGCTTGACCCGCGATAAGTTATAAACGACTTATCAAACGTCCACATTTAAAGAGTAGACGGCTCCATAAATACCTACTTGGCCTCATTAAAAAGCCCCAGTGATTAAAGAGAATGATTAGTGTGGTGCCAGAGGGGAAAGAAGAAAATCCAACATCTGCCTCCAAACAGGGCCAGAGCTCTTCTTAGGGAAGATCACTGGTGTCAGGGAAGAGAGCTTTGGCCTGTGCTGAAACAGAACATCAGGCTGCCAAGCCTGCACCCTGGGCCTGTCATCCAGAAAGAATTATGAAAAGTGCACACGTTCTCAGAGACGATTACCCTCTTGCCCTCCACGCCTCCCTCTCCACTCCCTTGTTGCCCCCATTGAAACTTAGAGCATAATTAAAACGGGGAACCTATAACCGGTATGAAATGACCCTCAAATGACTGCTTAATTACAGTGAAAAGAAAGCGGGTGGTGGGGTGGGGGCTACAAATAACCAGGAACTGTCCCGGCTGTCACTGAAGAGGAGTCTGCCCATGAGTCATGAGTCATGTGAGTTATGAATTAGCCGCCTGCTTCTGCCCTGCTTGGGCTGTCCCTTCCTGTTCCCCCAGGCCAGGCCTGCGTGGGGACCGGGTCGGAACCAGGCGTGGGTTTCTGTTCCCAGGGCTGGGGAGCTCAAGGGGCCAACTCCCCCTGCACTCCCCTGGCCGTCGGTGGGTCGCGGGAAGTCTCCCAGGCTGCAAGGAGACAGGCTGACTGAAGCGGCGCAGCCAGCGCGGCTGCAGATAAGTTAATGTACACAGAGAGGATGTAAATTACCACGACCCTCAGCAGCAGGACATTGGCCAGGGCCCTGTCAGTGAGAGGACAAGCGTCGGCAGGCTGCGCTCCCTGACATCCAGCCTGGGATGGAGCCGCCAGGCGGCCCGGCCGGGGAGGACCTCTTGGAGCCAGGCTTGCCTTGAAAACAGCTGCGTGTCCCTGACACCTCCAAACTAATGCATTTTTAATCAGGGGAATTAGCTCTAGGAGACCCGGGTTTTTCCGAGCCCCCTCCTCCCCGCCCCCTAGTTTATGGACTAGGATACCTCTCTGCGTCCTAACCACGAAGGACAAAGTCCCGGGCCATCCCAGCACACTAGACCGAGCCACCTTTTGCCATCTCCCTCCCCACCCCCATCCTCCAGCAGGGCCTCCTCCACCCTTGTCTCCATCGTTTTCGCCCCCACCCTTCCCTCTGTTTATACAGTGACATCACAGCCCCTGGCTCTCCAAGTCGCAGAGAAAACAGAGTTCAAAAAGGCAAACAGGAAAACCCGCTGGTCCTGGGCACCAAAGAGGGTCAGTCCACCCCAGGAATGGTGCAAACCAGCACGTGCTGACTGGGACCGGCCAGTTCTCCAGAAAAGGCTGACGCCTGTGAGGGGGAAACCTGTGACATCCACTCACGGAACTTAATTCTTTTTCTTGTAGTTTTGTAAGAAAAGTGAAGAGAGAAACATGGGTAAAATTAATTTTAATTATTTTGCTAAACCTGATATATCCAAAATATCATTTCAACATGCGATACATGTGAACAATTATTAATGAAATATTTCACATTCTTTTCACTGTGTCTTCAAACACAGTACATATTTTAACACTTGCAGAACCAATTTTTCATAAAAAATAATGAATCTGTATTTAGTTCATTCTAAACATTCAAAAATGTTTTCTAAGGGCACAATTCAGTGTTACTAAATTTGAATTAATATGACATAAAATTGAATTAATATTAAAATAAGTCCTTTGCTTGCACATTTCATGTTCTTAATATCTGTCAGCTATAGGTGGCTTCCACGTGGATAAAACAGAGGGTCATAGAAACTGTCCAAGTTGCAGCTTTTTAAAAAAAATGTGAATTAAGTGTTGCTGTATTTGTCTTATGTAGGAATTAGATGACATATGGTACTGTGATCTCTGTAATTTGGAACTTGAATATCCTTCAAAGGGCCACATGTTGAAACCTTTGTCCCCAATTGGTGGCACTCTTAGGAAGCAGTGGGAAATTGGGCTTTTTGGGGGCTGTGCCCTTGCAAAGGATGTTGGTTGTGTGTGCCCTTTCTCTCCACCTCCCACGATGTCTGGCCTCATCTAAAGCCCAAGAACAGCAGGCCAATGGAGCATGGGTTATAACTTCACAAAGCACGAGCCTCAGTAAGCCCTTCTCTCTCAGAATTGTGTAGTTCTGCTATCTGCTATAGAAACCAAAAGCTGGCTAACATGCATATTATATTCACCACAGGGGCTGGTATGTTTGCCCAGTAATAAAAGCTACTTTAAGGACTATTTCCATACTTCATTGATTTACTATGTCCATTCTTTACCCACTGAGACAATCTGTCTTCCTCCAGAGCTTGGGCACACTGGAATCCTTTTGTCTCTTGTTAGTGGACATGACCTTTATGTTCAACATATCTACAGCTTCCTTCAGTATCTTCCAGGACATGTGCTGGCTACTCTCTGTTTTATGAAGAGAACACAGATATATTTTTTTTTTTTTAGAACTACATATCTAAGTACCCAGTAAAGATCTTTGCTGAAAATTTCCAGAGATATTTTTAATGCATCCCACCTAAACCTGATCTGTTTATTATCAGAAATCAGAAATGTGCCTTTCTTTCTGGGTTCCCACATTGCTGATACTATATTCCTCTCAGTTCTCGTGATCCATCACTGTTCCAGGCACAGCAACTAGTCCTACCTGTTCTGCTATCTAAACATGGCCAGATCCATACAACCTCACTCTCCATGGTTCTCACTCTGCTTCAGGCTGCTGTCCCCTCCCATATTGCAAATGTTTGTTTTTCTTCTACTTTGTTCTCTCTTGTTATCCATTCCCCAATATTCTGCAAGGGTCAGTTTTCAAAAGCATGGATCTGATTCTGCAGAAAACTTTTTGGAACATATAAATAACCTTGAATTCCCCAACAGAGCATTTGAGTTCCTCTGTGAATTCCCTCTGCTTCCTTGCTTGCTTTCTTGCTTTTCCTTCCTTCCTTCCTTCCTTCCTTCCTTCCTTCCTTCCTTCCTTCCTTCCTTCCTTCCTTCCTTTCTTCCTTCCTCCCTCCCTTCCCCCTCCCTCCCTTCCTTCCCTCCCTCCCTCTTTCCTTTTCCCCTCTTTCCTTCTTCCCTCTCCTCCCCCTCCCTCCCTCCTTCCTTTCTTCTTTCTTCCTTTTTAATGTTCACAGTAGCCTTCACAGCTCACCCACCCGGTTTAGCTCTCAACATTCCTCTCTGGCCTCTTCTCTTTCCTCCACTCCTCTTGTTCTCTGATGGAGGAGTTCCCATGGCTGACCACATTATATTCATGCGTATCCTACAAACCATGTCTTTACTCTGAGTAGGTGCCTGTGATGCACAGCTAGACACCCCTCCCCATTTTACCATTCAGGGCCATACTGTTATGTTGGACTATACTGCTTGCTGAGCATCCCTGGACTCTGAACCCCAAATCAGGAAAAGCCAGCTCTCCCTGGTAGGATCATGCCTGCACAGCATCTAAGGAAGGGACCATTCAGCTGCTGAGCACCGGTCATCTGCTATTGCTTATTGTGCCTGCTTTCAGTCCATGGGATTTTATGCTTCCTTACTTTGTTTCACTTTGACTATAGATACATCGACACTAGAACTAAACATCGACACTAGAACGATCTAACTCCTTGTTAAAAAAAAAAAAAAAGACAGTGTTCATGTTGGAGCAATGAGGAAAATAAAGCTCCCCCTCCTAGGATTCCAGGGAAGAATGGAATGTGAAAAGTTAACTCAAGGTGGTAAGTGTCTGGGTGCCAGGCAGGAGCAGGGGTAGACATTCCCTAACTGGCCAGGAGCCTAACGAGACTTGCCAGTGCTATGAGCAGACATCATCGGTTGGCTCTCTGCCATGCCTTGTGCCCTCGTACCACACTGAGTGCTGTTCGTCAGCACCATGCTGACATTAGAGACAGACAGACAGCTTGAGACTGTAGGCAAAGGCGGTGATGGCTAGGTATTCTCCCAGAGGCCCGAAGAGCTGGATAGGAATGTCTGGTTTCTGCCTCTGACACCTCCGGCCCAGGGATGGAGCCCCAGCGATCTCTTTCCATCAAAGGGCTTGATCCCAGGAAAGTCAACTGAAGAGAAACTTCAGCTCTTTGTCTGTTTTCGGGTTAAAGCTATGTGAAACTGTCAAAGCAAATATCGTGTTTCTCTGGAAAACTATAAATTCCTTTGGCTTTGAGTCCAGGAGGGTTGTTATATGATTGGAGGAAAGATGAGCCTATAGATCACAAGTCATTAGCTGTGTGGTTCTGTGTTTAGCCCAGGTCTGCAGGGCAAGCTACCTTAGTACCAAGCCTACTGCCAGGTTCAAATGGTTGATGTTCTTTAATGACTGCTCACGATGAACACTGAGAATCAACTTGGAGCTTGTTACAAACTTGGCAACTCCTGCATATGTCATCAGATTGAACAGAGGTGTTGATAAGCTTTGTCTAGGGGATTGTAAATAAAAAATGGAAGTTATCCACAGTGTTGTAATAGAATGTGCCTGAAAATATTCAGAAGGAAGTAGAGCATTCTAAAACACTGTGGTGTGTATTTGTCCATCCTTGACAGACTCTTTATAGGTTAAAGTAGTATTAACATTAAATGCATGGTAGAAAATCACATGGAAAGTTAGAGATGACCATGAGTTGATACTCTTTCCATCTTTGATGGTTGGCAAGCAGGAGCCATTGTCCCCTTTTTTTTTCAGGGACTATGCTAACCTTACTGATCTTCTTATGCTATATTAACAACCTTTCACCCTTTGTGATTGAGTACAGACTTCTTGGGTTACCACATGTTCTTCAGGAACAACGATCTAATGTCCTGTGCTGTTCTAGCATGGGAACCTGCCTCTTGGCCACTCATGTAATTTTGGTTATCTGGGTTGTTGATTTTGAAGTAAGAATTTTCAAAGGGATTCCTGAGGGATGTTGTCATTGCTCTTAAACTGATAGTTCCAATGAGTATATAGTGCTCCCATGGCAACCTTTCACTAACATGTATTGTCAGAGAAACATTGACCGCCAGAGTTTTATGTTAAAATACTGTGAAAAATCAACAGAACACAGGTCCATCAGTTTCCCCTAGTCTCTGATTTTAGAGAAAGCCTGCAGCCTTCATTGGGAGAGAGTATTTGCTCCAACAGGGAGCCACAGCAGAAGGAGCCCACAAGGAAAGACTCATCCAAGCCCTGGAAGAGACCTGCCTCCGGAGGCCAGAAGCGTTTTCTGGGGATGACCCAGAGGGACAGGAGAGGTTGGAAGGTCTGGCTTTCCTGACATGTTTGATTTCTGGAAAATAGCCTGATAGTACGTAAAACTAGTTTTGAATAGTTTCTTGTCTTTTAAAAAATGTAAATGTTCAGGATTAACTAGAAAAGGTGAAAGAAGGTACATATTGAGATGCTCATTTTAGCCCACTGTGACAGGAGAAAAAGGAGAAAAGGAGAGTTTGTGTATCCAAAGTAAGGCAGCCGCATCACCACACCATCAGGACTTGCTCAGGGTGACCCACTGATACCAGTATTCTGGAACAACAGCATAAACATAGCATGTCTGAACTGAAGTTTTTGAGGAACGATTTAAAAATCTGAGCAGCAACTAGCTGTTAAATGACATCAAGGAGGGGCTGGAAAGATGACTCAGGAGTTAAGAACACTTGTTCTTGCAGAGGACCTGGGTTCAGTTCCCAGCACCCACATGGCAGCTCACAGGCACCAGTCACGGGCACCTCCACTTCCAGGGCATCAGTCTTCTGGCCTCTGTAGGCACCAAGCACGCCCATGGTACATTCATACAGGCAGGCAAAACACTCATACACCTAAAATAAATAACACGTAAAAACATGACACCAAGGAGCAATCATTAGTAGTCAGGTGTGATGACTGTATTAAGATTTTGAGGTGGAAGAGTTTTATCTTTAGGAGCTGAATGTTGAAAATTTTAAAACAAAATGTTATGAATAAATGTGATTTACTTTCAATTATGTAAATACTTACGTGTGTGTATGTGTGTGTGTGTGTGTGTGTGTGTGTGTGTGTGTGTGAGTTCACAGTCTCCTTATGCTTTGTAGTTGAAAGTAGTACCAATGAAGACCAATCCAGGCAATAAATTGTACAGAACATAAATGGAAAACTCTTCACATATACATGTGTTCACAGCATATGCTGCAAAGTATTGTGTAATTACAGACGATGGGAAGAAAGCATGTAAGCATCCATTGAATTTATCTTTTAACTTCTGTGTATTTGAAAGATCTTCATAATACTTTATATAACTTGAAATACCTCATACAACATTATTTTGAGAAATACATTATGCCCTGTAACAGTTCAGTGATTACACTGGGATGGATTTATGGATGATTGCTATTTTATTTTTATAACACTTGGATGCATCTTCTGCAGCCAATGTACATTATTTTTATTACTGAAAATTAAAGCCATATTGTGTTGAGCATTTATTATGCTCTCTGCTTTGCATAAATTATCATACCTTATTCTTTGCAAAGCCTCGAAAGGCTGCTTCTACTGCATGTGTTTGCAGTTGAGGAGCCCAACACTAAGGGACCTTCACATCTACACACTGATGTGTGACAACAACATTGGGACGTAAGCTTGAGAAAAAGTATATAATTCAACAATAATGTTCAAAAGGTTTAGAAAGGTGAACGGCATTAGCTGTGCCACTGGAGGTTTACTACGGAGGCTGTGCAGACGCTGAAGCCGGATTCCAGGCCCAGCTGTTCAGGGAGAGGCTGCTGACCCTCTATGGCACTTCAGAGCCCTGCTCTGGGCACAGGGCACCCTCCCTGCCCCTCCTGAACCTGAGGTATGCTGCAAGTGACAGATTTGCCCACAGCTCAAGGCTCTTCCACTGCTTTGAGGACCCAGTGGGATGTCCAAAATTCTGGTTGGCGTTTTTATGTTAGAGTTTGACTCCATTATTCTGAAGACATCTTTTAGTATCAACTGAGCTTTTTAATTTGTTTTATATTTTACTTATTTATTTAGCAACTCCCCCATCCCATCACTGCAAGGGCCAAGAATGGGAAAATCATCCTTAATTTTTTTTTTTTTTTGCTAAGTTTTCACAGAGATAGCCTGCCTTTCTAGGATTATGGGGACTGACATCGACGGAGGACGGAGACAGAAGAGGACCGTGGGCACAGAGGCTCCAGGCACATCTAGAGTGCACTACTGTGCTCTGTGCTGTGTGTCTGAACAGCACACTCCTCCTTTGGGGGGTTTGAATGGAGGCTCAAGCCAAAACACCAAAACTGTGATCAACTGTGGCTCAGGGGCTGAATGAACATTGGGAAAACTTAGTGTGTGTGCGTGTGCATGTGCGTATGTGTGTGCCTGTGCATGTGTGTGCACATATGTGTGCACACATGTGTGTGCGTGTGTGCACGCATGTGTGTGCACGCATGTGTGTGCATGTGTGCACATGCACATATGTGTGTGTGTGTGTGTGTGTGTGTGTGTGTTTCTTCATTTGTACAGAATCTCTGGCCTTCCAGAGCTTCCCCATCCTCCTCAGACTCTACAGCACTGAGTTTATTTTGGAAGTTCTGCTTTAACTCCAGGTATCAGGTTACTAATCATAGGGCTTTGGGGAAGCTGGGGAGGTGAAGCATGCTGCTTGCAAACACACACGGTACTGCTCCAGGCCCTCAGGGTTTGGTTTCTTAGGTTTGTGTCTAGCAGCTTATTGTTTCAAGCATCGGTGCCATTGCAGAAGATCACTGAAATAATGAACACTTGTCCTGACTGTGAGCAGAGAATCTTCCACTAGAATCCATCACTCTCACTCTCGCCTCTCAAAATCCATGTTGGTTTGTGGTTTCTGTGTTAATGTTACTGATATAATCAATATGTAAACATTTTCTTTTTCTTTTCTTTCTTTCTTTTCTTTCTTTTTTTTTTCTTTTCAAGTCAGGGTTTCTCTGTATAGCCCTGACTGTCCTCGAACTCACTCTGTAGACCAGGCTTGCCTCAAACTCAGAAATCTGCCTGCCTCCGCCTCCCAAGTGCTGGGATTAAAGGCGTGCACCACCATATCCGGCAAACATTTTCTTTTGGGGTAGAAAAAACCCCAAAAGATGATAAATAAAAGCTGGGGACAGTAATATGGTTCAGTGGTTAGGTTCCACATCTGCTGATCTGAGTTGCATCCCCGTGGTGGAAGAGCGTACACTGACGGGCCACATTGTTCTCCAACTGCCTTGGCATAGCTCACTAACATACATAGAAGCACACACAGTACACAAATTCATCATACACATTTTTAAAATATAGTAATTTTTTTCAAATGAAAGCTTGCCTGTTCTGGGACATGTGGATTCACAGGGGACACCCCAACACATGTGCAATCAAGAAAAACAGCTGGCTTCTCTTTCAAGAAAGCACCACTCAAAATTAAACTTGCACAAGGCTCTTGTAAGGATAAGGCCTTGTCTCTGGGAATCCCAAAGGCCAGTGATTGGCAGCAGCAAATGGAGGTTTTTGAGTAATGGTCAGAAGTCTGTGACCACAGCACTGGGCACCAATGCACCAGAGCAATGTTGGCTCTGAGGTACTTAATCCTGAAAGCTGCCGCACCAGAGCTTTGTGAGGCCCATTTGGCTGTTTCTCATGAAGATTTCAATTAAACTTATTTCCTTTACTGAACTTGAATGGGCAGTTTAATTTTCTTAAAAACTTTTTTACTCAGTCGATAAACAGACATGACCATGTGGTTAGGACAGCTAGGGAGCTGCTGAAAGACAAGAGACAACCCTAGGGGGCCTCACATCCACAATAGGGACTCTGTAAAACACTGCATCAGGAGCCTCACTGAACCTGGGAGGTCATCCATTGGCCAGACTACCTGGCCCCAGTAATCATCCTGTCTTCTTATCAGTGCCAGGATTGTAGGAGCCACAACCACCACATATCTAGCTTTTTATGTGGCTCCCCGGGGATCTGAACTCAGGCCCTCCCTACATGGTAAGCAGTCTGACAACTGAGCTACCTACAACCCCTGATGTTTTTGTTTAGTGATAACTGCTGTTTATTTACATTCTTAATGAGATGACCTAACGTGAATGGGACGCTGGTTCCAGGCACGGAGCCTCTTCCTGAAGTCACTCACAATGGGCTTCACAAAGAAGAGACCAACGCTGTGTCCCGGCCGACCAGAGAACTGACCAAACTGTTCATCTTTTGACAGCCACCTCGTACCCACCTGGAATTTCGTACATCCATTTTTCTTCTTTTCTTTCTTAAAGTATTGCCTGGGAAAATCAGAGGTGCTGAGATTGTCAGGGTCACCCACGCTTCCACTGCTAAACTACAGATAGGTCTTTAGCTCTCATCTTACTTGAATTATCTGAACCATGGACAGTTGATCAATCCTTTCTCTTAAACAAGGCCTTTGCTAAGCCCTGGGCACTCCACTCTCCTTGTTTTCCTCCTCTGCTGACTGTCCCTTCTTAGTGTTTTGTTTTCCTGGCTCTTTCTTCTCTTCTCTTTCACGTTAGAGGCCAAACCAAGATGGAAGCATGTGACAAAACTGAAAAGATCAGCTCATGTTGAAAAAAATTAAGGGTGCAGGGGGAACAAGGATACAATCTGCAGCCACAGCAGACTTTGAATACAACCAACAGCCTACCAGGGAAACATCAAACTTCATACCACCGCCTGATCCATTATGTCAGGCTTGCACTAAAAAGCTGCAAGGTAGGATAAGTATAATCCAAAGAATCTGAGAACCAGAGCCAGGTCATCACCAAAGTGCAGGCATGGGGATGGAGTTAGAGGATGGGATGAAAGACTGGTCTCCATAGCAACAGGAAGGACCGATACACTTGAGAGATGAGAACTCTAAGAAAGGATTTAAAGGAGGAGCTAGAAGTTAAGATCTTATAGTAGAACAAACGCACTTCAATAGGCTCATTAGTGTGCTGATCATCGTTGTGGGGGATTCAGTGTACAAAGAAAAGCATAAAGCCTATAGAAAATACGATCATAGAAATACATTGAATATATATAGAGAAATATAATAATACTGAAATGAAAGAACAACCAAGAATTTTGCGGTAATTCCAAAATTTAGAAAATGCAGAAATGTGATGGCTGAAGAGGAGAAAGGAGACGTGGGGAGGGATGTTTAAAGTGCCACTGTTTTGGAGGGCACAGGTGGCACATGGAAGGAGGTGTGGTCAGGGAGGACACAGGGCATGGGAGGGTAGAAGAGTGAAGCCCAGGATTTTGTTTACTTTATATATGCTAATAAAATGCTCACATAGAAGATATCCATGGCAACATATTATATTTACATAGAAAATGACATACCATTTTCACATTGGGAAACAAACAGACGAAAACAAAGAAAAGTTGAAAAAAATCTAGGGGAGTCAACCAGAGACCTTCAAAGCGAAATGAAGAGAGTGATTCTGTGGGCTTCCTAGTCAGATGTCATCAGGCAATGATAGAGGGAAGGGAATGTGTAATGTGTGAGGCAGTGCTTGCACAACACGAGAGAAGATGCAAACGCCCAAAGAACATAAAGTCAGTGGTAAAATGAGCAACCAATTATAAAGTATGAAAGATACAAGAAAAGATGCAAAGGAAACGTAAGAAATAAGGCCTGGAGAAAGGCTATGTCTCAGGGAGGTGGAGTTTGACACACAGAGAGGCATCACTGCGCTCCTATAAACCCGTAACGTGCAAAACTGAGCAAACTGAATGCTGGAGCAGGCATGCCAAAGGCATAGCCTCTTAGACCACGACCAGCCTTTCCAGACTCATCTATTTGCCAATATTTATTTAAGGTCACTCTGTTTGTTTGAGGATGGGAGGCTGCATTCATGAATGTTAGTGTGTGTGTGTGTGTGTGTGTGTGTGTGTTCACATGTGTTGGCACATCTTTGTGTATAGATATGCATGGGAAAACTTGAGGTCGACACTCAGAGTCTTCATTACTCTCAACCTTATTCTTGAACAGGCAGGTATCAAAATTGAGTCTAAAGCCCTTCCATGTAGCTAGTCTAGCTAGCCAGCTTGACCAAGAGAGTTCTGTTAACAATATTTCTACATGAGCTTAGCAACTGCAAACCATGCACCATAGAATGCAAGATGCTAACTAACATCAGAAGAGTGTGTGTGTGTGTGTGTGTGTGTGTGTGTGTGTGTGGCAGGAGGTGTTACTGCTAATTTGGAATGAGAGTTTAAGTAGTAATTAGCCAAAGGAAATGAAGGCGATGGTGGGGGGGGGGAGCTGATTCCAGACACAGAGAACAAACTCTATGCAGACACAGAGATGAGAGAGTCAACACAATGCAATCCAGGGGAGAGGCTTGGAGTCAGGAGCTGTGGAAACCAAGGTTATGAGCCAGAGTTTAAGGAAGAGCCAGATGAAGAGTTTTACTGTAAGCCAAAGTAAGAAGCACCTTGAAGCCCTCTGACCAGGGGAGTTGAGTAGTTTTAATGACTTTTCTCATTGCTCTGACAAAATATTTGAGAAAAGCAACTTACAGAAGGAAGAGGTCATCCCAGCTTGAGGACGTAGTCCATCATAATGGTGGAAACTAGCAGGGAGAAGCCCAAGGCAATCTGTTTTACTGTGCTCAGTTGGGAGCACAGAAAGCAAGGTGGCTGCCTCTCCACTCATTTTCTTCCTGTTTTCTATTCTGTAAGAGACCCAGGTCCATGGGATGGTCATCACCCACATTTAGGGCAGATCTTTCCCCCTCACAGACTCTCCCAGATTCATGAGATGGTTTCAAATCTACTGAAGTGAACCAGACTGACTTGTTCTTTCCAATGATCTCTCCAGAGAACACTTTGGGAGGACCCATGGTTACAGACATGGGCAGGGAGATAGGCACACATGACTCTATGCCTGAACTGGGGGTTCAGTTAACTAGACAACCTTGAAAGAGGTGTTCTTGAAACTGTGAGGGGGCATATTTTGATGTGAGAGCTTCCATCAAGAGGAAGAAACCAAGGAGACATTTCCTGTTGACATGACATGGCACCTTTAACTGAATAGAAAAGAGATTGTGACAACAACAGACCTGCCACGGATGGTGGCAGGTAAATTCAATTGAGGACATTTGATTTTAAAATGGTTCCAGGACATGGAGCCTGTGTAGGATCTAGAACTTGGAAGAGAAGTATGGGTTGGAGAGAAAAGACCTGGAAGTTGTTGGCAAACGGTTATAAAGAAATTGTCAGGTTTATTTTTATGGCAGGTGAAACTCTCTGGGAGGGAGAGGTAGAAACAGGAATTCTAACCTGTACATCCTCACCACATGGCCCTATATCTGTATCTGCCTGTTGTGACCCTAATGATTTTCTTTCCCATCTTGAAAAACTCTGGAGATATTCCTGTTTTTCAAAGAAATTTCCTGCATGCATTTAATCCTACTGAGACCTGATGTCCCAAGGTCAGCAGGTGCCCAAGGGGGGGCTTCCTTTTCTCGGAGTAGAAGGGGAGGGGTAATGATGGAGGGATTTGTGAGGTTGGGACTGGGAGGAGAGGTGGGCAAACCTGAATGTAAAGTGAATAAATAAATTAATTAATGGAAAAAACTCCTTTGTCTTTTTGTGTTAAAACATTTTCCAGATTTTTCTGTCACAGTTTACAACCCAAATATTCCTAGTTAGATACAAAACAAAACACATGACATTTCAGGAGGAGTCCTTTATCTGGGCAGGAGTGTGTTTGGTCTCTGAAAGCAGCAGCCCTTCCTTCTAAACTGGACCTGAAGACACACCTAGGCGGGACACTCACCACCTGTCTCCTCACACTTCCTTGTGACACACGTGTCTCCACTATAAGGTTGGCCCCACGGCTGGTTCTGTCCATCCTTTCCTCTGGAATATCCACTGACGTCACTTGTCCCCTCCTTTCGGGGATTCCCACACTTAACCCCACCTGACCCACAGCTCCTATTTCCTCTCGACTCCAAACGACTCTTTGGTCTGAAGCCTTTTTTAATTTCCCACACAGAGGAGGGAAGCTGAATACATTGGAAGTGACCTCATTCCTCTTGGTATCCCCCCTCCCAGCCCAGGCACACTGTCATTTCATATGTACAGCCTCCGGGGTCCTCAACTGTGGAGGGACCTGCTCCAGGCTGACACGGGGCTCAGGCTCTTGCCCTCACACTTTCTCAGGTAACAGCTCATCCGCTTGTGGAATACATTTGTTTGTGATTACAGGCTGCAAACAGCACCCCGGCTCAGGGCCTATGTGATGGCCCAGCGCCATGAGAAAACACATTAGTAATTTTTATGACCCTAATACACCCATGCAGGATTTCCCCAAACAGAAAACATGCATGGATTTTATTGTCTTGTATGATTAGAGCCCCTTATGGCTGATGCATATATATTAGAACTAACAGAACACAGGGCTTTCCAGACGTTTAGGGTTGAGAGACTTCTGACTCTGGTTAGTGAACTCCTTGTTTATCTACTTGGAGGGATATAAAATACACAAGGAAATTGTTTTGGTTTTTTTAACCACCAAGTTGCTTGAATGTTTCTCTCATTATAAGTAACTAACTTGTGCGCAAATGATAACCCTTAACTGCTTCGGAGAGCTCAGCACAATGATGGGAGCTGGGGAGACTGGGGACCCTTCAAGAACTCTCAGCTTTCCTTTGAAACACTCATCACTAGACCAGGGAGAGCTCCAGCTGGTTTATGGGGACCTGTCATCCAATCAAGGTGTCTAAATAGAAGATGACAGATCCTTATTGGGTCTAATTAATTTCCCTTAATAAAAAGTATACATAATTCATACTGAAAGCCATCATGGCTGAGTGTGGGCACACATTTATAATCCTAACACTAGGAGGTGGAGGCAGAAGGATTACGGATTTGAAGTCACACAAAATTCCAGGCTAGCCTGACCTACAGAACACATAGTGAACACCTATCTCACAGAAACAGAAAGTAAAAATCAAAACAAAACAAAACAAAACAACAACAACAAAAAAAAAAAAAAGGAAGAGGAGGAGGAGGAGCGAGGAAGGAGGAGGAAGAGGATGTGGGGCACGAAAGGAGCTCAGGGTCCACTAGGAATGAGCCTTTGAACACTGGCTGGGGAGAGCCCAGAGAAGCTGCATCGAGCGCCACACTGCTTTTCCTTGAAGAACAAACTCACTGTAAATCTGGCTGTTCCCGAAGTCAGCTCCACACGGTGGGGAGTAGGTGACCTGGGACAGAGGAGGCCTTCCCTTCAGAGAGTGGACAACAGATGTGGTTCCGCTAGGGAGCAAGCCTGCATAAGGGGCTTGAATGTGTGCTTCTCGTAGTTGGTGTGATGTTTGAATGCCATTTAAACATGTTGACTACATCTCTACTCTCTATCAGTCTTCAAAAGTATGCATTCCGTTGAGATCTAAGGGTGAAAACCTGGCTAAGGACGCCAGTTTTTGTTTTGTTTTGTTGGGGATGTGTGTTTTTGTTTCTTTGTTTTTTGTTTGTTTTTTGAGACAGGGTTTCTCTGTAGCCCTGGATGTCCTGGAACTTTCTTCGTAGAGCAGGCTTAAGATCTAAACTATTACAGATACCACAAACTCACAGAAATCCACCTGCCTCTGCCTCCCAAGTGTTGACATTAAAGACATAAGACTAATTATAAGACACTCACTCTTGTTTTAAGAGCTGAGGAAAAAACGCAGTAGACTAAGGAGAAAAATAAAGGACAGTAGTACATGAGGTTTGCGACACAACTTAGCTATAGTGATAGCAATGAATTTTCTAAGGCTCAAATATAAGTAGCCTTTCTTTAAAAAAAATGCATGTATTTGGGAGAGCAGGGAGAGGGAGAACTCAGTGAAAGAACACAGGCCTGGTGTACACGGG
>NC_034604.1:7574213-7601471 GCF_900095145.1 Mus pahari | reverse complement strand
AGACAGAGAGAGAGACAGAGACAGAGACACACACACAAACACATACACAGAAGTTAGATATTCTTGGACTGGTGGCACATTGTGGTATCTGTTACAGTTTAGATGTAAGTACCCCCATGAAGGTTCATGCTTTGAAGGTTTGGTCCTCAGCATGACACTTTGGAGAGGCATACATTTTTGACAGAGCCTAGTGAATGTCCTCTGAGGGGTAAGCAGAAACCTCAGCCCCATGACTTCTGTCTTTCCCAGCTCAGCCACAAGATGACAAGTTTTGCTCTTTCATACACTGCTGTTATAAGGTGCTGCCTCCCCACAGGCCCAAAGTAACGGAGTCAATCTTCATGGGATGGAAGCTTTGAAACTGTGAGCCAAAAATAATCCTCCTCTCCATATGAGTTCAGTATCTCACATTACCGTACAGTACAGTAACATTACCATAACAGAGAACTGATTAGCACAGCACTTCTCCTAACAGAAGGGACTGTAGCCTTCATGAAGTTAAGAGTATTATCTACTGTGCACGGCTCCCAGGAAGTATTAAATAGACATGTTCTCAAATGCAGACAACATGGATAATATCATGGGATGATTTAAATATTACCCTTTTAGTATCTGTACCATATACATTGCAATTTCTACTCAGTAGTTTTACTGGAGGCTATGCTCTGAATGGAAGCATTGCTCTCTCTCTCTCTCTCTCTCTCTCTCTCTCTCTCTCTCTCTCTCTGACACACACACACACACACACACACACACACACACACACACACATACACACACACTTTCATTGTGATGCAGGGTCTTGCTAAGTTACCCAGGAACTGGTGATCCTCTGGCCTCAGCCTTTTGAGTGGCTGAGATTATAGATAGACCTATGCCACAAGGCCTGGCTTTAAGGTATTTTTATTGTTATTATTTATTAGATACTTTCTTTATTTACATTTCAAATGCTATCCTGAAAGTTCCCTATACCCTCCCCCCACCGTGCTCCCCTACCCACCCACTCCCACTTCTTGGCCCTGGCGTTCCCCTGTAATGGGGCATATAAAGTTTGCAAGACCTTGGGGCCTCTCTTCCCAATGATGGCCGACTAAGCCATCTTCTGCTATAATATGCAGCTAGAAGTATTTTTATTTAATGAACCTGGGTTAAATATTCTTCTCACTGAATTCAAATACCGGGCAGAAAACAACTTAAGTGAAGAAAAATTTCATGATCATAGGCAGAGGATATCATGAAGTCATGGTATTCTTGTGGATGGCAGGAAGCAGAGAGACAGGAAGGGGGCAGGGACAACAACGCTCAAGGCTCTCCATCCCTTGTAATCTACCCCCTTTTGCTAGTCCCCTCTCTTTCAAGTTTCTAAAATCTTTCAAAATATGCCCCCCCGCCCCCCAGCTAGGATCCAAGTGCTCAACACATCAGCCTTTCCTTCTCCTGAGCAGGTTTCCTGGGTTACGAGAGGTGGTATCTGTAAGTCCCTGCAAGGAAGGGCTTCTGCATCCCTTGTGGGCGTGCTGGCAGAGGGCACCACGCACACAATCTGGGAATAAGAAGCTCAGACATTGTGGTTCTCAGATTAACGACGTGTGTTCAGATCCTGCCGATCTGGGTGTCACCCTGAACTTACGGCCAGAAGCGCATTTGCATCCCGTTTGGCTCCTTGGTCTCGGTTTGAGATCACGTGATCTGTGAAAAGTCTCTGCTGATTGGCTTGTTTCACCAGGTTCATTTACAGTTTATGAGATGAGGAAGGAACCTCCGCTCTTCCAACGATGACCTAAGATTCAGGCCGCTCTGCTCAGCTTGCAGATGTAAGCTCAGCGGTTGCTTTTGCTAGCTCCTCACCACCCCAAGTTTGGCTATTCTTAGAAAAGGAATTAAATCAGTGAAATCTTCTCAGGTTTCCCTTCCCCGAGGGAGGACAGACTGAGAACTGTTCAGAATAAAGTCGGCTCCTCCCTAATCAGCCAGCCCAGAGAAACCCAAAGCGCCCACCCCTTCCCTTTACAACCCTTCCAACAGAGCTTCTTCTCTTTCCTTCTGCTTATGTGGGGAGCCCTCTCAGAGAGTTCACACAGTGAGTGAGGTTTGTGCGCTCGGTATTAAGATCTAATCATTGCCCCTGGAGGGCTGAGAAAATGAAAACACTGGATGCGAGCCCACCTCCTGGCTTCATGCTTGTCAAGAGCGGGATCTATTAGCCTTTTAAAGAAATACCGATAATAGAAAGCAGACAAAGAGAGCTATGTGAATTGGCATGTAATCAATAATTCTCTGAGTATTTTTTTTTCTCCTCCTTCAATTACTCAGAGGCATGTGAGCAAACAAGATGTTAGTGTTCAAGGTCTGTTCCTTTCTTCAGCCCTTGGATAACATACAAGCCTCTGCATCATTAGGAGCCCCTTACTCTTCTGAGACATTTTATTATGTTCATCATCATAGAGGAGGTCACATTCCTTTGTATCCTTGAAGAGGATACAAATAGAAACTGTCACCCTACGTAGCCTAAGTTTAAAGCACTAGGCCAGAGCCTCCATCTTTGCCAATGGGCTGCAACAAAGGTATGAGGCTGCACTACATGGCCAAGCCTTGGTGCCCAGGCTATGTTGGATATGGAGTGCATTGTACCTGGGAGCGTATGTGTGTGTGTGTGTGTGTGTGTGTGTGTGTGTGTGTGTGTGTATGCGTGTGTGCATGTGTGTGTGTGTGTGTGTGTGTATGCATGTGTGCGTGTGTGTGTGTGGTAGTGGTGTGGTTAAACCTTTTGTTCTATAGCCGCTTTATGTCTCCTGTACTGAACCTTGGCTCACTGCGGACATGCATCTTTGGAGTGGGAGAAGCTTCAGTTTCTGGAGGTCTCTTCTCACAGCTGTCTCTGGGGCATGTTCTGTTTGTCCTTAGCTTATGTTCCCTACCCACCATCTTACTCATCCACATTTTCCTTCTCCTGCCATCTCCAACCCCTCCTCTGTAACCATTTTTATTTCTAATATAATCATTAAAAGCGTGCATCTATGATTTTCCCTGAGTGTCGGCTACTTTTCCATCCTAGGGTGGGCGTGCCTGGTTAACTAAGATGTTCAACGGCTGGCTGGAGACTGATGCTGGTTTTGATCTGTGATCTGTGCTTCCTATCCCTTGGGTTTTTGAAGGACTGACTGTCCTTGGCCACCTCTGTTAACCCTTTAGAGAAGAACCACAATGTCAAAAGAACTCATATGGAATGAAAGGGAGGATCAATGCATTAGTTTTAGAATACTATATTTCTGTGAATGGTAAAACCCCACCCAGTTCCCAACCTTACATGTGACATAAGTATGCCCAGTACCATCAGCGAGTTTCAGACATAAAACATTCTTTCTGAGACAAAAAGCACCCTGTTCCTCTTATGAAATTCAGAATCTTTCAAAATTAGATCAAGAAAACTCTTTTCCTTTATGTAACTTGCCTTCCAGAAACTTGGCTGCACAATTTTCCAAGGCCTGATGTGAAATCTTGTGGCCTAATTCCAGCCAGGCCTTGACCCCAGAGTTGTGAGGACTGAGGACCAAGAGTGGTGTTCCTACTGGTCTGTTGTGTCTGAAGCTGGAATTGAGTTTAGCGTAACTAATGCTAGCTCACTTCTAGCCAACCACTAAAGCCACCAAGGCTTTCTGCATGATGAGCGTCTGTTAATAAGTTCCCACGCCCTCTCCTACAGGCCCCCTGGCACCTGATCCCTCCCCTGCTTACACTTTGGAAGTCACAGATGCTCCTGAGGGTCTTCGTCATATTTGTAGAAGCTGACCAGGGTTGCCTGAGCCAGGGTGGAGCTGCTTGTCATCCTGTGCTGATTCTCTTGTCACAAATCCTTGGACTTATGTTGCCCACTCAGTATTCTGTTGGAAGAGAGCAATTTTTAATATTTTCATTATTACTTGAGTGATCTGAATACATTGGAATACATTAAAAATGTCCCAGGCCTAACACTCCCGCCTTCTCCCATCACCGTCCTCAGCCAACGAACATTTATAAAGAAAGCGTTACAAGTTAAAGCTAACTGTTTAATTTTTTTAACTTAAAAAATGTAAATGCATGTGTATGTCATTGTGCCTGCTTATTTGCATGCGCACTATACACATGCCGTGACTACAGAGGCCAGAAGGGTGTTGGGTCCTTCGAGGAGCGGAGCTATAGGTGCTTGTGAGTTACTAGATGGGGTGCCCTGCTAGAGCAGGAAGAGCCCTTACCTAGGAGCAAGCTCTCCAGCTCCTTTTATGGTCTTTGTTTGGCAGAGTAATGAGTGTCATTAGGACATTTTCACACATATTATTATTATATTTTGTTTTTATTGTCTCCCTGTCCCCTGCCTTCCCCTGCCCCTTCTCTCTCCCTCTTGTTGGCCCTATTTATTACTGCAAATAGTGCCCCCCTTCTGCTAATATGACATGTGTTCCGTTACCTCCTTCATTTTTCTTCTTCTCCCCCTTTAGATCTCTTCCTTCTAATGGCCTTCTTTCCACTTTCATATCCATGAACACACACAAAAATACATATACACACATGAGTACACACACATAACACACATGTGCACATACATACACACATATACACATACCCCCAAATACACATACATATATGCACACACATACACACATCACACATGTATACACATATACACATATATATATGCACATACAACACACATACATACACATGCATATATGTACACACACACACATGCACACACACACATACACATACTATAGGTTGCATATATGAGAGAAAACTTGCCATAGCTGTTGTTCTGAGACTTTCTTGCATCATTTAACATAATCACATCCAGTTCCTTCCACTTTCCTGCAAACAGCAGAATTCCATCCTTCACAGCTGAGTAGAATTCTGCTGTGTATCTATACCACATTTTCTTTCTCCATTAATCTGTTGATGGACATCTAAGCTATTATTATGGAGACCTCTTGAGGCAGCTGCTCTGTTGAGCTTTCACACTTTAACTTACACCCTCACTACCAGCCCTGCTGCATGGCTCTGCATAGTAAGCCCCCATTAAGTTGCTCTGACTAAGTGGATAACCATGGGCACACAGTTACCAACCTATCTTTGATGCTGAGCAAACCTGAAGTTATGGAGTGACTTGTCTAGTGAAGGAGAACCTGGTATTTCCTTCTGTGCATCCCTGCTATTATCTTTGTTGGTTTGTGACCCTTGAAGCCACTCTCCAGCTGGAACTGTAAACAGGGTTGCCTCAGACTGTCCCACTGTTCCAGAAGGGCTCTGTGCTATTTATGGAGACAGCATGGATGAGTGGCCAGTGTGTTTTTGCCTCTTGGCCTTTGGAACATAATTTACAGAGTTTGTTCCAGAAAACCTCACACAGATTTGTGTTTGTGGAAAGAGGTCCAAAGGCTTAATTGTTTTTTTTTAAGAGCTCTAGGATTTGTCCTCTGCTAAGCATGGATGATGCTGTGCATGGCCTAGCCAGGGCTGCTCAGTGGAGCTGACAGGTCACAAAGAACTCGAGGCCCTGGCCACAGAGAAGACACCAGAAGTATGTTCCTGTGCCCGACGTGCAGCTCTCTCCCTGAGCTTAGGGGAAAGGCAAGGCCAACCCTAATTGACCTTTGAACTGAATGAGAAGGCAGCCTGACTCATCACACAAAAGGAAGGAAGGTGGCCTCCAGGAAGCATGCATGGCCCTAGCCTTCTCAACCTGCAGCAGCTCAGAATTAGTGTTTGTGTCACCATCGGTGGCCTCTGTCACACTTATTCCCGCAGTGTAGAAATGCCAGGGAGTAAAAACCATTGTAACTTCACCAGTTGGCTTGCCTGTGTTGGCTGTATTGTTTTACAGATATATTCACACAACTAAGATCCTTGCTCAAAAATCCCCAAGCACTTGAGGATACGTTACAAAAGGGCCAGTTGGGGGTTCTCTGTATTCTTCAGCAGTGTGTGTGTTCTTCATCTCTTGACTGTCTATGAAACAGAAAGGGCTTGATCTGAGTCCAACAGAGCTACCAG
Source organism: Mus pahari (assembly GCF_900095145.1). Taxonomy (NCBI): domain Eukaryota; kingdom Metazoa; phylum Chordata; class Mammalia; order Rodentia; family Muridae; genus Mus; species Mus pahari. The sequence goes on along the minus strand of NC_034604.1, from coordinate 7,595,447 downwards.
TCAGGCTGAACCTCAACAGCATCCTGTGTTCCGGAAATCCACGTCCTAACCGTGTGCAGAACAGTATGCAGGCATGTTAGGACTCCCACTAGCTCTCTGGAAAAGGGCATCTGCAAGGAACCTTGGTGTTCCAAAATAGATTCCATGTTGTCTGGTCTCTGGTGTTCAGGTTTGGCTTCTGCTGCTGTGATAGAGCATTCTGGCAGAAAGCAATTTGGGGAGCAGAGAGTTCCTCAGCTCATACACCCTGATCACAGTCTCTCAGGAAGAGAAGCCAGGCAGGAAGAGAAACAGAGACCGGAGATGTGGCGAGGGATGGGACTATATGCCTAGCTCCCCTTTCCATGTTGGGATGTATCTGGCATGAGGTTGCACACATCTGTGCATGCTAACACAATCACTGTGAGTTCATATATACAGTGTCCCTGCAGGGTCCAGAAGGCCGTTTCCTTGCAGCCATCCACTGCCTTAGACTCTTTCACCCCTGGCTTCTGGAATGATCCTGAGCTTTGCAGGGAGGAGGTTTGATATAAATCTCTCACTTAGGGATGAACATTCCACTCTCTTATTCATCACCTTGACCAGATGTGATCTCTGTATTTATCATCATCTAGTGAAGAGAGAAGCTTTGGCAATGAGGGCTGAGAGACACACTGGGCTGTGGGTACCGGAATAAGTCATTAGATTTGGTTTAGCACTGCAGCCATTTAACAGATAGGGTGGGACTTTAAAGAATGATTGAGTGCCCCAGTGTGCCCCACCCTTCTTTATGGATCTTTATTTATTCCTTCTGATGCAGTGCTTCCTGAACTAGAGTCATCTCTGCTAGTTGGTAGCAAGGCTGAGGTCCATCTCCCATGTGCCCTGTGTCCTGGTAAGAAGAAGAGATAAGCTACAGCATGCCCAGAGAAATGAGCATGAAGAAACATGCAGTCATCACACGACAGCAGAAGAAATCAGCTGGCTTCCTGGGTACAGTAGTGCAGGCCCAAAATCCTAGACTCAGGTGGAACATGAGTTTGAGGGTAGCTTTGGCTATATAGTAAGTCCCATGCTAAACAAAACAAACAAAACAAAATACACAAAAAATAAAACAAATATTCCAACAACAACAACAACAAAGGAAAGAAAATGGAAAAAGGAGAAAGGAAGAAAGAAAGAAAGAAAGAAAGAAAGAAAGAAAGAAAGAAAGAAAGAAAGAAGGAAGGAAAGAAAGAAAGAAAGAAAGAAAGAAAGAAAGAAAGAGGAGAGAGAGAGAGGGGGAGAAAGAGAGAAAGAGAGAGAGAGAAAGGGAAGGAGGGAGGGAACAAGGAAGGAAGGGAGGAAGAAAGAAAGAAAGAAAGAAAGAAAGAAAGAAAGAAAGAAAGAAAGAAAGAAAGAAAGAAAGCAAGCAAGCAGATTCTGTCAATCAGTACCTTGATATTGGATTTCTAAACTACAAAATCACGAGAAAATAAAACTTCTGTTTCTTAAAGCCACATGTACAGCCTGTGGTACTTGTCATGCCCCTCCCCCCCAGCCAACAAACACAGCATGTCCTGCCAGTGAGTCATGCTTGCAAGCCAGTACCACTGCCAATTTGTAGAAAAGAAAATTGGAGGTTTGAGAGATAAGTAACTTCTCTACGGTCAAACAGGTGGTTAATTAGCATGGTCAGGCTTCAAGTCCTGTTCTACCTAAGAAAACCTGACATATGGTAATATTTTAGTAAATACTATATTTTAAATAAACATTAACCAGTATCATTCGTTGTTGCTATGGACTTCAAAAAAAATAATAATAATGGCTAACTCAGGCCAGTTAGATTTTACTAAGATGACTAAATGTACACAGATCTGTGTAGATAGTTGACAGAACACAGAAAGGAAACACCCTATGTTAGAGAAAAATATGGGGTCTGAGTCTTATAAATACTGTTTGAACTCAGTGAAACATTGGCTTTACTAACTTATAAGGTATGGGATGTTAAGAAGACACTACCCCCACACCCAGAGTTCTAGATGTCAAATTGGCAACAGGCAAGCTGAGGCTCTGGGGAAATGAGTTCTTAAAAGGCCAGTGTTAGAATTAATTTGCACCCAATCTAAAACCCAAAGCTCCTCTGCATTAGAACGCTAAAGCTCGCTCTCCTGGGTACTTTATAGTAACCATCCCAAGGTTAAAGTGTGCCCTCTCAGTTGTTTTAAGGCAAATTATTGCTTTCTGGCTTTTCAATCACATTGTTATTCCTTTTGTGCATCTCCTCAAAGCATTTTGATTAGAACAAGTCATTGAGAAAGCAGACGCCAAAATAAACACTCAAACTGAAATCATAGCGAAGGGACTGTACTTTCAGACAGGCCCAAGTTATGGGGACTTCTTAGTATTCTAAGAGGTTCTAGTGTTTGTGGAATCGGCTTGTACCTCAATATTTTTTCTTGAATTGATTTCTAAAATTGTTCAAGAATTTCAAGCCTCGTCTCTTCTGTCAAGACATGTATTTTCATGCCGTGTTTCTCAGCTCTTTAAGCCTGAAGATGGTTTATATTTCCTTGGGGATCATGGATTCCTATTTCTTGACCCAAGCCAGAGGTTCTTGTCCAGTAGCAAGAACCAGAGGTCCACTAGCACTTCCTGGAGCAGCCAGTTGAGGCTGTGGCTAGGTAGAGAGAAGGCTAGGATGCTAGTCCACTTAAGCATGGCCTACTCACTCCAGTCTTTCTGGGCTTGTCAAGAGACACCGCAGTGATTACATGCACTCATTTTGGGGGTAGAGAATTGGTTCAAACCCCAGCAGCCTCTAAAAGCCATGTAACTTCGGGCATATTACTTCATCCCTCTTGATTTCGGTGCCCAGCTGGTTCCTTTAAAGACTTCATGTCACAGAGGAAACATGAAGCATGGGCCTGGCACAGAGTAGGTCTGTACTAAACAGACTGTCAAAAGACTTCATTTTAATGCAGCTTCCATGCTTTCTGCATGGCTCAGATTTCACGGCAGCTTGATGTTCAGTTGGGACTTAACCTCATGAGACCCACGAGTCCCTGAGGAGGACACTCTCCATGTGTTTCAGACTTGGTGCACCATCCACCAGACATGTTCCCTCCGGAAAAGCAGGAGACCGCCCAAGGTTTGGATAAGTTCAGGGAGGGAAGCATCTGAACTTGTTGGGAGCCGTCCCATCAAAACTAGAGTTGTCTGGGTTTTTACCACTGGGGCCAATATTCTTTTCTGTCTGGAGTTTTAAAAAAAAGATCAGAAGGTTGGATTAGCATTCCCTCTTCTTTATGGCATTAGAAGCTTGTTGGGAGGAAAGTTCTGCTGATCTCAACCGGAAGTTTGGGGATTAAGGAGTTGAGTAACGTGAGAAGAGAAAGCGAACTGGGGAATTATCTGACACTCGCTGGGAGAACTGGATACTCCGAGGAGAAAAAGAATCATTTTTTCACCTGGGGGCTTTAAAAAAAAACCATACGTAATGCTTCTCAGCACATTTTGGATCTCTCCTTCATCATAGATGGATTTGGGTTTGAATTCTATTTGTAACATTTTCAGATGAGGAGACTTGTTTAACCCCGCCCCCCCAAAACCCCAGTTTCCACCCAGTCAATTGGAAATAGTAACAGGTACACCTAACCATTGTTTGCTTGTTTGTTCATTCATTCATTCATTCATTCATTCATTCATTCATTCATTCATCAATATGTACAAAACAGTTGCTCTGACACACAGCAAACATTTGATAAATATTGTGCCCTCCCTACAAAGGTTGCTATGAACACTCATACCCAGACACCTGGAGCATTGCACAGTATATTCCAGCTACTTCAATTTGCTCAGAAATATGTTCTGATCTTTACAAAAATGCAGTTGATCCTTTAGAGTAGGTGCAGACATTTTTTAAAGAAAAGAACATGGGTGTAAAATTAAATTATTGCTATTAATCCTCACGGAGATACAAAGCTTAATCTGCCAAATTTCTCAATTCACTTGAATTAACACCTGTCAGAAGCATAGATCAGTATAGATACATACATATCAAAGGCTATGCTGCCATAGAACAGTGACATTCAGTCACCAGAGGAGAGATGTGAACAAAGGCCAGTGTTACAGACCCATTTCCCTGGTTTCCAGCTTCCCTTGTGGCTCCTGAACCTTCTACCCGCTGAGGTTTTCTGCAGGGTTGGTGGGGCAGAAAGGGTGTGTCCTTCTTTCTCTCACAGATTCTGGGCCACGGGGGGGGGGGACTCTGATACATCTCCTAAACAGTATGATTTATTCCTCATATTTAAACAACTCATGTGTCTCTCCCTATACTGATTTGTGTCCCCCTTTCTTTTAGAGTCCTGGGTGCACCCTGATTTATTCATGACTGAGTCTTGCATTGTTCTGGAAAGAGCCATGGCCTGAGTGAATACCACACATTGCTTTCATTAATATGTCATATTAAATTTGAAATCTAAAATCCAAATCAAAAGTTGGACCTCTTAACTTTGTTCATTCTTTAGGAAGGCTGAAGGCTGGAAATAATTTTTTATGAGCCAAACTCTCTCTCTCTCTCCCTCCATTCTAATAATTCAAGATTTTGAAACCCTCCTTGCCATCAGCTATGCAGTGTATTTCCACAGTGACACTTCCACTCAAGCATAGTAACTGGAGATAGGAAGGCCACGGGAGTTTAAGCAAGGTCCTCTCACTCCAGGTCAGTGTTCTCAACCTTCCCAGCACTGCAGCCCTTTGACAGAGCTCCTGTGTGCTGGTGACCTCTAACCGCAAATGTATTTTGTCCATACTTCACAATTGTAATTGTGCTACTGTCATGAATTGTAATGTAAACGCAATGTTTCTGATGGTCTTAGGCTACCCCTGTGAAAAGGTCATGCAGCTCTCGAAGGGGTCGTGACCCACAGGTTGAGAACCTTGCTCTAAAGCATTGAAGGCATTCTATGCACCACACTCTAACCAACTAAGCGAATGGGCCACCACACCACTGAAGTCTTTTTAAATCACATTTAGGGAACAGGAGTTCTTCTGCTTGCTTTGGTGGCTTATTAGGTAAAACTTGGCCAGAATTAGCATGCTTTGATGTAAACAAAGTCTGTCCCTTAAAACTTTTGGAAAGAGAGGATTTATCTTACTTTGTGACTATATAACAAAATTCAGAAGTTGGAGAATGTACAAAGCAAATGAATTGCTATCTAATAACAGTTTTAGAGGCTGGGAGTACAAAATCAGACAGCCTCTCTGTTAGTCTATTCAACTTCTAGTGAGAGTTTTCTATCTATATTAAAACATAGTGGATGGCCCCATGGCAGGAGAGAGATGGTTAGATAGAGATAATTAGATAGATGATAGATGATTGATGGATAGATAGTTGAAAGATAGGTAAATGATAGATAGGTAGATGATAAGTGATAGATGACAGATAAATAGATAATAGATAGATAGATAGATAGATAGATAGATAGATAGATAGATAGATGGATAATTGATGATAGTGCTTTTTCCTCTGACCTGAAACATTTCCTCATTCTGTCCTCTTGAAGGGAGGAAGGACACTGTATTAGTGATTTTCTTGCTTCTGAGATAAAACACCATGACCAGTGTAGCCTAGAGAAGAATCATTTTGGTTTATGGTTTCACAGCAGTAAGGGTCCATGATGGAGGAGTGAGGCGTGACAAGACCAAGACGCATCAGACACAGTGAAAGTAGCAGATCTCTGAGAAGTCACATCCTCAACCACAAGCAAGAAGCAGAGAGGGTGAAGAGGAAGTAGGTGAGGCTTTTCATCTCATAGCTGTCTCCCAGTGATGAACTCTCTCTAGCACAGTTGCATCATCTAAACCTCTCCAAATAGTGCCACACACCAGGGACAGAGTATCCCAAGGGAAACATTTCTTTCAAACTACTACACAGGCTGAGTGTTGGAATAAACGCAACTTCCAAGGCTCAGGAAGTAAACAAAACTCATAAGTCTGAAGACCCCTGACACTTAAAAGAGTGACACACATCCTGGAGGTTAAATGAACAATACCAATGGCTGATGAGAAGAGACTTTCCAACCAAATCATACAGGAATGCGGAGCATGCAGCTTGCAGGAGTTTTCACCCATGTTCTGTGGGGTTTGGGTGGCATGGCTGAATTTGAATCATCTACATTCCTGTAAGTTGCTCCAATTTATTCCTTAGTCCACTAAGTTAGACTTGGATGGAATCATTTTCTTGCTCTGTAATCAGGTGTTCTGGGGTGAACAGATATGTTCCCATCACCGCAGGAAAAGTCACAAGCACTCAGAGAGGAAGCAAAACATTAGAGAGGAGGCAGGTTCAACCTCTCCCGTTTAGAACAACACCCTCTTGTAGAAACTAATCCGTGCTTACAGGACCTGGCATCCTCCGGAGAGACAGCATTGATTCATTCATGATGGTGAAGACCCCATGGCCCTGCGCTTTCGACCAAGCTCCACTTGTTAAAGGGTCCAGGATCTAAACACTACTGTACTAAAGCCATGCTTCCAGTTAATGAATGGTTGGGAGACAAGCTGTATCTGAACCACAGCAGGACCCTGCTGGACCTCCTTCTCAGGGCTTGCCTAAAATGTTACACTTGGGAATCCCCACTCCCCTTACAGCCCTTTTCCTGACATCATGGCCTGCCCTGGTGAGCAATGGTTACCAATGGTCAGCAATGCCTCCCAGTGGTGCCAGGGCACCTCCTTCCAGCCAGCCCTCCAATCAGAACAAAGAAAAGATACACAAGACAAAAACGCAGTAACTTGTTAAGACATTGTGTAGTGGGGCCCAACGTGAAAACAAGCAAAGGAAAGAAAAGAAACAGGATGACCCTTCTCCACATATTCATAATGTCAACATTTTCTCAACAACAAAGCGAGCCAAAGAGGCTTGCAGGGCAAACAAGCAAAGCAAAGCTACTCAGGAAGAGTTCTGAGGAATGTCTCATTTCCTAGGGTCTGTGAACTGGAACCTCTGAGAACACGTGAAATGAAGTTATCATTCCTGGCCCCCCTCTTATCCCTCTATGTTTTTCATCAGAATAGAAATGCACACATGCTCACACATAGACACATACATGCTCATGCACAGATACACATACAGATACACACAGAGACACACATGCAAAGAGCGACACACACACACACAGATACATACAGACACACACAGATATAGACATGCAGAGAGAGAGAGAGAGATGCATGCTGACACACAGATACTCCATACAGATACACACACAGAGGTACACGTGCAAAATACCAAAATGACAATACACACATGCTCACACACATACACACACACACACAGAGACAGAGACAGAGAGACAAAGACAGAGAGAGACACAGAGAGAGACAGAGGGAGACACAGAGAGAGACAGAGAGAGAGAGGGAGACAGTGAAAGAATCATCATCTCAAGAGAGATGGTGAAAGAGAAAGAGAAAGAGAAAGAGAAAGAGAAAGAGAAAGAGAAAGAGAAAGAGAAAGAGAAAGAGAGAAAAAGAGAAAGAGAAAGAAAGAGAAAGAGAAAGAGAAAGAGAAAGAGAAAAGAGAAAAGAGAAAAGAGAAAAGAGAAAAGAGAAAAGAGAAAAGAGAAAAGAGAAAAGAGAAAAGAGAAAGAGAAAGAGAGAGAAAGGTAGAAAGACAATCTGCTTGAACCTAGACAGGTGGGGGATGCTAACATAGTCTTGTGTGGGTTGTGGGGCTCCTGACTTTTGGGTTGTGGGGTTGACACCAACTTTGCCAACTTGCTTTTGAGTCAGTAATGAACGCCCACCAGCAGACTTGGTTAACTGTGCTTGTCTGTTCTAAGTTAGAAGGAAGGGGGGGTGTTCTGCTTTTGATTTTATAACACACTGAATCCAGCTGGTGCTGCCTGCTGCAGTAGTGTCTAATTCTGTTGGCCTGATCTTGTGCAGGTCTTGTGAAGGTAACCACTACTTCAGTGAGCTTGTAAGTACAGGATGTGTTGTGGAAAGAAGCCAGCATTCCATAGCACCTCCCCACTACCCAGCTTACATCTTTTCCACTTCCTCTTCTTAGAGGCTGAAAGGGAAGCTTCCTACCAAGAGACTATTTTCCTCTCATCACATGGACATGCTTCCTTCTGCTCTGAGCTCTTCCTGCTTCTGGGAAGTGTTTCCTCTTAGCTTAGAGTCACGGGTATAACACCACTCAGGAAACCCAGATAACAATAATAACAATCACATACTTTATAGTTTTGGCCAACATTATGTCATTTTCCATGAAAAAGTGTTATCTACAGAATAGTAAAAGTCAGTCATCTAACAGAATTTATCGTATTAGTCTTCACAGGAAGGAAGAGTCTCCACTGGCTCTCATCTTCCCAGTTCCTTATCACAACTAAATTCTATCTTCATGTGGTAGGTTTGGAATGATGGGTAAAAGTCCATAAAAGCATAAGTTGGTGATCAGGTCCAAGAAAATCTGCAAGAACTGGGAAGAAATTCAAGGATGCTTACATTTCCACCATGGAACCAGTGTTATTTCCCACAAGCCATGAAATCTCTACTAGGCAGGGAGGCAGAGCAAGAATAAGGACACAGAGAAGTTGTCGTAAGTTTCCTAGCATCCTATACTACATATTTGGGTGAGTTAACGTGGTACTACTAACTTGGCTTTATGGGCAAATCCAAAACCTGTCCACTCTTTTCTGGATCTGCAGGTACCTAAAGAAGAGGAGAGCTGCTGCAGGTGACCTAAGAGTTGTCCCCAGGGCAACATTTGGGCCAATCTGACACAGGTGGATGGCCACAATTTCTTGTAGTATGTTAAAACAATGTTCTGTTAACTATGATATTAGGATATCACATTTCGCCATGAGTAAGATGCGTCTTGAAGTCTTCACCTGAGTGATTCGCACAGCAGTCGTGGGAGCAGATGGGATCAGTTTCATTCAAACGTGTCTGGAAAAGTTGATGAACTCTTAACAACATAAAAAGATGAATTTTCTATACTGCACATGTAGAGAACATTTCAGGGGCTATTAGCAGATGTTAGTTAGAATGGATCAGGATAGATTATCAATGATGTGAAACTAATTTTGAAAAGACAGGCAGAAACTATCCAACGGACCTTATTGTGGCCAAATCTTGGATACTCTGTGTCATAGAATGATTCACAGAGGCAAAGAGCAAGGACAATTGAGTGTGACAAATCTGACATACCTAGAAAAAGAGCTGTCCTCATGTGATTGGTTTAAAACTGATTCCAAATCCTGACTTAGTGGGAAAATCTTCTTTACAAATAAACACACCGAGTGGGAGTTTCGATGCACTGAAGGACCTGTGGTCACTGGAGTCTTTCCAGCTTGCTGGTATCATATCCTCACTGTCAGACTGAAGATAGCAGTGCTAAATCCTTCATGGTATGCCTTCTGATAGGACCTATGGTCAGGTTCACTCCTGTTTGGAGACACACCCCTGTTCACACACCCCTGTTCACACACCCCTGTTCATACCTGACCATTGTGCTGTCCGTTTTCAGAACAGGTAGGGGTCAGAGAAAGTGGGAAATTATGGTCATATTTATAGGGACTCATTGATGAGGGAAAACCCTTAGAGTTAAAATTTACATTTTAAAACTTCTAATTGTACCTGGCATTTCAGAAGCAGAGGAATGGGGTAAAGAGATAGAAAGATTCTCCATGTGGCCACAATAGCTTTGCAGCTCAGTTCCTTCTGTCACCTGCAACAGTGGCAGTACCAGGTGGCCCATGTGGATAGACTGCCTTCCTCAGAACCATAGTTTGGGTACCAGCTGTCCAGACAACAACAGCATCTACCTGATTGCCAGTATAAGGCTGGCCACTGTCTCAGCTATGGCACTTCCAAACCCGGCCCACCTCCTGAAAGCACTGACTCAGAAGACAACTGGTGTGTGTCAGCCTACATGCATCCACAGGGCCCTCCCTATAGCCTTCACTTCAGACTTCTTTCTAACACTGTGCTGCAAGGGCTGAGAAACATCACTTAAAAACTCACCAACTTCTAAGTCTGGGCTTCTTAGTCCATTCTGCAAAGATACCCACAGCTAGGTGGAAGGCATCTCAGATGGAACTCTTCGTTTTTGTTTTCTTAACAGTTTGCTTGCAGAGCAAAGAAATGAGTACGAGCATGCAGCCTCACATCAGGAGTTCCTCTCCTGATGTAACTTTTATAACACACCTGGTCCACCTCTGTGTATTAAGTGTGACTCTGTACCCACAGGCTGCTCACCATCAACCCCAGGCTGCTCACCATCAAACCCAGGTTGCTCACCATTCCAGGCTGCTCACCATCAATCCCAGGTTGCTCACCATCACAGGCTGCTCACCATCAACCCCAGGCTGCTCACCATCAATCCCAGGCTGCTCACCATCAATCCCAGACTGCTCACCATCAACCCCAGGCTGATCATGATCCCAGGCTGCTCAGAACTGGTAGAAGCGCTTCTAGAGAGCACATCTGTATTCTGCACACAGGTCTGCTAAGTTGGCATCTTATCCCATTTTACAGAGCAGGAAACTGAGACTTAAATTTACAGTGACTTTCCTTGAATCTCCAGTTAGCAAGAGCTGCCCCCCCTTCCAAATCACATCTTTTGGCTCTGATTCTCTTTCCTGGTTCCAGGGCCCACAGCACTGAGGTCACTGATGATAATCTAATGGTGGCTCTGGGGCTGGGAAAGATTCAAATCTTCAAAGAGAGATTCTGTTTGATTCTTCTGTTGTGCAGATAAACAGGGTTGGGAATCTGTAGTGATTCCCACCCTCTACCCCCCCCACCAGTAGGAGCAGATGAAACAACACTGACGTAGAATGTTCCAATTCCTAAACATTCTCATTGTAAGTCCATGCCTCAGTCACTCACATGGCCTTGCACAGCTTTGCCATCTGAAGAAAGGCATAGAAGAGCTGTCACCAAAACTTAAAACAGCACATAGAGGAAATGAGAAAAACCATCAGCGACTGTAATCCTGTTTATGTCTCCAAGGAGCAAACTCGCAAACAGATGCCTATAGCTTTAAGAGAAACAGTCATACTGGGAGAAAGCTACAGGTGTGAATGGAGATAATGGTTTTCATGCCTTGGTTGTGGGACTCCCAAGGGCCCAGGTCTGCTTCCAACAGCCACAACCTATCTGGTGTGTATTTATTACTGGGTGTGCGTGATTTAGGAAGGGAATCACAGGTCCCTTCCAGGGACTCTCTGCACCCTATGACGGCACCATCACCTCGTAGAAGAGCAATCTACTGGAGTCATTATACAGAGCAGGCTCTTTCTTCTTCCTCCTCAGTCTGCCTCCTGCCTGCCTGGCATGCTCATCAGTTTCCTAATGACTTTCCTGTTTCCTTGCTTTTAAGGAAAGCACCCAGCAAGAGACCACTGAGTGAGACACATCACAATATCCCCAAATCAAGCACCCTGCTGCTAACTCTTCCTGTCCACCAGCAAGATATGGATAGATGTGAATGCAGTTCAGCCCTTAGCCCAGCGAAGCAGAAAACGAGACACATAAGCACTGCCATTTTCTCCCTTCGCTCCTGGCAGTGTCTATGCTTGATAAGAGGTTTAGAATCCAAACTCAAAATTCAAGTGGGTGGCTTTTTTTTTTCATTTCCAATGTCTATAAATACAACCATGGATTCATTCTTGCTGCCACTCTTCTTGTCTGGAGAGGAGGCATCACATACAGTGGTTATGAGCAAGGGGTTGCCAGGAAATGGGAATGGAGCTAATCACTACCCTGGTTATCTGGCCTGCGACTTCACTCTAGAGATTCATTTTGCCGTGCTTTAACAGGACTTCTCCATCTAGCCAACACTATCTACATAATGGCTTCTTATCGGAATCAGGGTCCTACAAACTTCAGCTTGCTAACATCACTGTTGGGGCTGCCAGGTTCTCCTAGAGATCAGTCTTCTCAGCTCAATTGACCAATTCTGTTTTCTCTGCCCATTTTTGCCATCCTTGACATTTTGTGCTAGACTACCCTGTTGGGTGGTCATATGCTGTGATTCTCACCCTCCTCCCTGGTGGGATCTTTTGGCCTCCATAATGGGGTCCTCTTACTTGTTTACCTTCTTCTGTGACCCTGAGTTTGACTCTTAGCCCTCCTCCCCTTTCTCTCTGCTCCCCTTTGATAAATTTACCAACTACTACAAAGACATTCAAATCTGTGTCTCAAGTTCCAGTGGTTTCCATAGCAACGATATCCAATATCAATAGTTCTTAACCTTCCTAATGCTTCAACCCCTTAATGCACCTCTTCATGTTGTGGTGACCCCATAACATGCTACTTCATTTCTACTTCATGGCTGTCATGCTCCTACTGCCCTGGAACTACTGTGTAATGTTGCTACTGTTGTGTAATGGAAACATCTGATATGCAGGATATCTGATATGTGACCCCAAGGGGGTTGTGAGAAATGGGGAAAAGTCAAGATACCTAACAACAGGCAGAGACTGAGGCATTCTGGAGTCACAGAGTTTTCATTATGGTTGTATTCTCAGCAGCGCTCTCTAACACCCCTTTTGGTGCTAATTTCTTTTCTTATGGGATCAAATATTCAACAGCAGGCAACTTAAGGGAGAATGGCTCTACTATAGTTTACAGTTTGAAGGGATACAGTTAATCACTCCAGGTAAGGCATGGCAACAGGTGTACAAGGCTGACCACATTGCATCTGCAGATGGGAAATAGAGAGTAGATCATAAACTTCCAAGACGATGTCCTCAGCTGAGGACCAAGTGTTTAAACACACGAGCCTATGGCAGGGGTGGGGACAGGCATGTCATGTCCCGAATACCAGATCTGGGTTTGTTTTTTCATCTCTTTGTATTTTCTGCCTGGACTGGACTGTTCTATCCTGCTGTTGTCTTGACCTGGTCCTTGTGATTGCTTCCTCCTTGGCACAAGCACCTTACTTCCTTTGCTCTCGATTCAGAACACATGTGACACCAGTATCTCCTCCGCACTTCACTTCCTTAAGACCAAATAAAGGGAAACATTGCCATTCAGAGAGGTGCCAGGATAGCGAACACCAGCAGACCAACATCCTGCCCATATATTTAAAGTATTAAGTTTTCCTTTCACTGTCTACATCTCCATTTACAGTATTTGGTTAACTCTAAAATGCCTTTCACTGATTACATGTCAAAAAGTTCAGTGTTCTGTGGGAGGGAATTCAATGAAACTTTTAAACAATTTTTAAAAGAAATCCCACTCCAGAACAAATCCAAACTATCTGTTGGTAATTTAAGAGGCCTTGCCAAGGTTTTGACCCTGTTAAAATTCCTTGGACAATGACTTCTTTAGGCAGTACTGAGAACTTTTGGTTAAGTGCAACATTGTTGAGCAACAAACGTGCGCTCTGACCATTTATTACATCTGCCTCACTTCACCTTGGTCAATTTTTTATGGTTGGAGACTTTGCATGGCTTCACAATCCTCTTTTCTTCTGGTCTTATTGTGCTTCTGATTTCATATTAAATTTCAAGTGTGCCAGAAGTGGTTTTACCTTTATACTCATTCACCACACTTTATGAAAATATGTTAAAGAAAGAAAAATAGAAAAATTGAGAAATTGTGTTAGTAAATAGAGTTAAATAGATTCTAATGAATAGTCCATAAATAAATGCCCATTTTAAGTTTATACCTAATTATTAGCTATACTGGGCAGAGATACTTGGCACATTAGAACTAAACTTTACCCACTCCATCGGTGCTTTCAGTAATTTCTTAGGACAACTCACTGTTAGTGTTTGAATGCAAATGATCTCGACGTTGCAGAGGTTCTGCTGATTGTACTTTGATTTGTTAGGGTGGGAAAGTGACACACATTTAACAGCCATCCTGTTAAGTGTTGGGGTTTGCTCTTTTTCCAGAGTAGTGGTAGGAACAAGATAATCTCGTAACAGGAGGCAGTGACAGTGAGCCACAGCCCTCCAGCTCCCAGCAACCCCTCATTCATACAGTAACAGTGACCTCCACAGGGTGCTGTGGTGCTAAGATAGGCATGGGCTGCCTGATGGTCAGTAGATCAGCAGTGCACACACTGTCTGACTTGTAACATTTTCAATGTGTGATAGGCTTATTTGGGTAAAATTCCACCATAAGTTAAGAAGCATGTGCATCTACATTCAGTTGTTCTGCCCAGTGACTTATGAACTGATTCTGACATTAGTAAAATGATGTAGCCCCCTAACTACATACAAGTTGCGGTGGTATAATATCTGGCCATAAAACTAAAGCCGTGCTCCCGAGTGTAACACTGAGTCAGTCAGTCACTCTTCTCTCCCTCCAAAGAGGTGGTGGGGCAGGGAGCAGATACATTGAAGATAAATTCTGTGATGGTTTGGCATTCAGAGCAGCATGCCAAACACTCTTGCTACCAGTGAAATGATGCTACAATTACAGCTCGTGGAGGTTCAGCTAATAATCTCGTTTGCTTGTAATGGGTTATTAAGGCAAATTTAATGCAGCTTTAGCAAATTATGCCAAGTCTCATTCTTGCGATTAAAGCATAGTCTGCCAAACTCTAAGCAGGAGCCCTAGTCCTTACACTGGTGTATGGTCACCAGCCTCTCAAAAGTGGGTGTCAAGTATCTGACATAGTCAGAAGTGAGGTGAAGCAGCGAAGTGCCTGCTCACTGGTGCATCACTGACATCTAAAAGATGCTGACACATATTAGAAAGCCTATGGGTTCCAGTGAGTCCCTTTCAGTTCTGGGTAGGTGTCATGGGAGGCATATGACAGAGAGTTGACAAGGCCATCTTTTTTTTTTTTTGGGAATTCATACTTTTTTTCACTGACTTGTCACAGTTTTAACCACCTGGTCTTTGATTCTGAGGAAATTTTAATGTCTGCCCAGCCTGGGAATCACAGAGTAGAGTCCCTTGTTGAAGTCACCTGCTTGGCTAAACTCTCTGTGGCCCTCAGTCTCTGCTTATTCTCTGGCGTCTGGGACAGTAGGTACTCCCTGCTGGCACCCAGTAAACTGGATTTCATGTCTCCATATTTTTCTCAGCCCTTAGATGTCTGCACAAATCCAAGCTGTTCTCATGGATTTCACACAGCTTGACTCATCTTCTCCTAAGACATATAAGGAACTTAGCTGTGGGACAGTGACTTGGCTGAGATGGAGTCTCTCTCCCACTCAGTACCTCATGGGACACACTCGAGGGCCTACTCTTTTTTGTCTTCAGAAAAGAGATGGTCAAACTACTTTGGTGGTCTCAGAATTTTCTGGAATGAAGAAGTTCTATAAATGAACATTTCAGTTCACACGGCTCAATAAACATCCTGCAAATGGTAATGACCAAGAGTTAATGTCTTCAATCATTATTACACAGTCTGAGGTTCTGCTCTCCATTTATTTTAAAGTAGTGAGTTTCTAGGGTAACTTTAATTGAACTTTTCTGGTTTTCATCGGCACCTAACCACAGACAAAAGGGAGCCAACAGTTATGAAGATCTTTGTTTATGAAGATCTTTGTTGCCAAATACTGTCAAGTCCTTTTTTTTTTTTATTATGTCATAGTTACCCATTGTTAATTACACTTATTGTGATCCCTAATAGAGTAACAAATGATAAGTAAGACTGGCCCTAAAGCTTGGGAAATCCCCACTCTTGGGACAGACAGAAAGTCACAGCCTAGCTTGAGTTTATTTGCACCTTACTGATCCCCTCTCTTACCTTCCAACCCTGCAAACACACGCTACTAGGTATAACTGACAGAACAGAGCTTTGGTCAAAGTGGGAAGATATTGTTTTCTAACAATCATCTTGAGAGCCATAGAGTCTGTAAGAGAGAAATCATCATAGAAACTATGATGTCATAACAATGTAGGTCAGAGTGGCTAAGTGCTGAGGCAAGGCCAAGGCTAGACTCTGTAAGGCAACCTGGGGTTTTCCGAAGCTTGCGCCAGGGCCCCAGCCCAGCTCTGGGTTCTCCTGCCCGTTTTAAGCTCATGTAGGGCGGAATCTAAAGTGAAAAATAGTTAATGTGCTTTTCCTTACTTTGACTTGTCATCTTCCCAGTCTCTGAGCTACATTATTAAAGTAGAAATAGAGAAAAACTTTAGATATCTCATTTAGATGTTGAGAGTGGCTTCCAAGCTGGACTAGAATTTTCCTCTTGATTTTATTCAGCTACACAATAACAAAATTACTATCAGGGTGACTTTTATAAAAGGTTGAATGACCTAATTAAAATTTTAATAGTAGCCTGAAGACATCCCCATTGATGGCCAGGTTTTGATAAAGCTCAAGCACTGTTATAAGATCAAAGGGAGATAGGATGAAATTGGGATGTTAAGAGTGTTACACTAAGAGCCATCTATAAATGGGTAATTGATGAGCTGTTTTCATGCTAGACTCCTGACCCCAGAGGCCCTAACATCAAGGACAGAGATAACCACAGTCTGAGAGGCTAAGGACGTGGCCCAGCTGCTCTTCGAGAAACAGAGGATCCAAATACCCATGAGTGTGTGGTGATCTGGGCAGCAATTCAGATAGAGGCAACTACTGTGTGTCTTAGAGATTGGACCTTCAGAAAGCAGGGAGCCACAGTTGGCAAACTTGTTACTGCTGTCTACAGTCCTCGTGTTCTGCACTCTCCTTTTTTTTTTTTTTTTNAGTGCAAGTGCTGGGATTAAAGGCGTGCGCCACCACACCTGGCTAGAAGCATTTTTTTTTTTTAATAGTAAGTACACTGTAGCTGTCCTCAGACACCCCAGAAGAGGGAGTCAGATCTTGTTAAGGATGGTTGTGAGCCACCATGTGGTTGCTGGGATTTGAACTCTGCACCTTTGGAAGAGCAGTCGGGTGCCCTTACCTGCTGAGCCATCATACTCTCCTTCTGCTCTGACATGGTCAGTCATTATGCATGTTCTTATCAACCACACTAGACTTACCAAAGCCAAAGTTGTTCATCTTGCTCACATTACATTAAGCCACATAGTCTTACTGAATCAATGTTAGTTAAAGATATTGTCTCATTTAAAAGTCATGCGGTTTTATTTGAAATGGAAGACCGGCTAAAATGTCAGCTATGTGTCCTTGTGAGTGACACTTAAGTTTTCACAAGTTCATTGTAAAAAGAGAAATATTATCTATTGAATGATACAAATCTGCTTCTTTTTGAAGCATCGTCACATAGAAATTTACATTCTGTCCTATTTCGTACATGAGTATAGTGTGTAATGATTATTTGATCAAATGAGAATAATTAACATGTCTATAACCACAAACACTTATTAATTCTCTGTGTGATGGAAACATTCAAAATCTGTTTGTCTCACTATTTTAATAGCTTAATAGGTAAAGATGTTGGCTGCCTGATGACAAAAATGTATGAACTGAACTAGATTCTTGGAGCCCACAGAAAAGTAGACAAAGAAAACGAACTCCACAAAGTTATCTTCTGACCTGTACGCATGTGCTGTGGTGCATGCCCCCATGGTGATTAGAATATTTTAAATTAAACTGAGTATAAGTATATAATAAATTATTGTTAATTCCAGATACTGTACATTGTTACAGAATGGTATCCTATACAATCACATTTAACTGTTATATGGAAATTTGATTTCTTTTACAAAGCTTTTCAAACTACATTTATTTTATTTTATTTATTATCTATTTAGCTATCTATCTAGTGTGTGGATCATGCATATCATAGTGTATGTGTGGAGGTCAAGGGACAACTTATTACCGTTAGTTCTGTCTTTCCATCTTGTTGGTCCTGGGAATTGAACTCAGGTCCCCATGGTTGATGGCCAGTGCCTTTACCCACTGAGCAATCTTACTGGCTGGGTTGTTTCTTAATGATTCCAAGAATAGAATATTGTACTTTTCCTTTAAAAAATGGGAGCCTCTCTAGTGGGTACTATGACAATTAAACTTGTAAGTGATTTTAAACTCAAAGCCACAATTAGATATTTAGGAAATTTGCACTGTACAATTTATAATCATACAAGTATTTTTCCTGTAAAAATATTAGCCAGTAAATGAGTCATTGACCTCTTATCAGTTCCATACAGTTTTTGGCATACCCAGATGAAACGATATACTTAATTTTTAGTATTCATGTGTAAAATTACAAATAATCCTAATCTGAGACTCATTAATTTTTAGAATAATATTTTACTTTGACCCATTACTAAACTCTATTAAGTATTTTAATGGTCATATGAGAATTTTTTTTTCCAGGAGGAACCTGGAAAATTTTGTAGATATCTTACAATTAGATTAAGACCTATGAGCAGATCAAACAAAACACCATGAAGGATTATGTTTTGTAACACATGTTCAGTGTGAACAGCTATGAAAGAAGAATCTTAGCAAGAGCTAAAAGAGAATATATCTTCAGACCTCTTCTTAATGAAAAAAAGTCTAAAATTCATGAGAAATGGTTTTAAAAAAAAAGAATATTCAGGCCTGTTGCTATTTAACATTTGTATAAGAAAATCATAAATTTGTCATTTCTGTAGTACTTAAGTTTTACCTCCAAAAGGATCAAGCAGATCTGTTACAGAGAGTCATGCAGCAATGTGTGAGTCTTTGCACATGTGTGTTTAATGGACAGAGTAACAGACCATTCACGGATGTGCAGCAGTGTGACCTAGTAAATCAACAGAGCTTTCAGGGCAAGCACAGGATCCTTTCTGGTTTGAGCTTGTGGAGGTCAGGGTCTCCATTGTAATTCTGACCAAGAATCTAATCTATCAAGAGCATTTTCCATAGTGCGTCTTAATGTAACTGCCTGGGTTCTGTAGAGGCCTCTCCATGCCTGCATCATAGGTCTGTTTATGTAGCCAGACCACAGGACCATAGATGCAGTTCCACGCATGCCTGATAGATATGCTGGCCTCTTCTGAGGGAGAAGGAAGAATGTTAGTCACGTGATTAGGGAACATAAACTTCAGAACACATCCGAGTCACATCTTAGTCAGCTTTCTATTCTCCAGTTTTAAAAGCCAACTACAGAACTGGAATAGAGGAGACATATGGCTGTTGTCTTAGTCAGGGTTTCTATTCCTGCACAAACGTCATGACCAAGAAGCAAGTTGGGGGGGAAAGGGTTTATTCGGCTTACATTTCCAAACTGCTGTTGATCACCAAAGGATGCAGGACTGGAACTCAAGCAGGTCAGAAAGCAGGAGCTGATGCAGAAGCCATGGAGGGATGTTCTTTACTGGCTTGCTTCCCCTGGCTTGCTCAGCCTGCTCTCTTATAGAANCCAAGACTACCAGCCCAGAGATGGNCCCACCCACAAGGGGCCTCTCCCCCTTGATCACTAATTGAGGAAATGCCCCACAGCTGGATCTCATGGGGGCATTTTCCCAACTAAAGCTCCTTTCTCTGTGATAACTCCAGCTGTGTCAAGTTGACACAAAGCTAGCCAGTACAGCTGTTTCAAGGAAACACGAAGGTAGTACAAAATTCTAAAATTATTTCTTTCGAGAAGTGCTGGACACATGACACTGTATAAGGGGGCCTTACTCATGGGGTGGCCTTTTTAACCTCTGAAAGTAGTAACTAAAAACCCATCATAAGTGAAGGAGAAAGAAAAATGTTCACAATGAACACGAACTAGAGGAATTCAGGACCATCAAGTCTGCAATATAGAGGATCCATGAAGGAATCCTACACAGCAAAGAGAAACATAAATATACCCAAGAGACACAGGAAAAGTGAGCTGCACTGTAACAGTATGCATGCCTGTAGATATCTTACAGTTAGACTCAGCCCTATAAGCAGACCAAATAAAACACCACGAAGGATTATGTTTATAAATTGATATTGGAAAGCAAGAGACTACCAAGCTTTACAAAGAAATTAAAATGAATATATATATATATATATATATATATATATATATATATATATACATATATATATATGCACTTTTCAATAGCAACCTTGAATATTAATGTCCTAAATTCTCCAGTCAAAAGATACAGACTGGTGTAAAGGATTTGTAAACACGACCAGTGTGTCTGTTTTCTGAAAGAAACACATCTCACTGGCAAGACCAAGTATTGAAAGAAAGCAAGTGGGAATAGTTATACTGACAAGGCTGGAGTCAGGATAAAATGATTTATAACTGGTTTCTTCAGGTCTCAGCAGGAAGGAAATAGATAAATGGAGGCAAGTTAAATGAGACTGCTAGATAAAATATAAGCTATCCAGTTAGATCTGAATTTCAGATAAGCAATAATGTTTAGTATAAAAATGTCCTTAGGCATACCTACTCTGAATAAAAACCTTAACTATGTGTTTATCTGAAGCTCAGAGCTAGCTGGTTGTCTGCATTTTTATATGTGAAATCCCTGAATTCTATGGAAGCAATGAACTATTATCTCTGATTCTATTACTAAAGAATTTCTAACATTTCTTATATTTTTCTGTCCTTGAGATGACTATGAGCTATCACCCATGTGTATAAAAACATGGCTTTCTTAACTACAGTCTTGTGCCTTCCAGTTTCTCTTATTTCTTGTGAGGTCATGAGTTGGTCTTCTGGGAAAGATGGCAGACAATCTGCTTATGTGTGAGCTAGTGAAGGAGAGAGGGATCATAAAAAGTGGACTTATCTAGAGAAAGAACTCGAGGAAATGTTTTGAAGTCCACAAAGGAAATAAAAGAATACCAGAGGTGAGCACAAAGACAGGAAGTACAATGAGACTAGCCAAACACAGCCTCTGCAGCAGGAAAGGAAGCTGTTTCTAAAAGGTAAGCCAACAGCTAGGTGCTTTGTTGAGACAGAACTCATTGCTCAAACCTGATCTTAGTCCTGTTATCATGGGAACACACACAGCCTAGGAGCCTCAGTTTGGCCTTGCCATGGCCCTTAGATGAGGAAAGGACCATAGAAGCAGTTACGTCTAGTGGGAGGCCCAGACACCAGTAAGTCCAAAGGTATAGGTGACAGCATCTGACTCAGGCTGGGAAGTGCTAAAACGAGATAGCTCCACTCGTGATGATGGGGAATTGATATCATCAACAGAGAATTATCCTGTAGTATGATTGCTTTGAACATCAGGGCAGCTGCAGGTACTTCAAATTCAGGAGCCACCTCTTTGTCATTCAATGTTGTAGAGACAAAGAACTTTGACAGTGCATGGGGTCACATGGTACCAACAGCTATATCCCTCCAGCAGGCTGAATAATACTTAAGAGGTATTAGAAATATGAAAACAGGTCCCCTGTCTGTACAGATGTTAGTTCCTCTGTCT
>NC_034604.1:7571186-7572870 GCF_900095145.1 Mus pahari | reverse complement strand
GTACCTGTATCCTTTCATGGGTATTTTGTTCCTTATTCTAAGGAGGAATGAAGTATCCACACGATGGTCTTCCTTCTTGGTTTTCTTGTGTTTTGCAAGATGTATCTTGGGTATTCTAAGTTTCTGGGCTAATATCCACTTATCAGTGAGTGCATATCTAGTGACTTCTTTTATTTAACAACTTTTTAAAACGCATATTCACTGGTGAAAAACCTTTTTCATTTTTCCTTTTTCTAACTCCTTCTTGACTTGTCCATAACATTCTTCTCCATTGACCTTTTTGCTTACTCACCTTTCCCATCTCTCTACTCCCACTAAACCTACCCCTTATAACCTCTTTCCTCACATTCTTGTCTATTCACACTGCTTGGTGATCTACTGAGCTCACCCAAGACCATCTCTGTGACGCTGGGTTGCAGCCATCTATCAGTGCCTTGTAGGTTCAACAATGGTGACAAAACTAAAGACAATGGCTTCTCTTCTCCCAAATGCTACCCATAGCAAATATGAGTCCATTCCCACCATGTAGCTGATTGTTGGAATAGCCAGTCTTGTCTGGGTCCAGAACAAATAACTGCAGTTGTGAGTTGTGATTACAGGGCTGTGTCTACAGGATGCATCATGTACAAAAGTGAAATGGTTAAGCAACAAATTAAATATTATTTTTTTAAAAAATTCATGCTGTTTATTCTTTAGAGAAAATGGTAAAGGTTTAATTCTGCTCTCTCTGATTATGCTGCTTGATTTTGGTTATGCTTATGAGTGTAGATGGCTTTTTTTTAAAAAAAAGATTTATTTGTTTTATGTGTGTGAGTACACTGTCGCTGTCTTCAGACACACCAAAAGAGGGCATTGGATTCCACTACAGATGGTTGTGAGCCACCATGTGGTTGCTTGGAATTGAACTCAGGACCTCTGGAAGAGCAGTCAGTGCTCTTAACCACTGAGCCATCTCTCCAGCCCCTGTAGATGGCTTTTTAAGTAAGTTTTTTATTGTATATTTTCTGACACTGAATGGTATTGAGACCCTTTACTTGTGTTCTTTGATCATTGTTAAATTTTTTTCTTTCTAAAATGTCTTTTCTTGTGGTTGTTTGAGTTAGATTGCTCCCATGGGCTTAGTTTCCAGTTGGTGAACCTTTCAAGAAGAACTAGAATGGTTAGAGGTGTGGCCTGGTCAGAGGAGTTATGACTCTGGGAGTGGGTGTGGCCTTGTTGGAGGAGGTGGGCTGGAAGTGGGCTGCCAGGTTTCAAAACCCCACACAGGACCCACTGTCTTTTTCTATGCCTGCTGCCTACAGATCAGGATGTAGACTTCTCAGCTACTTCTTTAGCACCATGCCTACCTGTGTACCGCACGCTCCCCACCATGATGGTAATGGACTAACCCTCCAAAACTGTAGGCAAACCTCCAGTTAAGCAACTTCTTTAACAGAAGTTGCCATGGTTGTGGTGTGTTCTCACAGAAATAGAACAATGGCTAAGACATTTCTAATCCTTTACCAATTTTAGAGGATTTATTAGTATTTTTATCATAAATTATCTATGTATCACAGGTACCAAGTTATCTTTGCATCTGTGCATACCTAGTATTCTACTTTCAAAAGAATGTCTCTTCCTCTTTTTCCTCCCCCTCTCCCTCCCTTCCCTCCCTCTCTCCCTCCCTTCCCTCCCTCTCTCCCTC